>NC_141691.1:1677890932-1678253432 GCF_964263255.1 Lissotriton vulgaris
TCGCTCTCTCGCCCCTCGCTCTCTCGCCCTCGCTCTCTCGCCCTCGCTCTCTCGCCCTCGCTCTCTCGCCCTCGCTCTCTCGCCCTCGCTCTCTCGCCCTCGCTCTCTCGCCCTCGCTCTCTCGCCCTCGCTCTCTCGCCCTCGCTCTCTCGCCCTCGCTCTCTCGCCCTCGCTCTCTCGCCCTCGCTCTCTCGCCCTCGCTCTCTCGCCCTCGCTCTCTCGCCCTCGCTCTCTCGCCCTCCCTCTCGCCCTCCCTCTCGCCCTCCCTCTCGCCCTCCCTCTCGCCCTCCCTCTCGCCCTCCCTCTCGCCCTCCCTCTCGCCCTCCCTCTCGCCCTCCCTCTCTCGCCCTCCCTCTCGCCCTCCCTCTCGCCCTCCCTCTCGCCCTCCCTCTCGCCCTCCCTCTCGCCCTCCCTCTCGCCCTCCTCTCGCCCTCCCTCTCGCCCTCCCTCTCGCCCTCCCTCTCGCCCTCCCTCTCGCCCTCCCTCTCGCCCTCCCTCTCGCCCTCCCTCTCGCCCTCTCTCTCGCCCTCTCTCTCGCCCTCTCGCTCGCCCTCCCTCCCTCTCGCTCACTCTCTCGCCCTCCCTCCCTCTCGCTCTCTCTCACCCTCCCTCCCTCTCGCCCTCCCTCTCGCCCTCCCTCTCGCCCTCCCTCTCGCCCTCCTCTCGCCCTCCCTCTCGCCCTCCCTCTCGCCCTCCCTCTCGCCCTCCCTCTCGCCCTCCCTCTCGCCCTCCCTCTCGCCCTCCCCTCTCGCCCTCCCTCTCGCCCTCCCTCTCGCCCTCCCTCTCGCCCTCCCTCTCGCCCTCCCTCTCGCCCTCCCTCTCGCCCTCCCTCTCGCCCTCCCTCTCGCCCTCCCTCTCGCCCTCCCTCTCGCCCTCCCTCTCGCCCTCCCTCTCGCCCTCCCTCTCGCCCTCCCTCTCGCCCTCCCTCTCGCCCTCCCTCTCGCCCTCCCTCTCGCCCTCCCTCTCGCCCTCCCTCTCGCCCTCCCTCTCGCCCTCCTCTCGCCCTCCCTCTCGCCCTCCCTCTCGCCCTCCCTCTCGCCCTCCCTCTCGCCCTCCCTCTCGCCCTCCCTCTCGCCCTCCCTCTCGCCCTCGCCCTCGCTCTCTCGCCCTCTCTCTCGCCCTCTCTCTCGCCCTCTCTCTCGCCCTCTCTCTCGCCCTCTCTCTCGCCCTCTCTCTCGCCCTCTCTCTCGCCCTCTCTCTCGCCCTCCTCTCTCGCCCTCTCTCTCGCCCTCTCTCTCGCCCTCTCTCTCGCCCTCTCTCTCGCCCTCTCTCTCGCCCTCCCTCCCTCTCGCTCTCTCTCTCGCCCTCCCTCCCTCTCGCTCTCTCTCTCGCCCTCCCTCCCTCTCGCTCTCTCTCTCGCCCTCCCTCCCTCTCGCTCTCTCTCTCTCGCCCTCCCTCCCTCTCGCTCTCTCTCTCGCCCTCCCTCCCTCTCGCTCTCTCTCTCGCCCTCCCTCCCTCTCGCTCTCTCTCTCGCCCTCCCTCCCTCCCGCTCTCTCTCGCCCTCTCTCTCGCCCTCTCTCTCGCCCTCCCTCCCGCTCTCACTCTCGCCCTCCCTCCCGCTCTCTCTCTCGCCCTCCCTCCCGCTCTCTCTCTCGCCCTCCCTCCCGCTCTCTCTCTCGCCCTCCCTCCCGCTCTCTCTCTCGCCCTCTCTCTCTCGCCCTCTCTCTCGCTCTCTCTCTCGCCCTCTCTCTCTCGCCCTCTCTCTCGCCCTCCCTCCCGCTCTCTCTCTCGCCCTCCCTCCCGCTCTCTCTCTCGCCCTCCCTCCCGCTCTCTCTCTCGCCCTCCCTCCCGCTCTCTCTCTCGCCCTCCCTCCCGCTCTCTCTCTCGCCCTCCCTCCCGCTCTCTCTCTCGCCCTCTCTCTCTCGCCCTCTCTCTCGCTCTCTCTCTCGCCCTCTCTCTCTCGCCCTCTCTCTCGCCCTCCCTCCCGCTCTCTCTCTCGCCCTCCTCCCGCTCTCTCTCTCGCCCTCTCTCTCTCGCCCTCTCTCTCTCGCCCTCTCTCTCTCGCCCTCTCTCTCTCGCCCTCCCTCCCTCTCGCTCTCTCTCTCGCCCTCTCTCTCGCCCTCTCTCTCGCTCTCTCTCTCGCTCTCTCTCTCGCCCTCTCTCTCTCGCCCTCTCTCTCTCGCCCTCTCTCTCGCCCTCCCTCCCGCTCTCTCTCTCGCCCTCCCTCTCTCTCTCTCGCCCTCTCTCTCTCTCGCCCTCTCTCTCTCGCCCTCTCTCTCGCCCTCTCTCTCTCGCCCTCTCTCTCTCGCCCTCTCTCTCGCCCTCTCTCTCGCCCTCCCTCCCTCCCGCCCTCCCTCCCGCTCTCTCTCTCGCCCTCTCTCTCGCCCTCTCTCTCGCTCTCTCTCTCGCCCTCTCTCTCTCGCCCTCCCTCCCGCCCTCCCTCCCTCCCGCTCTCTCTCTCGCCCTCCCTCCCGCTCTCTCTCTCGCCCTCCCTCCCGCTCTCTCTCTCGCCCTCCCTCCCGCTCTCTCGCCCTCTCTCTCTCGCCCTCCCTCCCTCTCGCTCTCTCTCTCGCCCTCCCTCTATCTATCTATTGCTCTCACTATCTATCGCATCACCACAGCATCACTCAGCACCACAACATACCTATGCGCTACCAAAATGCTTATAACTACAACAGTAACTTACAATATTATTATAATATAATATTATTGCCTACATTGCTTAGTATTTTTCAACAACTATCATCTTTATACACCAATACAGACTTTGCTAAAAATGTAATGCAACATATTGTCATATACAATGCCAATAACTCAAACTTTAATGCTGCGAGACCTATTGCATTGCAAATGCTTGTTAAAGCAGTTTAGTGTCTCCTCTCAACATCCCTGTCCACAACTGTCAGACCAATTACACTTCTGTTGGGTGGCCACCATTGTCCAGAAGATGGTACCTAAAGTAGGTGAGCTTGAGTTTATATGTTGTTATTAAGGCGCCTTTGAACATGATTCCATTTAGGTGCATAAATAAAAGTAACATCAATTGGGGAAAGATGCATTGGTTTGGCCCTCTGTACATGCGTCAAGAACTGTCATGTTCACTTTTTTTTTTTACAGGAACCTGTCAGGGCAGCGGGACCCAGTGCACATCATGGCTTCGAAAAGTCACCAGACTTTTGAGGGGCGAAGAGGGGGCTTGGTTGTTGGTAGAGTAGGTGAAACTCCAATATTCTTGCAAAAATCTTGACCAGACAACCAGCCCTAATTACTGGACCAAAATAATTTGTGTTATTCCATTATTCACTGGAGGTTGGTTTAGCTGTATGGCATGCTCCCCCTGAGGCTACTAGATGACCCATACCCAATCATCAGAGCAAACGATTTTTTTCTGTACAATCTCTTGTTGCTGAACCCCAAACGTCTTTGAAATAACTAATTACTTGCCCTTCACTCGCCTCACTGTCTCCTCCATAAGAACTCTTCTGTGGTTTCCTTCAATAACACTGCCAAATTCCAGGCCAGTATTTATTTTCTGTCAGACTTACATGCTGCCCCACCTTCAACCACAATATCGGGCACTACTAGGTGCGATGCGTAGGAGCTAAGTAAGTCTGCATGTTTTATGCTTCTATTTCTGCACTGAACTTACCAGACTGGACAGAGGCAAATATTATTGGGTTCTATATTCCTGATGAAAGCCTAGGACTCCTTGTACCCAGTTAACAGACTTAAACATGGTGACTACTTTGGGGATGTATGGACAATAATATCCCTAAACATCCAGATACAGTGATTTTAAATCGCAATGAGGGCACCCAAAATAAAGGGACACTGGCCCTTGTGTATTTATATCTGTATAACCCTGTTATGGTAATATTGAAAATGCTCCCACTCATAAGGTAGAGCACTTCCTGGTTCATAAAGAACAGGATGAGGCCCATGATTCAGCATGCCACTAAAAGAGTGGGTGAAGGTCTTTTGAAAAACATATGACTACTGTTCACTAACGGGACTACTTTCCCAGCACTGGGATCTCTTTTGGGTTGTAGGGTTAATAAAAATGTTTCCAACCTTTTAGGTCTAGCAACTTGAATAATTTATTAGATCTAATTGTAATGCCCTCGACCCATAAATTGGTCTCAAATTGTGATTCTAGGAAAATATTTAATTTGATCCACAATTTTTTAAAATTCTAAATTATGAGAACACCTTCAAATATGTGAGGTCAGCATTGTTACTGTACAAACATTTTGTTGGATTTAATATACTAAAATTTTGCTAAATGTATAACTTGAATCTAGCCCACAGTCGTGGTACAAATCACCCCAGACTTGCCTCTTAGTTCACTAATAGCATTGTCATCTGGGCGGGGACAGGAATGTTTCTCCGTTCATGTTTAAAAAAAATAAACAATAAAAATAAAAAAATATATAATTTTTTATAATAATTTTTTGATTTTATAAGATTCACATACAACTTAGGCAGACGGGTGCAACAAGGCCATAAATAAAAAACAAAGTATGTAATGTCGTCAGTCCACCCCACCAGGAGCAGGACACGCTCCTCAATATCATGTAGTTCAGAAGAAAAAGGTGTTGGTGAAATATTTAGCCCAGGACCGAAGTTCAATGACCACAGATCTTCGTATGTTTCTTGGCGCAACCTCCCCATTTATATATCTTTTTCCGCCTTACAGCAGATGTAAAAAAAAAATAACTTAATAAATGTATTGCTAAAGCATGATGTGGTAGTACACTGCCATTTACAGACGGCACATTTTCCATTGAAATGCCCACAAACATTCCCAATGACACTCAATTTGTACTGCTAAAACTACATAGCACACAAACGATAATATGTAGAAATGGGGTTTCACCAAATATTTATCATTTACAAATCACCAAGTAAAGTGTTGTGATTTGCTTGATCCTGATAAAAACGTTGTTTTCTCCACACTTCAAAAATACAAAAAATGTAATGCCTTTCGTACAGTTCATTTACAAGCTACTTACTTGTCTGTTTAAAAAAAAAAACTGACACCTTACAGCCTATATATTTCTTTCACAGAGAGTGACATGAAACACCTATTTCCAGGGCAAAATAAGCAGCAATTTGTAAGAAGGGAAAAAGTTGACAATTGACCTCTGCCTCTGAATTTACAGCAAATGTGAGAAGATAAAAACAAGATTTAAAAACACCTCTATCACTAATTCACTTTCTCAAAAACCAGAAAATCTGTTCTTTTCCAGCACAAGCTCTCGCCAGAATGGGTCAGTAGGTACTAAAAATTATGTGCCCTGATAAAATCTGACTTGCCATGGTGATTGGGGAGTAGATATTTCGAGACCATAGGATAATTATTATGCATTCAATGTGTTAACCGAGATAGTGTCTTGGATCCCTTTTAACAAAAAAACTCTTGCACCCTCTCCCCTACTTTTTGGGTTTCAAGGAACAGACTTTATATTGACTTATCAATGATAATTTTGCAGACTCCAAAGAGTGCAGAATCACTCTTTTCGTCTTTTGTTTGATCTGAACTATTACCCGCTTTAAAGCCCTTTTATTGCTTCCCATTGAAAGCAAACTATGAACTTCAGCTCTCTATATCTTGCCCATAAATCGTTTAGTGGATGTTCACCTGATTACATTGGCCAAGTTGTCTATTTTTTCAGCTAGAAGATTAAGATATGTAAACAACTTATTGTCTTTCTACCATTTTGCTATGAAACATTAGTAGAAGTCCCCTTTAAGCACAAATACTCTGTCTGTGCTGCTCTCTCCTAGTACATATAAGATTGACTTCCTCAGATTCAGAGAGTTGCTAAAATCCCGGTTAACCCTTCCTATGAGCTAATTGCCCTGTCTCTTGGGTTTGCCTGAGACTACTGGTTAGATGCCCCAAAACCAACTTCAGGTCACCTCTCGTGGCTGTTTTTCAGACTTGTAAATATGTTCCAAGATTTGCCATCTTATCTGCATATTTGGCTAATGGTTCAAGTCATCAACTATCTGTTTGTTGGTTGATTTCCAAACTATAGCATCTGGCCCAAGATGCTCTGTGACTACCGTTTAGACGTTTTGTAATGCTCGTCAAAACCCCAAGTAAAAAAAAGAAATAAAAGACATGATCTTGGTTCGTACTACCCTAATTCTTAAATTTTCTCATCTACTATTAACTGCTCCTTATACTAAATGTAAGTCTTGAGCTGATGAGACTTTCAGTGCTCTGTCTCCGATTGTGTGGTAAGCTACCACTGACAGGTAGATAGGAGCAATTGTTGTTGACTTTCTGCAAATCACAGAAAATATGGTTGTTTTAATTGTTTTTTTGAAAAGCTTGCTCCCTCTTTTGTTGCATCTAGCCATGAGGTGCACAATGTATGCACATAAAACTACATTCCCCAGGTCCTTCTTAGCTAAATCCATTACCATCTGAGTCTTGCTAATGAGGCTAAGGTATAATGCAGTGTCCACCGAAATATTTGTAATTGACCTGGTTTCAGCATAGATGAGTTCTTGACCTTTTTTCACTGCAGCACTTCTGGAATAACTATGGTGGTGCTTTTGTGGTGGCTTGCACTGATTATGCTGTCTGATTTAATCATTTACCAAGAGCCAAAGAAGTTGATATTTCTGATTTTCTTTTTAGATGGTGTCTTGCAGTGTTTGTTTTGTTTGGATGAACTGAGATGCTGGTTGCAGTGCTCAGAGGCACACGCGCCAAACGATAGAGAGTCTGTGTTTCTATGGAAAATTTGTAATGTGGAGGGTATCTTGGTGCACACACAAGTTGACATTCTCAAAGCTTTTGCCCAATACTATTGAAAATGTATATGCTGCTACGGAGTTCTCTTTTTCATGCCGTACAAATAGACATTCAGGGGATACGGACAATGGCTCCAGGAGAGGCAGGGCTACTGCGAGCAGACATAACAGTAAAAGAGGGGAGAATGGCAGTGAAGACTATGCTGTGTGGGGAAAGTACCTAGCTTCATACAGCATACCTGTAGAGTAATATTGTACATCATTGTAATTTTGTCACGCAATACCTAATAGTAGCCAACATATGCATGCTTCAGTAGACCTGTGTCAGTAATGGATTTTATTGCCCTGTGTTAAAGCCTGTTAACCCATATTTTATTGCATGACATCTCACAGTTTACCTTTGTAGGGAAGGATTTTTGTGTTGATTACCTGCTTTGAAAAACGCTAGAAGTAGAAGGTTTTCAGACAATGATCAGGAAATGGTATTGGCTATAGCGTGTCATTGTTTTAAAAATTATGTGATGGTCAGCGCATTGATTCTATACTTGCGAGCTATGCTGGAACTTTAAAGCTACGATACAATATGTACAACACTATTGCAAGACAGCCTTCTGCTGCTATGTTTAATGTATTATTGCTTACCATGTTTAGACAGCGCCATATTATCTTTTTTTCTACATTTAGTCCTTGAATTTAGCCTACATAGTTTGAGTTTGTCTGTGCCTTTTTGTAGTTGTATCAGTGGGTGAATTCAAGAATGAGTCAGTGGGTGGATGAATCTGTACGAGTGCCAGGATAAGTGACAAAGTGCATGTATGATGACTTATTGTCTGAAAGGCACTTTCATTTTTTTATCCAGAACTGTTAGTATTGTCAGTGCTTTTTTTCATGTTGACAAGCAATGATAAAGGCTGTAGGTATGATTGGTTAATTGAGCTATGTTAGAGCAGATGCCTTAGATCTGATGTGTTTCATATGAAATAGTTCGGCAAAGGCAGTAGACCTGAATCATTTATTGAGAAAAGTGTGGGTCAAAGCCAGTATGTCTTTTAGAATGGATTGTTATCATACTGTAGTAAAGCCTGCACTCGGGTGTTTTGTTAAACACAATTCCACATATTACTGTGGGAGGCAAGGTCTGATTAACTCTTAACAGTAGAAGATTTTCATTGTGGGAATCCTCGTTAGACTAGCTTAGGAGGAATTAGTATATTGTTTACCAGCTGTTATTTTGTACATAATTTTTGTCTTTTGGATATTGTCTGGTTGTTGCCCCATGGCAGTGCTTATGCACAATACAGTAGGTCATCATTACTTACACAAACCTGATTGGTTAATTGGAAAAGGTTATGGCAGATGCCTTATGTATTCTGTTTTTTACAAAAAGACTATGACAAAAGCAATAGCGCTGACTGGTTCTTAATGTGTAAAAAAAAGAAAACGTCGGGCCCTTCTCTGGAGGCCACTGGAGCTTGCACAACCCAGCGCCCCTCCCAGTTCACCCAGAGACCATTTCAACATAACTACTAACGCATCACCCTCCTACAAGTGTAACAATTCAGAAAATTCCAGGCTACTCAAGGCTATAGGAATGGCGGGAGATGGCAGGTATTATTCATCCTTAATGTACATTGAAGTCACAATTGTTATGCTCATCTCAAAATTAGAAAGACAGCTCCCCCATATGGTGGACTGCCATTAGTGCACGTATTGGGAATTAAGTGCCGGAGCTCATCACTGGAAACAATTCGCTCAAATTAAGCACTGGGCCGACTGTAGGCCTTAAATGGTGAATTTGTACTACACTGTTTTAAAAATTATACTGTGGAATTTTGCTATTTGGATTCTGACAGATTATCATACTAGTCAAGGGTGTTGGTTACCCCTCCTCAGTTAAGCCCTGGTGGTTGGAGATTTGTTTTTCAGAATCCATGTTGGGCCTCTTAAGAGGAACATGTGTTGGTTTGACTTCAGTAATTTTATAGGTTTATAATGGTATGCATAGCATTCAGCCGTGTATTTATTCAATTAGATCCAGCATGACCTCTTTAGTTATCTGCCAAATCTTGTATTAAAAAAACAGAAATGGTAAAAATACATGCATACATATACATGGAGGGAGTCTATCAACCATTGCTCTGTGGGAGTGTCATTCACCTTCTAATTACACCCACTGCAATGTATAGCATAGGGCAGTGGGTAAACCTACTGATCCATTGGCTCTATTGCACTCTAAGTGGCAGAACAGCTTTTTGTCTGATTTTTGTGCTTCAGTTCCACGGCTTGAGTGTTGATCGATCAATGTACTTTTGCTTTTTATTTTTATTTTGGTGTTGCCTCATTCCCTTATTTTGTTGTGTGATCGCCCATCAGATCACTGGACAGTGATACTGGACAGCTCCTCTAATGCTTATTTCGTGTACATTATTCTACATGTCTGTGACCTTTACACCCCTAGGAGCCTGTTGGGGGCCACCTTGAAGAGTATTTGCTATAGTGTATCATTTCTTTACCATTCTTAGGTGACTGCCACATTTAGAAGCAACATGTCCGCCATCTTGGATTGCTACAGTAGTTAATCACTGTACACAACACCATTCCAAGATGGCCACCCACTGCTAGGTGTTTGTATTTTTCCTTAATCACAAGCACATGCTTGACACTTTTATAGGGCAGTATTTGTTTTTACTATTCTTTTTACTTATTTTACTTATGCATTTTGCCTTTGTGTGCGTTTTATTGCAGATGAACGTACGAATAAATAAGTGGGTGGATGAAATGATGAGCCACAGAGTGCATGTAAGATGGGGTATTGAGTGTAACGTTCAGTTATAATTTAGAGCGGAGAGCCCAATTGTTCCAAAAAGACAACCCTCCAAGAGGGAATTAAATTATAGGTTTTCTTACAAAACCCTCACCCACCAGAGTTACACCTTGGTGGCATTCTTAATCGTCTGGTCAATCCTGTTCCAGTGCAGAACAGAGCCTGCTGAGACCTACGAGATTTATGTTAACACCTTAGGTGTATCAATATGATAAAGAGAATGAAAGGAGTAGAAAATGTGAGATTAAAAATGCCTGCCTAGTAGGTAAACCACTCTTTATTCTGGTCAGTATTGGTTAAAAACAAGCATTTACAATGCAATGGTCTCTGCTTTGTAATAGTTAGAGCTATTGGCATTGCAAATGGCATTTTCTTTCATTTAAAAAAAAAAGCCATAAACCAATGGTATTGTCATTTACAATGGCAATCGGTGAGCCTTAGAGAGTAGTAGAGAGTATTAGTGGACACAGAGAGCCCCCCCCCACACACACGCAGAGAGCCAAACACACACACACACAGAGCCACACACACACACACACACACACACCCACACACACACACACACACACACACACACACACACACACACACACACACACAGACCCACACACACAGAGCCACACACACACACACACACACACACACACACACAGCCACACACACACACACAGCCCCTCACACACACAGACCCTCACACACACTGCCCCTCACACACACAGCCCCTCACACACACAGCCCCTCACACACACAGCCCCTCACACACACAGCCCCTCACACACACCGCCCCTCACACACACCGCCCCTCACACACACCGCCCCTCACACACACCGCCCCTCACACACACCGCCCCTCACACACACCGCCCCTCACACACACAGCCCCTCACACACACAGCCCCTCACACACACAGCCCCTCACACACACAGCCCCTCACACACATAGCCCCTCACACACATAGCCCCTCACACACATAGCCCCTCACACACACAGCCCCTCACACACACCCAGCCCCCCACTAACACCCAGCCCCACACACCCACACAGCCCCCCACACACACAGCCCCCCCCACACACACAGCCCCCCCCACACACACAGCCCCCCCCCACACACAGCCCCACATATACACACACACACACACACACACACCCCACACCCACACAGCCCGCTATATAAAATCGCATTAAATGAATACAAAAATAATTGTGTCACAGACCCCATGCTCACGGGCCGAGCTGAGGTTGGCTCCTTTCGAGGAGTTGAAGCGGTCCACTTCCGTCGACAGGTCCATGACCTGTTCCCATCCCCGGGGCGACCGGCAATGTGGAGGGAACTAATGGTGGGGGTGGAGAGCTCGGGGTGTCTGAGGAGGTGTACATGATGGGCAGGGTGGGATGCAGGTTAAGAGTGCACGAGGGCATGGGTTTAAGTACTTCTGAGGGGTCGAAGGTGGATATGTAGTTGAAGGGCCTGGGACTCTCTCTGTGGGGCGAGGGGGTCTGAGAGAGCTGTGACGTATGAAGGAGTCTGGAGGGGCTTGGAGACACATGGGACCTGGGGGCAGAGGTTGTATATTGGATGAGAGCGGATATGTTTTGAGTGGGGCTGGCGTCATCGTTAAGACTGTCCGAAGCGTCTTGGGTGAGAAGGTTTGTGTGACACATTTTTGACTCGGGCAAGAAATGTTCAACCATTTTTAATCCGTCAATCCCGCTCTCGTTTCCTCTCAATTGCAGAAGATTGAAGAATTCAGATCTGGCCAAGGACCTCGGTCCTCTGTGAGTAATTGTATCCACCTCAGAAGCATAAATAGCTGAATAGGCCCCGGCCGGGTGCGATTTAGTCAGTCAGTTAATTATTTTACCGGCAGATTACACACACACACACACCAACGACTGCAGCATCAGCGCACAACCCACTGAGCACCTTTACCCCACCTTTCCTCAAAGGCTGAAGGTACCTCTGGCCAGGGGGTACCAGATCTATGGTTAAATGCGACACGTTCATTTCCTTGCCTGCATCACGGCGTTGTGAAACTGCCTCACAGGTTCCAGGGTGCGATAAACGCTGTAAAACATCAAATATAGCGCAATGGGTTGCGAACCTGCAGCAGACAACAGCGAAGAACTGCTAGGTCTCGGGTTCGAACTTTGACATCCATTAGCACTGTCTCGGCCTTTCAGCCTCCCAGGAGCGATAAAACGACCAGCTACTTTTAATGAATGGGCAGTATAAGCGCCAGTGTCCCACCCATGCCTTAGCCCAGGTGGGCACGACCACCCCTGCCAAGTTCCCTCGCGGAGGGATAATAAAAGATCTTTTTTTTGGCAGGAGGGGTTTGAAGTGCCTGGAGGCGCTCGGTGCGAATTTTAAAAGCGCATTCGAACTTGCTCGATTTTATTTCATCCAAAATACTGCTCGACTGAGGGTTTTATTCCTGGCTGTGGAACAATTCCTCCTTTTGTCTGCGGTGGAAGGTTGAGGGGGCAGGGGACCGAGTGTGACCCCCGGGAGCCCGTCCCGGGATGGATGCGGCGAGGAACATTGCGTTCCGTGGATCTGGGCGCTGGCAAGGGATGGCTCCAAGGCGGGGGCCCGGTTCCCACACAGGGGCCCGAGCCCCGATCTGACGTAATTATGAAATGGCTTCGCAGCTCCCAGGAGCGGCGTCTCTGACTCTCGAGCTATTTTGGGATTTTCAGCGTGTTTTATGAATCCCGTGACTGCAGCTAAGATTGTACTTATCATCAATTGATGTGGGGGGGCAGCGAGGGGCCCCTGATATGCCTCGTATCTCCCACGATCTTTGGTACATCGAGTGCGTGGATCTGAGCACTGGGGAGTTTTATAAATACACGTTGCTACTGTTTTCAAAGTGGAGGAGTTATACAGCGCAAGGCCAGAAATAAACGAGAGAGGGACGGAGGAGGGCTGCGGGCAGAGGGAAAGGGTGGGGGGGGGACGCGAGCGGAGCTGAGCAGCTCCGGAAGCACCACCATCTTTCTCTGAGGCATTAGCAGGAATGCCTCGGAGAAAGCCCCGTCATTTTTGCATTCGGGGGGGTGTTTTTTGCGGTTGAGTGATGTCACAACTTAAAAACTGCAAAAAACACGCCCCCGAATCCGAAAAAGACGGGACTTGAACCAAGTGACGCCCCTCTCCTCCAATAGCTGGCTTCCGTTTAAGAAGCCAGCCAATGGAGAAGGGGGGCGGGTTCAAGCCCCCTGTTGGACTTGGCCCGTCTGGCAGGTCCACCCCTGAAGTTTTGTGCTTATTATATGTGTCCGGGGAATGGTGATTCCCCTTCTGAGTGTGTGTGTGGTGAGAGAGACCTGCCTCCCATAGGAATGCATGGGGAATGTATGTGGCTCTGGTAGTTCCTGATGTGTGGGGCGTGCTGGGGCGTGTTTGGTATGTATGCGCTCGTGAGGTTGAATGCTACAAGATGATGTATGCGACATGTGTGTGACTAGAAGGGAAGTGCCACTTCTAGACCTTGGTGTGTGTGTGCAGTAGGTGTGCTGGTGCCTGATTGGCTGAAGCCGGCTGGGCCTCCCCCCACCAGGCTGGCTCCACCCCCCTGGGGTGCGTCCAGTGTCCCTGGCCTGGCCAGTAACCTGAAATTCCTTATAACCAGTTCTGGCTGGTTCTCTCCCTGCCTGCCCCTTTTGGAGACAAAGGAAGCTCCTGTATAAAAGGAGGGTGGGCCCTCTTCTCGCTCTCTTCTTCTTCCTGCTTGGGACCCTGCCTGGGTCGTGCTGCTGCTTGGGCTCAGGGAAGGGCGTGCCCCCCTGGGCCCTGCTCTGCTCCTGAACTACGGACTCCCCGAACTTCCTATGGCTTCTACTTTCCGTGCCCTAGCCCGTGGGAGCGCTTCCCTGCGGTCCTAGCGCCCTGGGGCGCCTCATCTATGCTCCTAGTGCTCGGGAGCACTCTCTTGCGCCTTGGGGCGCTTCATTCATGCCCTCGCGCTGGGAGCGCTATATCCAACAAGACCGGTGCCCACCCGGCGCCTGCCTCGTGCTAGAGAGGCTCTGCAACCCCAGCGAGTGCCTATCTCGCTTTATCTCCTTCCTGGCTGCCTTATCGAGGGAGCCGGGCCCTCGTCAACTTCCCCTGTGTTCACCGCCGCAGCCCGGGACCCCGCGTGAAGCCCGCCCCCGGGCCGCGCTCGGATTGGCGGTTGGCCCGATGACGTTTCCCCGGGCCGCGCTCTGATTGGCCGGCGGCCCGGGAAGCTGGAGATACTGAGAGCCGAGCAGTGCAGGGGCAGCGGAAGCCGACTCCGCGCCCCTGCGTCCCCCGATAGAAGTGCCGCTTCCCCCCCGGGGCCCCCCAGGAGCGAACGGGAGCCCCGGAGAGCGAGGAGAGACCGGCGCGACCGGAGCGGTGAGTGTTGCAGGAGGGGAGGCGGGGCGTCAGAGCACATTGCCGGTGCTCGCCCCTCCCTTCCCGCGTGGGCACACATGTGCCTAGAGGTCTGCGGGGCCCCCAGGGATGCCGGGTCCCCCGAGGGGGACCCCACCGGTCCATAACTTCCTGCCTGAGCCCACAAGGCTCCGTCATGGCCCCTGGGGCCCCCAGTGATGCCGGGTCCCCCGAGGGGGATCCAGCCTGGCCATCCCTTGTCCCCTGAGCCCTGAGGAGGCTACAACGTGTCCCTGGCCCTGCCTGGGCCCGGGAGGCCCCACCATTTGCCCCTGAGCCCCGAGGAGGCTCCAACGTGTCCCTGGCCCTGCCTGGGCCCCGAGAGGCCCCACCATTTGCCCCTGAGCCCCGAGGAGGCTCCTCCATGTGTCTCTGGCCCTCCGAGCCCGCAAGGCTCCGCCCAGTGTTCCTGAGCCCGAGTGGCTCCAGCTATAATTCCTGAGCCTGCGAGAGGCTCCACCGTTTCCCCCCTGTCCCCCTGAGCCTGCAAGGTTACGTCCAAGTCCCTCAGCGGCCCAGCACTTCGTGGGCCGCTGCCACGTTTAGGTTTGCCCCGGGCCCCTTGCAGCCCCCTCTGGACATCGAGACTCTCAGGCGCCCTCGCCCAGGAAGGCCATCGGGCCTAGGGGGCGCTACTGACTATTACCAATGGGATGCTGAGAATTCTTATGTGTTGCCTTGCTGATGGGGGCCTCTGTTGTGTTATGTACCTTGCCTCATGTATGTCTATGCTGGTTAGAGTGAGTTCTATTGCTAGTCCTATGAGACCCCGGGGCGTGACGTATTCTAATGCTAAGCTCCTGGCGATTGTGTCTAGTCCTAGTCCGAGGAAACTCCCAGTTGACCACGTTCCCTGCTATTCTTGCGGAGCAACTGGCCATGCTAGCCACCAATAATTCTAAACTACTCCTGATTGGGGATTTAAATCTTTGGTTTGATAGCATACCATTAGACCCCCAAGCAGCTGAGACGAGGGACCTTTTGAGTGATCTGAATCTTATACAACATATAGATACTCAGACCCACCAAAAGGGCCACAGCCTCGATCAACTTTGGTCACTGAATTTGGCTATTGATGTTATTGATATTAAACCCTGCAGCTGGTCTGACCATTTTATCATTAGTTTCTCATTTTGTCCTCAATTTAAGCTGAAGGCTACCAGTCTGACTCGGAAATGGTCCTCGTTGGACATGTCAGCTTTTTTAAATTTGTTAAAGTCTACTTTGCCAGAGCAGAGCTCAGATGTGGAGATAGCCGATTGTAGGCTTCAAGATTGGCTAACCTCGGCCATTAATGTCTGTGTTCCCCTCACTCGCTTTGACAACTCACGCGGCGCGGACGCGCATAAGTGGTTCACGCCGGAGTTGAGGAAATTAAAACTTGAAGTGAGGCAGCAAGAGAGAACATGGCGTACCAACTACTGTCCCGAAGCAAGGATAGTATATTGTTCAGTTCGTAAAGCCTACCAAAAGACATTGCACACTCACAAAACTGCTTATTTCTCTTCTAAAATACTTAATGCGACCAACAAGTCGAAAGAAATTTTCAGGATTGTGACTGAGCTGTGCAATGATGAGAGAACTTCTCCCCCGGTTGTCCCCTCACAACTGCTCTGCAACTCATTGAACGACTATTTTAATGATAAAATAGTGTTGATTAAGGATACTCTATCCAAGTTACCAGTCTGTGTCCCGATAGATGATACCTTTTTTAACCCTCTTACTTTGCATTCCTTTCCTTTAATCACTGACCAAATCTTTCAAGATTTGCTCACGAGAGGTAAATCAGGATCTCCTCAGGATGCCTGCCCTCCCCAAGTAATGAGAGAAATAGGTCGGGCACTCCCAAGTAGCCTGATTCCACTGCTTAATAACTCCCTTATGTCAGGGAATGTTCCTAATAGTTTTAAACAGGCCTTACTGATCCCTTTAAAAAAGAAACCTGGTATTGATTCCTCAGACCTTTCTAATTACAGGCCAATATCGTTACTGCCTTATCTATCTAAAATATTGGAGGCGCATGTAACCAACTGCCTATCAAGTTTTGTGGAAGCCTCTGGCTATTTACAACCCAACCAGGCAGGGTTCCGGCCTGGTCACTCGACTGAGGCAGTGATATTGGCTGTTCAGAATACCTTAAGGTCTAACGCAGACAGGGACCTGCACCAGGCACTGGTGTTATTGGATCTGTCTGCTGCGTTCGACACGGTTGACTATAACATCTTGGTCAACCGTGTCGAACAGGCCGGTCTTCGGGACTTGGCCTTGGCCTGGCTCAAGTCCTTTATTTCAGGACGTACCCAATCGGTTCGACTGGGTTCTTTCACAGCCCCAAAAAAAATTTCTTTTTGTGGGGTTCCTCAAGGATCCTCCTTGTCCCCTTTATTATTTAATTTGTATATGCGGCCTTTGCTGTTCTCTCTACGAGAGTTTAAGGTTGATGTATATAATTATGCAGACGACCTGCAGTTGGTTTTTGTGCTAAACTCTCACAATGCTGCTGAGGAATTCCGAGCAACTATGTCTCTTATCCAGAGGTGGATGTCCCTAAACCACCTCAAGTTAAACCCGGGAAAAACAGAGCTTATTTTACCTGGGAAGAGTGAGATCAGTTGGAGTCCTAGCTTTTGGCCGTCGGACATGGGCTCTCCCCCAAAAAAATCCCGCACGGTAAAAAGTTTGGGAGTGACTCTTAGCGAGGATCTTACCTTGGCAAGTCAAATCGGAACTGTGGTCTCCTCGGGGTTCTTTCAGTTGAGGAAGATCAAGAAAATCGCACATCTCCTCACAGGTCTGGCCTTAATTCAAACAGTTAGTGCCCTAGTCCTGTCTCATATTGATTTTTCAAATGGCCTCTACCTGGGGGCGCCTATTGGCCAACTTAAAAGACTGCAATACTTGCAAAATCAAGCTGCAAGACTTATTTGCAAAGTCCCTAAGTGGGAATCAATTCGACATGGACTAGAGATTTTGCACTGGCTGCCTGTGGAACAGAGAGCCACATTTAAGGTGGGCTGTATTGTGTTCAAGGCTTTGGAAGGTAAGGGTCCTATGTTCCTTAGACTGCTACTGCGCAAATACAAACCCTTGCGCAGCTTGAGATCCATCCACAAAGACCTTCTTGAGGTCCCTCGTTTCAAAAAGAAACGTCAGGGAGGCAGCAGTTTTCAATTTTTAGCCGCTTCATTGTGGAACTCCCTCCCTCTGACTCTGCGACACAGTAAGGACCTTCTTGCCTTCAGGAAGGCATTTAAAACTTTTCTTTTTTCCCAGGTGTTAGACGGACCGGGAGGGTCGGCCGAGATTACGGGGAGAGGTCTCCAGGGAGAGCCGTCTCCAACGACTGTACAGATAAGTAACTTCCCCCCCACAGACGGACACCACACAAGATTGAAGGTTAACGAGACTTTATATGCACTTCTTAGGTTACGTTGATATAATACAAGGAGGTCTGGACTCAGGGGTCCCCTCGGTTCTGATCTCTGGTTGAGGAAAAGGGTAGCGGGACAGTCTTAGTTACCAATGAGTTCAATAGCTCTCAATCCTCGAGCTCGGCGTGGTTGCTGATCGGGCCGTGGAGGAGCCAAGCAGGTCCCGAGATGGATGAAGGGTGGTCGGCGGGCCGTGGAGAAGCCAAGCAGGTCCCGATATGGATGAAGGATGGTCGACGGGCCGTGGAGAAGCCAAGCAGGTCCCGATGCAGATGACAGTTACAACGGTCCGCGGCCTCGCCAGCAGATCCGGACGACGGTGAAGGATGAAGGTTACGACGGCTGTGGCAGCGCCAACAGGCAGGATGATGGTGCACAGGACAGAGCTACGGCAGCGCCAGTAGTCCGTCCAGGATGAGTTCTTCTTTCGTCTCTCGACTCCAAGATACAACTGCCTTCCTGTTCTGGAGCTGCCCCAGTTATAGGGCTGGCGTGCTTTGATGTCCGGACCCTCGCACTTGGAGGTCGGGAGGTCCGGGATGAGGGAGTCCAGACACCCAGCAGGGGGGTGGAGCCAGCGCCCGGGGAGGCGATGGGCGAGCGGCACTGGCCGGGGGAGAACCATCGACACCTCTTTCTCCCATTGACTGGCCAAGTAGCTCGCTCGCCTCCTGGGTGGAGGGTGGTGCCGGAATGTCTGAGGTCGGGCTAGGCCCAGGGTTGAGGTCGATCGGGGGCCAGGCGGCCTCGTGGCGAAGTGTCCAAGATGGCGGCCCGGGCTGGGCGCGTGGGTCGGCCGTGGATCGGACCCACGAGGTTATCATGCTCGAGGGCAGGTGTCCCTGAGGGGACGTAGGACGTGCAATGGTGGTGTGTGGTGCTTGTATGACTGGCTCGGGCTTGGTCGAGCCGGGGGAGAGCGGCCCGTCATGTGGCCTGTCCAACATGCGTCCCCCCCAGCTGAAGGCGGGGAGAGTTACCCATCCTCTTGGGGACTCTCTTCGTCGAGGCGGAAAAACCGGGACAGGCCATCCGCGTTGGCGTGGTCAGACCCAGGCCGGTGTTCAACGGTAAAGTCCATACCTTGCAAGGAGATGGACCAGCGTAGCAGTTTTGGGTTTTCCCCCCGCATATGCATCAACCACTGCAGGGGTCGGTGGTCAGTCTGCACCCGGAAGTGGGTGCCAAAAAGGTAGGGTCGGAGCTTCTTGAGGGCCCATACCACAGCGAAGGCTTCCCTCTCTATGGTGCTCCAGCGTTGCTCCCGTGGTAGGAGTCTCCGGCTGATGAAGGCCACCGGTTGATCAAGGCCTTCGGTGTTCACCTGGGACAGGACCGCCCCAATGCCCTGGTCGGAGGCATCCGTCTGGACGACGAACTCCCGGCTGTAGTCTGGGGCCTGGAGTACAGGAGCGGAACACATGGCGGCCTTTAGCTGTTCGAAGGCCGCTTGACACTCTGGGGTCCAGTTCACCTTCTTGGGCTGATTTTTCGACGTGAGTTCGGTGAGAGGCCCTACGATGGTACCATAGTCTTTCACGAACCTTCGGTAGTAGCCCGTGAGGCCCAGGAAGGCTCGCACCTCAGTTTGAGTGTTAGGGGGTTGCCAGTTCTGGATGGCGGCAATTTTCAGTTGAAGAGGGGCCACTAGACCGCTTCCCACTTGGTGTCCGAGGTAGGTCACTGACCCTTGTCCAATTTGACATTTGCTGGCCTTGATCGTGAGGCCAGCTCGCTGAAGGGCTTGCAACACTGCTTGGAGGTGGTGGAGGTGCTCGGTCCAGTGGTGGCTGTACACAGCGATGTCGTCCAGGTAGGCGGCGCTGAACTCTTCGAGCCCCGCCAGGACCTGATTGACGAGCCGTTGGAACGTCGCTGGGGCATTTTTCATGCCGAAGGGCATGACCGTGAAGTGATAGTGGCCATCGGGGGTGGAGAAGGCAGAACGTTCTTGTGCTCGGGGTGTGAGGCCGATCTGCCAATATCCTGCCGTTAGATCGAAGATGCTGAGGTAGCGGGCAGCGCCCATTCGGTCGACCAGTTCATCTGCCCGGGGGATGGGGTGTGCGTCCGTTCTGGTGACTTCATTCAGGCCCCGGTAGTCGACACAGAACCGGAGTTCGGGTGTGGTTCCGGGGGCGGCTGCTTTGGGGACCAGTACGACCGGGCTGGCCCATGGACTGTCGGAGGGCTCGATGACCCCGAGCGTGAGCATCTTAGTTACTTCCGCCTGGATGCAGGCCCGTACCCGATCAGGTACGCGGTAGGCCCGGTGGCGGATAGGAGGGCTGTCTCCGGTGTCCACATCGTGCACACACCAGGAAGTGACACCTGGGGTGAGGGAGAACAGGCTGGCAAACCGTGATAGGAGGGCTTGGCACTCTTGGCGTTGTTCCTGGGAGAGGGTCTCCGAGAGTCGGACCCCATCCACGGAGCCGTCTTGCTCCTGGGTCCGCAAGAGGTCAGGGAGAGGCTCGGAGTCGTCCTCAACCCCGTTGTCTGTGGCCATCAAGAGGCTGAGTTCTGTTCGTGCAAAGTGGGGTTTCAGTCTGTTGGTGTGGAGGACTCGGAGCGGATTCCGGGCGGACTCCATATCGATCAGATAGGTGGCGGGTCCCTTGCGCTCGATTACTTTGAAGGGTCCCGTCCATTTGTCTTGGAGAGCGCACGGTTCTGTGGGGGACATTACCCAGACCTGTTGCCCCGGCTCGAATTCAATAGATGAGGCGTTCTGGTCATACCATCTCTTCATGTCCTCTTGACTGGCCTCTAGGTTGGCTTTCGCTAGGTCTCTGAACCGCTGGGACTGGTTGCGGAGGGTGAGGAGGTACCGGAAGACATCTGGGGGACTCTTGGCCGGAGGCAACTCCCAGCCTTCTTTGATCAGGCTGAGTGGCCCCCGTACTGGGTGCCCATAGAGCAGCTCGAATGGGCTGAAGCCTAGGGACTTCTGTGGGACCTCCCGGTAGGCGAAGAGGAGGCACGGCAGTAGCACGTCCCACTGGCGACGGAGGGGTTCTTCCAATCCCCCGATCATCCCTTTTAGAGTGCGATTGAACCGCTCAACAAGTCCGTTTCCTTGGGGGTGATAGGGGGTCGTGAAGCGGTAGGTGACCCCACACTGTTGCCAGAGGGACTTCATGTATTTGGAAATAAAGTTCGTGCCTCTGTCACTGACGACTTCTCGGGGGAACCCCACACGGGAGAAGATCCCCATCAGGGCCCTGCCGACCACTGGGGCTGTGACGGTCCGGAGAGGAATAGCCTCAGGGTAGCGGGTGGCGTGGTCCACTAGTACTAGGATGAAGCGATGGCCTTGTCTTGTACGTGGGTCTAGGGGTCCCACAATGTCTATTCCGACCCTCTCAAATGGGGTCGTGACTACGGGAAAGGGTTGCAGGGGGGCCTTTAATTTGCGGCCGCTCTTCCCACTGGCTTGGCACGTGGGGCAAGATCGGCAATGCTGGTGCACATCGTTTCTCATTTTTGGCCAGAAGAAGTGGGTCACTAGGCGGCTGTAGGTTTTATCTTGTCCCAGGTGCCCTGCCAGGGGGACATCGTGGGCCAGATTTAGCAGGAAGTCTCTAAAGCGGAGTGGCACCACTAGTACTCGGTTGGCCCCCAGCTCGGCGATTCGTTGCTCGCTGTACAGTAGGTCATTGTCCCAGTAGACCCAATGAGTTCCGGAGGTATCCCCTGCGCTTTGGGCGAGCGCTTGTTGTCGGAGTCCCTCAAGGGAGGGACAGGTCTTCTGCTCCTGACGAAATTGTTCTTGTGTGGGCCCCCCTTCTTGAGCCCACTGGTCGAGATTAGCAAGGTCGGAAGGTTGAGCAGGTTCGAGGGGGATGCCCTGGTCGGGGGTCTCGGCGGGGGCGACCGGAGGCGGAGGCGCCGGCCATTCTGGTTCTTCCGGGTGATGGTTGGCACGGGCGGCCATAGACCGGGTGGTGACGCACGCCCAGTCTGGGACGCCCAACATCCCCAAGTGTTCTTTTCGCTCCACGGCTGCCCACGGGGAGCTTTCCAGGTCATTTCCGAGGAGGCAGTCCACGGGGGCGTCGTCTCGGACCGTTACTTTCAACATGCCGGAGACCCCTCCCCACTCAAAGGGGACGCAGGCCATCCGACACAGACTCTCCGAGTTGTCGGCTGATCGTACAGGGCAGAGAATGTTCGGTAGATATTGTTCTGGGGTCACCAGATGACAGCGGACGGCTGTCACACTGGCCCCGGTGTCTCGAAGGGCTTCGGCCCGTTGTCCATTGATGCTCACCCATTGGCTGTACTTCTGGGTGTTAGCGGGTAGGGGGACCCGCGGGACCATGTCTCTTCCCCCTAAGCACGCGAGAGTCATGGCGGCTGGCTCCCACCCTTGATACTTTTGCTCGTCTGTTTCTGGTTCCTCGGAGATCTGTTCTTCCCCTAGTGCCGCGGCGGCCACCTGGCGGGGTCTTGGGCTCGGATACTGCGGGCAGCTTGGGTCATTTGCATAGTGGCCTACTCGTTGGCATCGGTGACATGTAACATTGGCTCTGTATCCCGGTCGCGCCGGGGTGCTGCCCCGGTTGGCCGGGGGGGTGGTGCTGGTAGTGGGGGCGGCCGGAGTGTTGTCTCTTCCTCGTCCTTGGCCCCCTCCTCCTCTGGATCGGTGGTGACCATTGTTGTTCCTGTTCTGCTCGTAGGACCCATTCCGGCCCACTCGGGTGATCTCCCACCGGTCAGCTTCGGCTGCGAGCTGCCGGGGATCGGTTAACTTGCTGTCGAGGAGGTGTTGGCGTAGTTCAATGAAGCAGTTGTTGGACAGATGCTCCCATACCATCAGATTGAACAACTGCTCGTAGGTCGTGACGTTGTTCCCTCTGATCCAGCCTTCGAAGGCTCGGCTGAAGTACGTTACATAGTCCACCCAAGTTGTACCTGGAATGCGTGTGCAGTCTCGGAACCTCTGACGGTACATCTCGGGCGTGAGGCCATAGCGAGTGAGGAGGGCCGCTTTCATATGGTCGTAGGAGGTCATCTGGTGGTCTGGGAGCTGTAACAGAGTATCGCGGCCCTCATTGAGGAATTTGCCCCATAGGCCGGCTCCCCAGTCGGCTCTATCGATCCGGTGCGCAGTCATCGCGATTTCATATGCCTTAAACCATTGCTGGATGTCGTCTTCTCGAAAATATTCTCGGACCACATCCTTGGGGATGTGCACTTTTTTGTCCGTGGTCCCGGGGGTGGACGGTCTGTCGGGCACCCCTAATTCTTTATTCTGTTTGCGCAGGTTGATCTCGGCTAGGTTCCGCTCGTGCTCGTACGTTAGTCTTTTTTCCTCGAGCTCCCTTTGCCTCTGTTTCTCCTCTCTTTCTTCTCGGAGGCGAAGGTGCTCTAAGTTTATTTTTTGCTCGGCCAATTTGAGTTCTATGTCCATCTTGAGTCGGGCCATTTCAAGTTCGTGTAGTCGGGCTTTTTCTCTTTCTTGGATCTCGTCTTGCGAGAGACCCGTTCTTTGCTCTTCAGGGGCCGTGTTGGTTTTTTTCGCGGTGCTTTGCTCCGGGGCTTCGACATCCCCGGTCTCTGCCCAAGATTCTAGGGCATGCTTAAAATCGTCCTTGGTACTTAGTCCGGTGGTAGCGATACCTAGTTCGATGCAGAACTGCTTTAGTTCACGATGGCTGTATTCCTCTAGCTTTTCCATTTGGAACTTCTCAGTTGATCCGCTCTCTTTAGTCGACATTGTTGTTCGTTGTGGGGTGAGCTACTCTCTGTACGTTATGCGGTGATTCGGATCGCGCCGCTGGCCACCAATGTTAGACGGACCGGGAGGGTCGGCCGAGATTACGGGGAGAGGTCTCCAGGGAGAGCCGTCTCCAACGACTGTACAGATAAGTAACTTCCCCCCCACAGACGGACACCACACAAGATTGAAGGTTAACGAGACTTTATATGCACTTCTTAGGTTACGTTGATATAATACAAGGAGGTCTGGACTCAGGGGTCCCCTCGGTTCTGATCTCTGGTTGAGGAAAAGGGTAGCGGGACAGTCTTAGTTACCAATGAGTTCAATAGCTCTCAATCCTCGAGCTCGGCGTGGTTGCTGATCGGGCCGTGGAGGAGCCAAGCAGGTCCCGAGATGGATGAAGGGTGGTCGGCGGGCCGTGGAGAAGCCAAGCAGGTCCCGATATGGATGAAGGATGGTCGACGGGCCGTGGAGAAGCCAAGCAGGTCCCGATGCAGATGACAGTTACAACGGTCCGCGGCCTCGCCAGCAGATCCGGACGACGGTGAAGGATGAAGGTTACGACGGCTGTGGCAGCGCCAACAGGCAGGATGATGGTGCACAGGACAGAGCTACGGCAGCGCCAGTAGTCCGTCCAGGATGAGTTCTTCTTTCGTCTCTCGACTCCAAGATACAACTGCCTTCCTGTTCTGGAGCTGCCCCAGTTATAGGGCTGGCGTGCTTTGATGTCCGGACCCTCGCACTTGGAGGTCGGGAGGTCCGGGATGAGGGAGTCCAGACACCCAGCAGGGGGGTGGAGCCAGCGCCCGGGGAGGCGATGGGCGAGCGGCACTGGCCGGGGGAGAACCATCGACACCTCTTTCTCCCATTGACTGGCCAAGTAGCTCGCTCGCCTCCTGGGTGGAGGGTGGTGCCGGAATGTCTGAGGTCGGGCTAGGCCCAGGGTTGAGGTCGATCGGGGGCCAGGCGGCCTCGTGGCGAAGTGTCCAAGATGGCGGCCCGGGCTGGGCGCGTGGGTCGGCCGTGGATCGGACCCACGAGGTTATCATGCTCGAGGGCAGGTGTCCCTGAGGGGACGTAGGACGTGCAATGGTGGTGTGTGGTGCTTGTATGACTGGCTCGGGCTTGGTCGAGCCGGGGGAGAGCGGCCCGTCATGTGGCCTGTCCAACACCAGGCTTATGGTAAACAGTGATTGTATTTCTTTTATGTATTGTTATGTTGACTCTCTCACCAGCGCCAAGAAGCCCTCGGGCGTATGTTCGCTTAATAAATAATAAATAACATAACATAACATAACAGTTGTTATATGTTCTAAATGCCAACTCCATCATGTGCACCTTCCTGGCAGTGGCCCCTTGGCCCTGGCCTGTACCTTTTCCCTTGTAACCCCTGCCGTGCCTTGAGCCCATTGTAAAGTGTATGTTCCTATGTGTCCTTCTTAATACAAAGACTATTTTCATATATACTTGGTGTGGAGTTCCTTTTGTGGGAGGCCTGGGATGTTGCTGTTGGTGGGTGCGTGCGCAAATGCTTCACACATGTCCTCAGAGATAGGCCTGGCTGCCCGCGCCGCGTTACCTAGAGGGCGAGCAGGGGTCGACTTTATATAGGAGTGGCGGTCTCTGACTGGCTGTGGCGCAAGCCCTGGCCGGCCGGGGGTCCCATTTCCTACACCCCCTATTAGGAAACATTAAATCTCGGGCTGGGCGAGCACTGCTGCGCAGTGCAACGCTAGTCCGAGGCCTAACAAGGGGAACAATTGAATGGAAAGGCTATAATGTGCCTGCCTTCTAAAAGGTCAACATGTTTCAAGACGTACCTCGTACTATAAAAGATGCAAAATTCCCACATCATGGGTCCTACGGGCCCTGACTAGGATCGGGTAGAGTTGAAACTTTGGCGTGAGTGTGACTACAAATTTACTCTATAATAAGAAGACACATGATGCGGGAAGTTTGCATCTTTTATATTTAAAGGCAATAAAGACCAAGTAAGTGCAGTATAGTCAAAAGTATTACAATTAGGCATGCAGTGTACAAGCAATTAGTATTACAGAAATGGTAGCAGGGAGTTCATTTCCCGTGGTCCTGATGAAAAGCCTTTGGGGTACAGCTTGAAACATGTTGATCTTTTAGATAGTCAGGCACATTATAGCATTTTCTTTCAAATGTTCCCCTTGTTTTGACCAGTACTGACTAGAGGCCAGAATAAAGAGTGGTTTACCTACTAGGCAGATATTTTTAATCTCACTTTTCCACTCCTTTTATTTCCATTATCCCTTTGATACTCTTAAAGTGCTCCCACGTATCTCTTAGGTTGCAGCACCCCCCCTTAGACAGTGGAATGGGATGGACTTGATGATGAAGTATGCCACCAAGAGGTAACCCTGGTAGGTGAGGGTTTTATAAGAAAACCTATCGTTTTCTTCCCAGTTGGAGGATTGTCTTTTAAGAAACAATTAGGCTCTCTGTTTCTTTTCATCCCACCTCCCTTTTTTTGAAAAGCAGATATTATTTAGACCTACCTTACAGATTATCGGACTAGGCAAGGGCGTTGCTGTTTGTTGCCTTTGCTTGTATGAATGGTATATTCCTCGAACCACTGGAGATGATGTAAGTTGATTGGACTCAAGATGGCATTCCATATAGCTTAGAAATAGCAACGTCAAACACACTTGGGCATGCATGCATTTTTGGTAGCCAGTAGGTAGCCAGCTAAAACCATTGCTGTCTAGGTTATCCACTCAAATGTATAAAGTGCTATCCAATATGAGAATTATCTCCACAGATCCTAAAATAATTGTTTGCAGGTTGATCCACATCTACACCATTCACACTTCCACTCGCTCTTTCGCTTTTCACATATCTGCACTAATGGCCAGTTTAGTTATCTACACTTTCATATACGCTTGTCCCCTTCAAAAGCAACTGTGTATTTCTTAAACCATAAATGTCATCTGCTGGAAATAGTCTCCCAGCTTTGCCGTTACTCTAATGCAGTGGTTCTTAACGCCAAACCAGCCAAATCCAACAACAAAGCAGAGAAACAAGCAGGGGAAACCTCCAGGCAGCAGGAAAGCCGACCTGAAGCAAGGAAAACAGCAACAGCACCGAGAGAGCAGCTCTAAAACTTTGCAGAGAGCTACAACAACAAGAACTCAAAATGGCGCCCGGAGCTTGCTAGACAACAGTAAAGCAGCGACTGTGCAACGGAGCAACTTTAAAGCAAGCAGAGAGGAGCGCAAAAAAAGAGAACACCACAACCACGGAAAGGCTAAAACGGAGTGGTACAGCAAGCATTTTGTGGCCGAGAGTACTCACTGGAGAAGCGCCACGGCAGACACCCCCGCCTCCGTACAAATAAGGCGAACAGACAAGGCAGGCGAAGCGAGGTAAGCCCGCCAGACCAGCGACCCCTCTAGTGAATCGTAGTGGTGTGCCTATCGGGAAGATCGGCACTGGAAGCGACAGGAGGGAAGGCGCCATTGCCGGAAGTCTTCTCCAACTCCAACTCCAGGCGGAAGACCCGGACCGGAAGCGGAAGAGCGTCAGCGATCAGCGCCGGAAGGTCCTGCACGAGCAGGGAAACTGCAGGGGAAACAGATCGGTAGGTCGCGCGCCAGCCCTCCCGCGGTGCGGAGCAGCTGAGAAGAGCACGAACGGCGCCAGACCAAGTGGCGCGGAGGTGGAGGAATAACTGCCGGCAGTGCAGCGAGGCGGCGCAGAGCAAAGGAGAGCAACAACGGAGAGGGGATAAAACAAAATAAAAATAAAAAGGAAACAGCGCGAGTACAGCGCGAGTACGGCACCAAGTGAGGTGGGGTGTTCAGAGAGAGGTCGGAATACCTAACGAAGGGCACGCAGCCACACAACAAGCACTGCACAGCAACAGTCAGCAGGTCAGGACACAGGCAGCTGCAGCAAGCAGAGCCGGGCGGGGGACTGAGGGGGAGCCCAGGAGTACCGCCAAAGAGCACGCCAAAGAGCACACTGTGCAAAGGGCAAGACCCCTAAAAGGGTGCACGCAACGAAAGTGCAAGACCAGCAGCAAGGTCACTACAAGGTAGAAAGGCAGCAAGCCTAAGCCGAGAAGAGGTCAGAGGGGTCAGAGGGAGGCCGAAGATAACGTCACAACAAAGGGCAAGGCCAAGACCCCTAAAGGCACACACAGCAAGTGCGCAAGAGACAGGAGAGGTAGCAGGCAGGACCAGATAATAAACACAACCACCAGCCTACTCCCCCGAGCGCCAGACGCAAGGAAGCGGCCCCAACGCATCGGAAAGCAAAGCAGCTGGACAGAACGCGAACGAGACAAGGCACACGCTGGCAGGTCTTAAGGCAAAGACCAGAACGAGGCACATCCGAGAGCCTAGCAGATATAGACTGCAAGGCATTTCGGTGCCAACGTCAAAGGCAACAGACCTACCCAAGACGACCCTAGCGGAAGGGCGGCTAGGCCACATCCTATCAAGGAGGGGCATTGTAACAATGGCAGGCAACGAGGGGAAGGCAGTTGGAGATCAAAAAAAGCCAAAGATAGACAACCAAGGATCGCCTCTGAAAAACAATAGGAGCGAGACGGTCACCCTAGAAACGATCCTGCGGAGAGTAAACGAAGGGATCGAAGTGGGGAAGGATACAAAACTCAAGGTGGAGAACATGCAGCTTGAGATGGCGGCTATAAGAGCGGACCTTCACAAAACAAATACAAGAATTGAAGTGACAGAAGGCAGAATAAGCACAGTGGAAGACGAAACAAGGGATAACACCAAAGCCATAGCTGATCTGCAGAAAGTCACGAAAGCCATGCAAAAACAGCTTGCGGAGAAGGATGACAGGGCAAGAAGAGGCAACGTAAGGATCCTGGGAGTGCCGGAGGGGACAGAAGACAAGGCGGGATCATGCGCAGCAATGCTAGAGGAGATGATCCCCAAACTCACCGGCATTACATTTGACAGAAGGTTCGAGGTGCAAAAGGCATACAGAATACCAGCAGGAAAGCCAACAACAGGCAAGGGGCCGAGGGCAATAATATGCAACCCGCTTAGACTAAGCCAAACAGACGCCATCTTCACCTTTGCTAGAAAAAACCAGAACCTGAGGTGGGAAGGAAGCAAGATTGTATTAACCCAAGACTACTCCAAACCAACGGTAGAGTCAAGAAAAGGATTCCTGGCCCTCAGAGAGACACTGCGCAGAAGAGGCGCCACCTTCAGCTTTGTCGGCCCTGCCAGATTCAAAGTAACAGATAAGTGGAAAACAATGATTTTTGAATGCCCGGAGGAACTAAGGAGATACCTGCAAGGCCCACCCGTGGAGGAGATGGAGGATAACAGAAGCCCAGGAGCGGCGAAAAGAAGTGCCTCACCGGATGAGAACGCACACTCTGAATAAGGGAACACTATATACGCCAAAGGAAAAAAGAAAAGGAACAAAACTGCCAAAATGCACAAGGAAACATATCTACCTCATTAAACCCAAGACGGGAAATAAAAGGAACTATAACTAGAATGAAGAACCCGACTGCAGATCCAGGACTACGGATCAAGGTCTCCCAGCAGCCAGCAGTCGGCAGCGAGAACAACGAACCCAAGGTCAACCAAGGCACAATCTGAACGAGACAATCAAGCGGTGGCAGAGGACGGTGCCTTGCTCTGTCCTGGCTCTCATTTTCTCCTCAAATCAAGCTACACCAAGGAAGAAAACTAACTCTACCTCAGGGAAAGACGCGGAGCGAAGGAACTTTGTCGTCGCACACCCACTCAGCAAGTAAGGGAGGGGGGGAGGCGGGAGGGACAGGTGGGGGAGAGGGAGCGAAGGAACCGGGGGGGAGCGGGGAGCACATACATGGGCCTACTTACTATCATCTATCTTCTCTATACTTTATCTTTCTCTATACACTCACATGGGGGAGCAGTACACGCAGGAGAAGGGGGATGGTCCCACACACAACTCAGAGACCAAAAAGACGCAGAGGAAGGCCATTGCAAATGCGGAAAACAGAGCAGCTTAAATGACAAACAGCAACCAGAGTAGCATAGCGTCTGACATTAAAATAGTGTCCCTAAACGTCAAGGGTCTGAATAGCCCGGTGAAAAGGAGGAAAGTGCTCGAACACCTTAGGAAACTTAAGAGTGACATATATGTGCTCCAAGAAACGAGATTACAAGCAGAAGACATCAGCCGCATAGGGGCCAATTGGATAGGTGAGGTGCAGGGCTCACCAGCACAGAATAAGAAGAATGGGGCAGTAACAATTGTAAGCAAAAACTCCAAAATAGAAGTTGTAGACTCTCAAGCAGACACGCAAGGGAGAATGCTCATAACGACACTCAGAAGAGCGGGGGAGACATTCCACGTAGCGAACATATACGGACCCAACAGTGACGACAGATCATTCTGGGAGGGGGTGGGTGCACAACTGTATTCACTACCGCTAGGAGATCTGCTGATCGTCGCAGGAGATATGAACCAAGTCCTGGACCCAGCAATTGATAAGCATCCATATAGACCAAGCCAATCAACAAGCAATCCCCACATCCTTAAGAATCTCTGCTCCAAACTAAGACTAAGAGACCCATGGCGCATGAGCAACCCAGATGCCAGGGAGTACACATTCTACTCCAACCCACACAACTCATATAGCCGAATAGATTACATCCTAATGTCAGAAACACATACCCACCTCATAGACCACACAGAAATAGGACCCAGAACAGTATCGGACCACTCACACATAAGCCTAACACTATCGGGCAAGCACAACGACAAGCCAACCCGCAGATGGCGATTCGATGACAGTCTGCTCCAACACGCCCCAGCGAAAGCCAAGATAGAGGAGGCGATAAAAGAATACCTACTAATGAACGACCAACCAAACACAAACAGGGAAGTCTTATGGGACGCCCTGAAGGCCACCATCCGGGGAACAGTCATGACAGTCAAGGGCAGGATGAATAAAGACAGGAATAAGAGAATTGCAGACCTAGAGAAAGAAATTAAAAAACTTGAGAACAGCCACATAGCCAGAATAGAGGACAAGAACACACTCACAAACCTGACTAAATTAAAGTACGAACTGAACAGAATACTGAGCGAGAGAGCAGGCACTTGGATCAATAAATATAAATCTATTAACCTATGCACCGCAAACAAAGCGGGCAAAAACCTAGCATCCTACCTGAGAGGGAAGCAGAAACGCCACACGATAGGGGCCATCAAAGACAAACACGGCATATCCCAGACCTCGAACAAAGACATCCTAGAGGTCTTCAGGGACTTCTATGAGGGACTGTACACCAAAGATGAAACACTGCATGAGGATGGGGGAAAAGAGTTACTAGAGAATATAACCACACCCACACTGTCAGACCAAGAACGAGACATCCTGGAAATGACCATAATGGGGGATGAGATAGAGAAAGCCACGCAAAGCCTCAAAGATAACAAGGCACCGGGGCCAGATGGTTTCACAGCTGGCTTCTATAAGCAGTACCTAAACATACTCAAACCCACAATGAAGGAGGTATTCACAGCATGCGCCCAGAGCGGACACATGACACCCTCAATGGCTGAGGCAAACATAACAGTGATACCCAAGGAAGGGAAAGACACAACAGAGGCGAAGAACTTTAGACCGATCTCCCTCATAAATGTGGACTGCAAGATCTACGCAAAAATACTGGCCAACAGACTCAACGCATACCTTCCGAAACTCATACACAACTCGCAAGTAGGCTACCTTAAAAACCGTGTGTCACACGACAACACAAGACTTCTGTGCCACATAATTAACCACTCCTCCAGAAGCGACAACGCAGCAGTCATGATAGCCCTAGACGCTGAGAAAGCCTTCGATAGAGTCTCATGGCCCTTCTTAGATCAGTGTATGGGGAAATTCGGGCTAGGTCCAAACTATAGGAAGATGGTGATGGCCCTATACGAGGACCCCAAAGCAAGGGTGGTGGTCAACGGGGGCACATCAAACATACTCAACTTGGGAAGGGGAACTAGACAAGGATGCCCTCTGTCACCAGCCCTATTCCTACTAGCCATAGAACCGCTCCTCACGATGATCAGAACTAATGTGGATATTGTAGGGATACCAGTAGGGGGAGAAACTTTCAAGCTAGCGGCGTACGCGGATGACATACTAATAGTCACAGAAGACCCAGAGAGATCCATAAAAGCACTGACTGACACCATTGACAACTACGCCCAGGTCTCGGGGTACAAACTCAACAGAGACAAATCTGAGTGCAAACCTTTAAACATCCACACAACAAGAACAGTATTAGGAACGTCAGGACTAACATGGCAACCGAAACCCATAAAATATCTGGGTATCCTCTTTGAGAGAGACCTAAGAATGACACTGGAACATAACGAACAAGCAACAATACAGAAAATTAAGGACAAAGTAGAAGGGCGGTCCCCCAAGTTCACAACATGGTGGGGAAGGATAGAAGCAATAAAAATGATGCTGACACCGATGGTCAACTACATGCTAACCATGCTCCCACTGACCAACACAGAGGGCTTCCACAAGACACTTGACAAGATACTGAACAGCTTCCTATGGAGGGGGAAAAAACCCATAATAAGCCTACACAAGCTAAGGCTATCAAAAGATCAGGGCGGCCTGAACATAACGAATTTCAAACGATTCCAGACGGCATGCATAGCTAGACAGGGGCTACACTGGCTAGACCCAAGACAGGAATACACCCCAGCATGGCTAACATTTGAGCGCGGACTATTAAAAGGCATGAACCCTATAACCCTCCTGACAGCCACACGACACCCAGCAGTGAAGGACAACCCCGTCCTCAAGAACACAAAGACAGCTCTTCTGAGCGTCGACAAACTACTGACAACAAGCATCAGGGGAGGTCAATTTGAATCCCTCTGGCACAACCCCATTTTAAAATACAGAGATAAGGTTCTAGACATGCCTGAGTGGTACGGACATGGTATATCCACGGCCCAAGACCTTCAAAGACAGGGCGAGAACACAACTTTCGATACACTCAAGGAATCGCACAAACTGCAAAACATAGAACTCTATAACTTCCTGAAAATAAAAGTAGCAATTAGGAAGGCAAACCTTAACAGCCAGACACCTTCGCTCTTACAGCTTGCAGCCAATCTCAACATACTAGGACACCAAATAGCACACCTATACAAGGCCCTACGCCCCAAAAACACCAAACTCAATGATAAGGTCACAAACTTCTGGGGGACTTTAGCAGGGAAGGAACTAAGCGAGACCGAAAAGGCAGAATTATGGAGATCGACCACTAGAAAAAAGATAACTGCTTCACTAAATCAGACCAAATACTGGTTAGTGCATAAGGCATACTGGACACCGGCCCGCCTATCCAACCTGGGGATCCGAGAGAGCGATACATGCTGGAATTGTGACAGTGGAAGGGGGGACTTAGAGCATCTCCTGCTCAGCTGTCCTCAGATCAAGGACTTCTGGGAAAGAACTGGGAAGCTTATCAATGAAATCACTGGAGTAGCCATACACATAGATTTCCCAAGTCTAGTCCTGGGCTTTGCATCCCCGTCCATCACAACAACAGAAGACCGCGACCTCATTGACCTACTGTTGACGGCTGCAGTCAAAATAATCCTAAGCAACTGGAAAGACACCACAAAAGCTACACCACAGGCATGGCTCAACTGGGTCACATTCCTAAGAGGGGCAGATAACATTACTGCGAAACACTCACCGAAAACACACAGGCAATCAAACATATGGGGGCCCCTAGACCTCTACCTATCATCACATAAACCCCCCTAGGCGCAGACACTAGACACTAGACATCCATCAAGGGACACACTATAGGGACCCACACTCTAACAAAAGAAACCGGCGAGGAAGAACACTCTCCTATCTCATTTCTTACCTCTATCCCTCTCTATCCTCTCTATCGTCCGGGGCCTTATACCCACCAGGCAGTGCAAAAGGGGTGACAGAAGACAACGCCATGCAAGACTCGGAAAACGGACTTCTTCTTTTTTTGGACTATTCGAACTATCCGACCCCTCGTAACATTGCAAAGAGTGAACTATTGCAGGACAATATTGCTATACCCCCCCGTGCCTTCTTTTTCTTTTTTCCTTCCTTTCTTCTTTCACTCTCTCCTCTTTCTTTCCTCCACTCATGTATGCTCCATGTAAATATATATTTTTTTATATACAATAAAAAATTACAGAAATAAAAAAAAAAGAATCTGGGAGCCCTCACTGAGTCATTAACTGAAGCCGGGGATCCTGGCCTCAGCAGTCTCAATGATTTGAACAGCAAAACCATAAACAAAACACAGAAAATGATATCTTTTTATTTAATTTAAAAACAAATGTAAATATCAAGTCAACATTTTAATAGTAATGTTGGAGCTGTGCTAAATTCAGTTGAGTCCGCATCATCCATACTATATTGTGTTGGATTCATTTACACTGCTCCCACAAATCAATACTAGGCACTTTTTAGCCTCCTATTTTAAATTACTTGGCATTAATAGAATGTTTTAAAATTTACATTTTGCCTTTTATTGATATATTTTTTTTTATTGATCTGTTAATATTTAATTTTCTAAGCAGTCGTCCCTCTGAGTATGCTTTTGCAGACCCCTAGGAGTTGCCAGACCACTGGTTAAGAACCACTGCTCTAATATATTGTATCTGCAGCAGACCTTTGTCCTGCTTGTGCATCTTCACATTCTGGCATTTGTCATGCCTAGGAAGCTTAAATTACTTTCTTCCTATCATTGGAAAACTACTTCCACCAATTACTTGTTAATTTACAATCCACAACTCTTCTATTCTTTTAGAGGATAACACAAGATCTCCTAGCCTAGGTGGCACTAAGTGTGTTGCACGTCTGTATGATGTGCACTAAATTCACACCACACATGGGACTTTGAATAATCAACGTTTTGTCTTAAGCAAGTCAGCCCACATCTCACCTTCACCATGAAGTATGTTTTTACTGTACTCTTTCCCCTCTTTTTGTCAGACACTGCCTCTGTTGGATTTGAATTTCCATTGTATGTACATCATCCGTATTTGGCACCTTTTCCCTGTTTTTATAGATGTTATCATTTAACTTCAATTTCCTGTATATTGGACACCATGAACCATGCTTGTGCTTATGTATTGGTACATGTTATGTTAATGTTAGTAAAACTTCTAAAGCGCACTGTTACCTAGGGTCTCCCGGCGCTGAGCACTGCCAACATAGTTGAAGTAAAGAGGAAAGTGTTCAGATGAAGAGCTAGGTCTTCAATCCCTTCCTAAAGGAAAGGAGCTCAGTAGAGTTTGAGGTGCAGGGGTAGGATATTCCAGGCCTTTGTGGCACAGTAGAAAAAACTCCTGCCACCCCAACTGTCTTTTTTGACGTGAGTAACATTCACTTCTTTTGTTTCCGGGGAACGGAACGCTCTTCCTGGAATATACCATTGTATGCGCTGTTTCAGATTACCGGTACCAATGCTCTTTAGGGCCTAAAAGACTGTACAGAGGGCTTTAAACTGTGAACGTTGTTTAACAGGGAGCCAATGGAGGTCCCAAAGTCCCTTCCTCGCTGAAACAAGCCTGGATGTTCCCGTTAGTAGCCTTGCTGTCGCGTTCTGTATGATCTGGAGTCTGTTCAGGTGTCTCCTTTGGATGTTCAGATAGACTATTGCAGTAATCCAGACATGACAGAACGAGTGCTGTGACTGCTATCTTCCGGAAGAAGGAATTTTATTTTACTCCGGATTCTGAGAAAGTATAAACTAGTTGAAACAACCTGCTTATCTGGTCACTAAACGAGAGTTTAGTATCAACAATCACCGACAGGTTCTTAGCCTTCTCGGTAGGGGCCGGAAGCGTGCCCATTACATTTAACCACCAATCCAGCATCCAGAGATTTGTGATATTCCCAAATATAACAACCTTCGTCTTTCCTGCATTAGGTTTAAGACTGTTTGATAACATCCAGCTTGCCATGGCATCTGTCATGGCCGTATTTTCTGATTAGATGGGATCAGCCCCTAGGGGCCCCTCCAACCCAGCCAGAACGTAACCACCTCCCTCCTCAGGACCATCTATCCAGGCACCTGGGTACCTACCTGAGGATGGGGAACTCGCAATATACAAGCTCATATTATTAGAAACACCACTAAATCTATAGGGATACTAAGAATACTCACTGATTACTAAGGATAACTTATAGTCTCGCGGCCACTCAGACCCAGACTAATCTACCCTGGGGCAGATATGACACACAATCCGGTGCGTCTACACACGTGGGTCTGCAGCCCCAGTGCTCTCCCTTATTTCCAAACGGTTCGCAATCCGGCAAACCTACACGCCAGTATCCCCCCTGACGCTCTCACTTACACAAGCCACAATCCTGTGGGTATCCACGCTGGTAATCCAACCCAGCGTTCTCACTAACGCCGCATATCAACGACGACCACATTCCTATGAACACCTTCAGTTATATGTTGGGGAAGTCTCTCTCTCCCTATTCACTAAGGGCTTGCTACTACAATATTAGGAGTTAGCCAATTAATATAATGTACCTCTTATTCTTGGCATCATAGGTCCACTCGCTCCCTATTTATGTGATCACCACTTACCTGATTGGGGTTACTCATCCATTCATAAAAATAATAACCACCTAGGAGATACATTTACCTGGATTGAACAAGAATACAAGGCGCATTTCAGTTTGCTACAAACTGGGGGTTTTATTAGAACAATATTAAAGTACACATATACAAAACTATGGGGTCTCTATAACTAGCAGTAACTTTAACACACCGCTGAAAGAAAAGGATTAGACATACAATTTATTTGTGGGGTAGCAGGATACTTTAACACACCGCTGAAAGGGAAAAGATTAGACATACAATAGCCTAGGGAATAAGGACAAGATTAAGATGCAAGTGTAAAGTAAACTAATGTGATGAAATGGATATCACCTGATTAGTGTGAAGTCTTGTTCTAGCTGTCATCTGGGTTCCTCTCTCGTCTGTGCCTTGGCTCATCTCAGACTCTCTCTCTCTCTCCTGCACTCTTGGATACACCTCTGCGCTGATCACTTTGCACTGGACTCCTCTCCCCCACGAACTGTCTCCACCTTCCAGCTTCAATCTAATGGTTCCTGCCGCTCTAATGCTTTTCATTCCACTAGCTTGTTCACTCTGTCTCTGCGCCAATGTCCAATTAACTCCATCTGCTCCCACAGGTTAGTCCACGATCTCTCCTCCGTCTCTTCTAAAAGGCATTACTTCAGACTCCAGCTATTCACACCTCCTCCTGATAAGTAACTGCTTCTGACTGCTTCCTTCAGTTCCAGCTCACTATTCAACTCAGCTCTCTCCAGCTTGAACCCTCTCTCTCTGCCAACTCCATTCGACTGCTTACCACTCCTCCACCTCAACACGACTGACTGGCTCCGCCACCTCCACTCGACTCACTGGCTCCGCCTCTGCACTTCACTGATATAGAATGCTGTTTCCTCATGGAAAGTTCCAGCCATCAGCCTGCCGCCCACCAGGTCTCTGCATCACCTCGCATCAAGGACACACACCCAGCCGGCCGGCCTTTTGTTGTGTCTTCCACACAGAGAATAATACAGCCTACCGATAAGGGCTGGCCCAGACCGGTTCTCTCCAAGTGAAAAACAGCTTTAACTATAAACTTTACCTTTACCCTGAAAAGCCTCTCAGCTCCATCAAGATGGAGTCCCTCTAGCTCTAGGCCTGTAGGCCTGAAAGGGATGAAATACCCCTTAGCTCTGTCAGAATACCTACATAAACCATACCAATGTGTCTAGTATGTCAAAGCCAATAGGCAATAGACAGGTTAGAGTCAAGAATAAGGGATCTATCATCATATTAAGCAGCTATCCTCTTCTAGGTCTGGAAGAAAGGGCTTAAAAGGGCCAACACAAGCTAAGAATACCTATCCTAGATGTGAGCAAGACTAAGATCTATATCACTGCTAAATAGAGCCAAAAACTCTGCCATTACATTCCACCCTTAGATCCTTATCTTGCGAACATCTATAAACAACAACATCCATATAAACGAACATCAACACAATCTATCAACAAATCAAAAACTAAAAAACTCTCTAAAAAGAATGACAACTTAAGGAAATTCTACCTGAAACTCGATTGTAGGGAATACAAACCTAACAACCAACTGAAAACAAATCAAAGCACCCTTGACTTGAATGCTGAAACATATCTAAGATTGGATCTGATAACAACAGAAACTAACCAAAGCATCCTCAAACTAAATGTGCCTCAACTTCTAGTGACAACTGGTGAAGTCTAGTGATGTAGGGACTTATGTGTCGAATGAAAACAGCAAGGGGCCTAAATGGGGCCTACCTACTTCGGACAACTTAAGAACTAGATGTGTTTCAACTTCTAATGAGAAAACAACAAAGGGCTTAAATGAGGCCTACCTACTATGGTCAACTTAAGCTAATGATGACACATGAAATCTATTGGTGTAGGGACTTAAATGTGTAATAAAAACAACAATGGGCCTAAATGAGGCCTACCTACTATGGTCAACTTAAGGTAATGATGACTCATAAAATCTATTGGTGTAGGGGCTTGTTTGTGGGATGAAAATAACAATGGGCCTAAATGAGGCCTACCTACTATGGTCAATTTAAGGAAACATTTTGGTGAAATCTGAGAAATAGACATGACAAATTATTTTCAAGGTCTGGGAAAACATTAATACATAATCATACTAAAAGACACACCTCCCAGGACAACCTAAAGTCTAGGGTAACCACCCTTTGATCAATCAAGGTGAAAATGTAATAACAGTAAAAGACAACCCCATTTCTACAAGATAGCTGGTGTATATATATAACACCTAGTTTCTTCACACTGTGGAACACATGTGTGCACCACCATTCTTTTTTTTCTTTTTCTCTTCATACATATTTTTTTTTTTATTATTTTTTTAAAGTGAGGCCTGTTTATAGTGATCGCAAAGAAAAACATGGGAATAATGCAGGCCAAGGAATTATATAAGAAAATCCTTTTGTAGGAAATCACAAATTAAAAAAAAAAGTGTCTTGGTATATTTTTTCAAAAAAAAAAAAAATTATAAGTCCAATGTCAATTTTGGGACATCAGTGTAGGTCACCACCCGGTATCTTCGGTATCCGGATACTTCCTCCGATGCGGCCATCCACCACCCTTCCGGTCTGGTCTGGATCCATCTTCCAAAAATAACAAACTAACATAAAAACATGAAAGTAAAAAACTAAAATAAGAAAGGAAGTGGGGGGGGGGGGCCGACCCACGCACCAACACCACAACCCAGCAATCCTAGGACAAGAAAACAAGTATCATTATTCTTGCAAAATAAAATTTTCTATTTAAAAAGCACCCCGGGTGCCTTTCATTATTGAAAAGAAAATATCCTAATCAATTAAAAACATTCAAAATCTAATTTTTAAGGACATTCAGAATGGTCTAATCATACCCTAATCCTCTGTGAGACAGCCCCTCCCTTCAGAATACGCAGGAGCCAGGCTACAGTGTGAAGCAATTTGAATCCCTGCCAAGTGATGATCTCACAGCAGGAGCAGGCGCTGCAAGCCTCCCTTTCCCCGATCAGGGAAGCCCGCCCAGGCCTACTGTATCTAACTAACTCCAAGGGCCAAGAGTCTGCAAGAAACCCTTATCAGCAGGCAATGAGGCTGCCTGCGTCGACAGCCAGGAAGAGCGAGTTCACCCCTCCCTTACATAAACATTCCGTCCGCAGAACAAAATTGGATTATGGCCAATCATAGACAGGCCGTGTTCGGAGCCTGCAGAGGAAAAAACCTGTCTTCACAAACCAGCTGGTCTGCCAAGGTCGACAAACAAATTCCTTTGGAAACTGTTCCCAGGCTTGATTTTCTAAGTAACGAAAGCTAGCATTTAAAAAAAAAAATTACTGATACTTAAAAGCTCCACTTTCTAAAAAGACTTTTGTCTAACTAATTCAGCTAAAAGGCAGCATAATTGAAACATGGGCACTTATTTAGAAAGGGGCAACTTAACTTCTGCACACAAAATTATGCATTCTACATTTGAAAAAACGAATTATCATGGACCATTGGGTTTAATATTTCTCTGCACATATATCTTTTACCGTGCAAGGAATTACCTTTCCATCAACAGCTTGTCAAAATACATAGGCGAGCCTTATAACTTAATGCAAATTAAACTAATGTAAGGGAGATGGTAGTGTGTTATAGTTATCATATTTAATAATATATTCTGCTCCACCCTAACTATACACACTATCATCCAAAAAAATAAAAATATATACTGTCAGCTGTTGAAAGAGAAATAATGTTAAAACAACATAAAATGCAGACACATTTCACCATGGTATTTTGTTCAACCAGGGGCATCATGTAATTTTGCATTACAGTGTAATTTATAGCGCAAACTTTTCAATTCAACCTAATAAAAGGGCCACATTCATATATTACCAAGCAGCCATTTATTTTCTAACTGAGTTGGATTAACTTACATTAGCATATTAAAATATCCACATTTGGAAAAAAAAAAGGTTCAGTTTGCATTTGGGAAGATAATAATGAGAACACATTTGTGTTAAAAGCACACGGTTGCCTTTCACTAATCAAAAGCACATGTTACCATGCACTGTCGGGCAAGATTGATTATTCTCAACCTGTGATCATTGCAAAACATCGGCCAGCACATTCCTTTCTAGATGGAAAACCCTCAAGGAAATAATTAATGAAAACAGCCCCGTAGCGTGCGCACACCAACTGGGCCATCTTCTAATATTTCACACATTTTAAACCATGCATTCAAAAATAATTCTCCACACGTCTGTGGATGCATATTAAGAAGCAAATTTAAAAGAACACAGCTCTCTCCGTGCAAACCCTCATCTCAATCCGACTGGTTGATTTATAACCGACCGACCCCTAAGAGTCAGACTCATGAAGTCATCAGTTCCAAGGCAAACCCACACAAATTCGTAGACGCATTTAACAGAGCCCTTCGCAAAGCACAAGATGTTACCTTTCCGTCAAGAAGCTGACAAAGCACGTAGGCAGACCCAGGAACCAGTAAAAGTCAAAATCCAACCACAAATAATCCACTGACTTTTATAGTCAGGTCAGATAACCATGCGTGTTAACAGCATGTTAAAAATAAAGACTGCCATCTCAATTCAAGATATTAACCCTTTGGCAGCTCAAGCACAATCAATTCCCAATGACTGCAGATACATGGGAAAATCATGAACTCATCTCTTCACGTTTACAGATAACACGTACACACATTTTCAAAACGTTATCCCCAAGCACCCGAGAGAGATCCAGCTCTCTCCTGCCTAACGTAATGATAACATGCCCTGTCCAAGCCATGACCACATGGCGCTATTCACAAGCCATATTTACAAGACAAACTCTTCACAAACAACATATCCAAGGCGCAATTCACAAGGAACACAGCAGGTCAACATGAGAACATGCACCTCACAAGCCACATTAACATGGCGCTATTCACAAGCCATATTTACAAGGAGCTATATGCAAAGAACTCCACAGATCATATAACAGTGAACACATTTCACATTGCACAGCATAAGCAGATGCAGCAAGCAATTTAATGGACAATTTAAAAGCATTTTTACACACATTTATACAATTGGACCATCACAAAGATGTAACTGGCTCCCTCATGTAATGCCATCCTTCAACCCTGACAGTTTAAACACCAAGATGAAAACCATTCCTTCCACCCTGAATAAACCAAATGCCATGATGTAATGCAATCTCCTCACGCTGCAACTGTTCAAGCCCATAGGTCACACAGGCTACATAAACTGCAACATTACGCCAGATGGAACCGGCGCTCAGGGCACTCCCTCACAACACATGGGAAACTATCTAAGCACATGGCCAGGACACACAGTATTCGAAAGCAGTTAATGACGCCAGATGTCATGGCCGGATTTTCTGATTAGATGGGATCAGCCCCTAGGGGCCCCTCCAACCCAGCCAGAACGTAACCACCTCCCTCCTCAGGACCATCTATCCAGGCACCTGGGTACCTACCTGAGGATGGGGAACTCGCAATATACAAGCTCATATTATTAGAAACACCACTAAATCTATAGGGATACTAAGAATACTCACTGATTACTAAGGATAACTTATAGTCTCGCGGCCACTCAGACCCAGACTAATCTACCCTGGGGCAGATATGACACACAATCCGGTGCGTCTACACACGTGGGTCTGCAGCCCCAGTGCTCTCCCTTATTTCCAAACGGTTCGCAATCCGGCAAACCTACACGCCAGTATCCCCCCTGACGCTCTCACTTACACAAGCCACAATCCTGTGGGTATCCACGCTGGTAATCCAACCCAGCGTTCTCACTAACGCCGCATATCAACGACGACCACATTCCTATGAACACCTTCAGTTATATGTTGGGGAAGTCTCTCTCTCCCTATTCACTAAGGGCTTGCTACTACAATATTAGGAGTTAGCCAATTAATATAATGTACCTCTTATTCTTGGCATCATAGGTCCACTCGCTCCCTATTTATGTGATCACCACTTACCTGATTGGGGTTACTCATCCATTCATAAAAATAATAACCACCTAGGAGATACATTTACCTGGATTGAACAAGAATACAAGGCGCATTTCAGTTTGCTACAAACTGGGGGTTTTATTAGAACAATATTAAAGTACACATATACAAAACTATGGGGTCTCTATAACTAGCAGTAACTTTAACACACCGCTGAAAGAAAAGGATTAGACATACAATTTATTTGTGGGGTAGCAGGATACTTTAACACACCGCTGAAAGGGAAAAGATTAGACATACAATAGCCTAGGGAATAAGGACAAGATTAAGATGCAAGTGTAAAGTAAACTAATGTGATGAAATGGATATCACCTGATTAGTGTGAAGTCTTGTTCTAGCTGTCATCTGGGTTCCTCTCTCGTCTGTGCCTTGGCTCATCTCAGACTCTCTCTCTCTCCTGCACTCTTGGATACACCTCTGCGCTGATCACTTTGCACTGGACTCCTCTCCCCCACGAACTGTCTCCACCTTCCAGCTTCAATCTAATGGTTCCTGCCGCTCTAATGCTTTTCATTCCACTAGCTTGTTCACTCTGTCTGTGCGCCAATGTCCAATTAACTCCATCTGCTCCCACAGGTTAGTCCACAATCTCTCCTCCGTCTCTTCTAAAAGGCAGACTCCAGCTATTCACACCTCCTCCTGATAAGTAACTGCTTCTGACTGCTTCCTTCAGTTCCAGCTCACTATTCAACTCAGCTCTCTCCAGCTTGAACCCTCTCTCTCTGCCAACTCCATTCGACTGCTTACCACTCCTCCACCTCAACACGACTGACTGGCTCCGCCACCTCCACTCGACTCACTGGCTCCGCCTCTGCACTTCACTGATATAGAATGCTGTTTCCTCATGGAAAGTTCCAGCCATCAGCCTGCCGCCCACCAGGTCTCTGCATCACCTCGCATCAAGGACACACACCCAGCCGGCCGGCCTTTTGTTGTGTCTTCCACACAGAGAATAATACAGCCTACCGATAAGGGCTGGCCCAGACCGGTTCTCTCCAAGTGAAAAACCGCTTTAACTATAAACTTTACCTTTACCCTGAAAAGCCTCTCAGCTCCATCAAGATGGAGTCCCTCTAGCTCTAGGCCTGTAGGCCTGAAAGGGATGAAATACCCCTTAGCTCTGTCAGAATACCTACATAAACCATACCAATGTGTCTAGTATGTCAAAGCCAATAGGCAATAGACAGGTTAGAGTCAAGAATAAGGGATCTATCATCATATTAAGCAGCTATCCTCTTCTAGGTCTGGAAGAAAGGGCTTAAAAGGGCCAACACAAGCTAAGAATACCTATCCTAGATGTGAGCAAGACTAAGATCTATATCACTGCTAAATAGAGCCAAAAACTCTGCCATTACAGCATCTTAACCCCGTCTCCATTTCTTTTCCTCGCTGAAGGGACAGCACAATTTGTGTCATCCGCATTCGAGGTTAGTTGGAACCCAAAAGATCTAATCAAGGCTGCCAGCGGTGATAAAAACAATGTTGCACTAAGAGATGACCTCTGGGGCACCCCACATGGCAGAAAGAAAGGCTTGGATCGATCTTTCGCCAGGTCCACCGTTTGTGTCCTGTCAGTACGAAAGGACCTCAGGAGTTCCCAGGCCTTGCCTTGGACCCCGTTTCAGGTAGACGGACCATCAAGACTTCGTGATGGACCGTATCCAAGGCTGTCGAGAGATCCAACATGATCAGGATTGCGGTGCCTCCCTGGTCCAAGGCCTCCTTAATCTCCTCTGTGGTTTTAATCCGAGCCAGCTCAGTGCTGTGTTAAGCACGAAAACCAAACTGCGAAGGGTCCAACGGGTAGTTTGTCTGAAAATACATACTGAGTTGGCAATTCATGGCCTTCTCAATCATTTTTGCCAGCAGAGGGAGACACGAAATGGGTCTATAGTTATTCCGGTCTTTTGGATCCATATTGGGTTGTTTTTAATAGTGGAAGGATCGATACAGTTTTCCAGGCTTTGGGGAACTGACTAACGTCCAAAATGGTGTTAAACAGTGAGGTGAGGGCTGCCCCAATATTATCTGGGATCTGTTTGATCACAGATGCTGGACATGGGTCCCAAGGGGAACCAGATCGAATTTCCGACAACAGTTTAATGGCCCCTTGTGAATCTAGTAGTGTAAAACAGTTTAATATAGGAATGGGTCTGCTATCCTTGAGCGATGCTATGGCTGGGACCTTGCTGCCCTCCATTGGCTGATACGTGAAGGAGGAAAAGATGGTTTCCACCTTTTGCAAGCAGAAGGAGGCAAGTGTTTCACAGAATTCTGGGCTACTGTGTGTTTTAGGATTAGCCGCGGTCGTGAGTTTGGTGATAGTTTAAAAAAGTTATTTGGAGGAGGATTTGGCCTTCCTAATCTGTTCTTCCAAATATATTTTTTTGGTGTCAAGAAGAAGTTTTTAATACAGTATAAGACTTGCTTTGTAAGCTTCTTTGATTTTGTTATTATACCCTTTCCAAGCTTGCTCTGTACGCTTGCAGTTGAGTTTATGCGTTTTTAAATTTTCTGAATACCAAGGGGCTGATGGCCATGCCCGCTTGGGAGTGCAGCATTTGGCCGGAGCTAATTTCCTGCATGCGGAATCTACCCATCCTGTGTAGGAGGCTGTGGCTTCCTCTACACCAGATGGCCAGGATTGGGCTGTGACTTTCAGGAGAATTCCTAACTCTACTCTGCTAATATTTTTCCAGTCCCTTGAAGTTATCAAGGTCTTGGACTTAGGTTTGTGTTGATGATATTTCACAAATTTGAATTCAAATAAAACCGCAGCATGGTCGGTCTGAGAGTGGCAGAGCACAAAGGTAGGATAGGTTGCAGCTGTTTGTAAAGATTCCATCTAGTGTATGTCCGGCTACGTGCGAGGGGTCTTCTGCTATCTGCTTAGTCCCCCCGCTAAAAACGTGCTGGAGTCTCAAGTTATCAAGGTCAGTAGGGTCTTCTAGATGAAAATTAAAATCCCTCATTAAGGTAAAAGGTTTGGCACACATTCCTTCCTCTAAAAGCATTCCGATAGACTCCAAAAATGCACCTCTAGGGCCAGGAGGAAGGAAGAAGAGGACGGCTTTAAGTGTGTCATGATTAGAGATTCGAACACTTATTGACACATCTTCGCAAGCCTGGTTAGAGGCTGTGAGAATGGAGAGCTCTAAGGTGTTGTGATTAATAACATGGAACATACAGATGCATAGGTTTGCATGTACGTAAGTTGTTCACATATGTGATATGGAATGGATAGCTGCAGGCTCCTTCCTACTAATCACAGGTGATGTGGTGTGTGCAAGAGCATTGACCAAGATGGACAGGTACTACTGAGCATAAGCTAGATTCACTGTAAAAATGTTGTACCGCCTCATCCATTGAAACTCACAGAGACCTCAGTAGAAAGAAGACTGTCAGTCATAGGTATCTTGGAGAGAAATGACTGGTCTCAATTTGGACAGTTAGTGTCTAGAATTAGTGCAGGACATGTGGAGTTAATTTTTATTATTGTATAATCCTACATGAAGCTCAGGATTTTGCTCCATAAATGTTTCTCAGATCTGTAAGGGGTATACACCTTGCAGTTCTACGGAATGTGAACATTTACTTTGAGCTCAATCTTATTTATGTCAGGAGTTAGTAATGAGTGGTAGACACCAAGCCTAGAAGAGTCTTTGTGTCGCAATATCCAACAGGAACTGATCCCAGCATATCACCTTACAGAAACCCACAAAAAATTGATCAAAATAGAGAGAAGTGAAAGCTAATTGTGACCTCCATGAGTATAAGGCAACATTTTATTCTTGGATTTAATGAAGAAGAACTCTGTTTTGGAAGCGTGGTAAAAGTTACCTGGAGCTCCAGCATTCAACCAGGGATTGACTTAAGACTGATAAATGCTTGAAGTCGTTGACACTCCCAAAAGTATGTCTATTATTTGCATACTTGTAAATTTTGGTCAATAACTGTCATGCCAGACCCCCCTATTGTCTCCACATAATCTGTACAGCGTCTTTGCCTCATGAGTAAAGTCTGTTTCATCCACCCTGTAACATTAATTTTACAACTTGCCTGCTAAAGGAGGATGGTTAAAATAATCCAGGGATGTGGAATTCCTATAGCCCGAAGCCCGGGGCATATTGTTTGGGGTCAAGGGCAACAAGTTTTCATGTGTATTCTGTCCTTGGGGCAAGTAGGCCCAATCTCCTACAGCATAAACCCTTTGGCTGCCAGTTTACAGTACCACATGATGGATCAGAAAAAGGCATTGCCTGCAGTTAAGGTAATGTTTGTGTCCATATGTTAATGTTTTTCAAACTTGTATTCATGGTCCTTAATTATTAGGGAGCGCTCTAAGCAAATGTTGCAAGATCAGACTGCAGTACTGACAGAGGTTCCAGTATAAACATGTATTCACACGTTTAGCAATAGAAGGCTATATATAATGCTCCCAGAATGCTCTCTGATTAGATGCAAATATTAGTAAGAGCTTGAAAGCAAGATTGCCGATTGTTTGCTTTCAAAATGAAATGTTCACAGAAAAATGCAATAACATTTAGCTAAACTATTGTAAAATTTTAGGTACCATTTTTTTGTTGCATCATTTAGTAAAATGTGTTGAAGTATTCTAGTATTTCCTAAAAATATTCATAATGGAAAATCTGTGTTACCAGTTTTAATAAGCTTATGGGAAACATAAAAATACACAAGCATTTGTAAAGCCAGTAGGTCTGAAATTGTTGATCATCCTTTTGGTTTTCTCAATGCATGACTTGTTTTGGCATGGACTTTGTAAAATCTTATTGTTGTAGGAGCTGCCAGGCGCTCACAATTATAACAAACATTGGCAAAAGCAAAAAAATGTTTTAGGTCTCAAAAAGCACATATTGCCACAGTAGTTCCCGGCAGTGAACAAAATGACTGTGTTGATATGCTCCCAGTGAAAGAACCAATTAATAATCAATAGCATAACGCAACAAAGTGACTGGACCTGGGTGTCGATTGATACAAAAAACAGTGGTCTTAGACCAATCTCTTAGTGTAATGGTTTCTTTGAGAGTAGTTAATCATTCCAATAATTTGAGGGGGATAGGGTGGCTGAAAGATAGGAAACAGCCATCGCGCTTTAAGAAACTGAAATTTCACCGTGGGCACACTACATCTTCAGTCCCCACCGCTTTAGGCATCTTGGAAGTAGATCCAATTACCGCAATTAGACTCGCGGTAATCATTTTCGTCATGGAACACTTGGGTTCCATATCGCATTCTTGATGCGCCTGTTGATTTATCACCGTGGGGCCTACTGAATAGTCAGTCCCAACCACTTCAGCCTTTTTGGAACAGGGTCCAGGAACCGCGATTTATCACATGGGGAATCTTTTTGAACAATTGGGTGCCACTCCGTAATTGAGGCGGGTGGCTTCACCAGGAAAGACCCTTCCTTGTAGTTTCTGGAGGGTTGCTCCCTTCTCCAGTCCCATGTCTTGAGGAATATCCGCATGGCTGAGGTTGATATTTCCCTCTTGTGCCGTTAAGTCTGATCTAAAAGTCAGCGCTATCCCCCTTCGAATCTGGACCATCGGTTCCCGGTCCCCTTCCCACACTCTTTATAGGAGATTTAACTCTTTAATATATTTATTAAATACATATTATTTATGTTGTGTTTGGCCAGGGTCATGATGACTGTTTATTTGTTATCAGTCCTACTAAAAATATTGTAAATACTATACCCCTAATATTTTTGGGAGGAATTCTTCTTTGCTAAATGTCCTTACACTTGAGCACATCCTTTGCACGTTCTGTTTAGGAGCAACCTTAATACCCCTCTACATACCCTTTTGTACTTAATGAAAATAAATATATGTTTTTATGAAACTCATGGTTGTTGCACATTACATGTTTCAGAATACCTTTAAAATCATAGTAAGGTGAGCTTACCTGTGTTGGATGCTCAAATTAGTAGAATGATTAACTGCTCCTTGTGAAAGAACAGAATGCGGTCACTCAGAGTGAAGTTAGCCAATAGAAAGAGAGAGACAGAATTTTAATAAACGCAAAATGTCATGATTAACGCCAGACCTAATTAGGGACCCAATTATTACATAAAGTCTCGCAAGTGCACCCATGACCTTGCATTAAGTGCAGATATACGGCCTTTGTGAATTCACAAGACTTTACAGAAGTACTCCTAGAAAATATTTGAGAACTGCATGTTAGCAGGAGCAATACGCAGGTGTAGATTTGCACATGCTTAAATCTGAGCGTTTGTAAGTTCACTTTCCTCCATTCACTTTTTTCCCCAACCCTGGAAAAAGTTATGTCTGCCATTGTCAGGAGTACATTTCCAACCTTTCCCAATATGGGAAAAGATTAGAGAAAAGTTGCTGAAAACCCTAAAAACACTTAAGTTAGTAGGTTTGAACAGAATCAAAAGGGCATTCCAACCCTGTAACTATTGGTTACCATTTCCATCAGCCCCATTATGTAGATCTGCGCAAATGTGGCAACATAAGGGAATTACTAGTATTCAAAACATACTATGGAAGAAGCCCTGGCATAATCGGAGGTTATTTCAGAGCTCTTATATAATGAGATTGCTGCCATAATTTGTCGCCGCAATGCATGGCACAAAAGGGACGGGTGGATTTTGTTAAAGGTCAAGTGGATTTTTTTTAAGCAACGTGCCCCCTGGACAAGAAGATATTTTCTTAAATTCCACACCCCTGAGAATCCCATTGCCAATGGTGCAGAAAGGCCCAGCGGTTTACTTGCATGTAACTTTGCAGCCAATCTTCCATTATCTGCTCAATGCTGTAGCTTAGACATTGATAAGTAGTTGTTTTGCAAATATATGTACACAGGGTTGCTACACCTGTTACTGTAACCATTCCTGTATGTGGAAGGTGGCGATAAGCAGTTAGTTCTTAAACCTGTTTTCTTGTCTTGTGCGAACACAGTCCTCCAAGTTAAGTGTGTGCATTTGCTAGGTGTAACCTAGCTTAGCCAGTGAAACTGGTACAGTTATATTGTCTAGTGTCAGTATTTTCTTTTATAGCAAATCAATAGTAGTATCATAGAATGGAACACCGTAAGATGTGTCTGCAAATTTGCTTTGCTATGGTAATTTCGGTTTACGTTCATGAGGTTCAACCTGCCATAAATTATGTTTAAGGATTTTTTTAATTTTTACATTTGTGCTTATCTCTCTATAGATCATTCGGGGTATTGTGATTTGGTTGTTATGTGTATTTGTATAGTATTGGAGGAAAACAGTCTTGCTGGAATGTTGAAGTAGAACCATTTGGAGAAATGTAGTGAATTTTTTAATTATTTTTTTTACTTTTATCTGGCAACCTGTCCAAACTATTTATAGGTACTTGTGGCATTTTATTACTCAAGAAACTGCCTTAAACATCAGCACATTCATGTATTAGCACTTCATCATTATTACTATGTACCTTTTGAGTCCCAGAAGTGGGGTTATCAGGCCTAGTTTATGCACCTAGATGTAACGCCAAAAAGCAATATGGTACAAGTCTCACTCACACCCTAGGAAGTGAATTCTCCACCTGGAAAAATGTTTCCTCCATTTAAAAATATGTATATTTTACTCATTCTAAATTATCCACACTGACTTCATCAGATTGTTGACCTTGTGGAAAATTTGTCGTAGTATGTCGAGAATGGGAAGTACTCATTGAAGTCTAAGAATGATATCCATGGTAGAGCTCCACAGCGCTGCCTGATGGACCTCTGATAACCTTATTTCCTCATCATTAATTTAGCATTCCTGTAAAGCGCTAGCCCCTGAATGTATGCATGCACTGTACAAGAAACAAAACCAAATATATAAAACAGTTGACAAAATTAAACTGATAAAGGATTAAAATGCAACAGTACAGATAAACAGAGACAATGCAAAATGTATGATTAGGAAAGTGAAGTAGAGGGAGCAGAGGAGGAAACTGAGCAAAATAAACAAAACTGATAATTTTTCTAGTTAAGGACCAGATAACTGTCTCTCGTATATTCCACTGTGTTGAAGCCTGTTAACATATATCTTATTACACAAAATCACCCAGTTTATCTTTGATGTTAGAGATAACCATTGATGCTTTCAGAAATGTGAAAATATGGTCACATTTGTTTTGTAGAAGTGACACACCTTACTGCAGAATGAATGATGGTATATACTGTGACCAAGTTTGACTGGTTTGCTTCCATCTTGAATGTAGTTGCCAAAATCAATCCTGGAGATCACTAATGCATAGATCACAATTTTCAAGTGCTCCTTGGGAATGGGAGAACTTGTTTTATGAGGGAATGGAGGAAGAGGTTTGCAGATTTTGCCATATTGTTGAAATGTGTTTGGAGTGACCATGGGGACCCCAAGGAGAAGCACAGATATGCTGGTTTGCTAGTGATCTCTGGGGGTTTGGAAGGTAGGGGTTTGTCAGTTGTGTTTTGGGGTAGCACCCTGTCCTTTTTCTCTTGATTCACGGTGTAATGGACAACTCAGTCTTCTGGATTTCTGGGCTGAGTAGTGTTGTGTTGTTGTTTGTGTTTCTGGGAAGTCCCAGCGACTTTCTTTTTAAAATCGGAGTATTATAACATTCTAAGTTATTAAAATCACTTAATTCATACATATACAGATTCTTCCACCTTTATGTAATGTTGAGGAGCCTTTCTAGTACTTACTCTGTGCTCTTGAGGAACACCTTGACTTTATTCATATATTTCCCCAGTGCACAGGCTATATCTAAATTACCCATTTCGACCAGAAGATTAACGGCTTGCCTCCTGTTTATAATCTTATAATTTTTAAAAATCGGACATAAAAACTCCTTTCGTATATCTATAAACCTCATACAATCCAGTAAAATATGTAAAATATCACAGGTGGTACCTAATGTACAAGTGCATTTACCATTACCTCTTATCATAAAGTTTCGGACTCCATTATTCGCATAGCATGGGTTTATCCCAATTCGCATTTTTAAAACTTCCCGCCTTAGACTGTAACTTGGTAGCCGGTCCACATAGGGGAAATTTTGATCGGTCTCCCAGGCCGATGTCATGTGGGCTACCAAGGTTTTATGTAAAAGGTATTCCCGATCATAAATACGGGACATATCGGACCCTTGAAGCCTTAATTCTTTCTTACCTATTGTTAAATTGTCTTGAGGAGGACATACCTTCAGATCGAGTACCCCATATGCATTGCTTATTGATGCTCTAGTCTCTTTTGCCCAGGGTAACTTGCTAGTGGCAATTTCCTCTTTGGCCCATTGGGAGATTATAAGATGCTCCCCTGCTCCCAATCGCTGCCAAAAACGTACAAGGGCCATGCAAGCAGTTATAGCCCAGGAGGTAATTCCCAGCTCAAGTCTTGCTGCCTGCACCATAGACGATTTAGGCAGCAGGAATACACTTTTTAGTATATTTCCCTCCTCTCTATCCCATGAGGTCTTACCACTTGGGTAAAGAATCTCGTCTCCCTACAAAAATTGTGGGGGGACCATTGCTTGGTAGGCTTTTAGGACCGGCCTATCCGACATTTCTCCATATGTATTATTGAATCTTTTTGGGCCTTTAACAGATGCCAATGCCCTCATTTTTAGTGCTTGCAAGTGTGTATACCATTTCAGCGTTCCAGAAAACCATATTCCCAAATATCTATAGTCCGATACCCTCTCAAGCAAAACTGTGCCAAGGTACCATAAGAACTTCGTTTTCCTCCTTCCAAAACATACAATTTTTGTTTTCTCCATGTTTACTACTATTTTTTTACTTGTGCAATATTCTTTAAACCTATTTAATTTTCTCTGGAGGCCTATCTCCGTCTGATCCATAATCACCAGATCATCGGCATAGAGAAGGATTGATATCTGGTTTCCTCCCAGTTTCAGGTTTGCCCCTCTAACGTCTCTTAATTTTTGGGGCAGGTCTGCTAAGAACAGGGAGAACATTAGGGGGGCAAGAACACACCCCTGCCTTAAACCATTTCCTATTGCGATTCTCTCAGACAATCCTCCCTCCTCATCCAATATTATCTGTGCCCAATTTTCTGTATGCAGTGATTGGATTAGCACGAACAGGTCCCCCTGTATTCCAAACCCTATCAAAGTTGACCACAGCTGCTCCCTGTCCACCAGGTCGAATGCTGCACGGAAGTCCACGAAGCAGCAGAATAAATTACCCCTCTGATCAATCGACTTCCGTGCAATGGAGCAAAGAGCAAAACAGTGGTCAACCTATGAGTGGTCTTCTTAGTACCCCCAGAACAGGGGGGGTTCAATCTGTTTGTCATCCACCCACTCCTTTAGTAAACCTAGAATTATTTTGGAGAAAACCTTTTCATCAATATCCAGGTTTATTAGGCGGTAGTTCTTAAGGCAGTTTACATCGCCTTTTTTATGTATTGACCTAACGATGGCCCCTTTCCAAATATCAGAGAAATTGCCAGTGTTTAAAATCCCTTGGAACATATTAGAAAAAAACTCCGCCCACCATTCTATGTTTGTTTTTATAATGACGGCTGGTAGGTTATCTGGGCCCGCAGCCTGTGTTAGGTTTAGCCTGGTTATTATACCTCTAATTTGGTCTGGGGAAAAGTGTACTTTTATTTCTTTTCTCATTCCAGACCAGACATTGGCTATTGTTCCCTCCCTCCTTGTCCATTTGCCATAGATTTCCTCTAGGTAGGTCACCCACTTGTCTTCTGGCACAGAGTACTGCAGGGTCCCTAGGACTTTCCACGTGCATTCCTGTATTAACTTCCAAAATCCTTTCACATTTTTTCCTTCAATTACCTCGAGTAGATTCCCCCAACATTTGTCCTTAAAGGTCCTTTTTTTGTCTCTAGTCAATGCCTTATATTTTATCTTTAATTTCCTAAGTTCAATTGTCGCTTCATCGCTATAGTTACCTCTATGGCATCTCTCCTGTTTCCTAATACCGGCCTTTACTTTCCTGCATTCATCATCAAACCAATGTTTGATATTATTAGGGTGTAGTTTCGCGTTATTTACTGACTTGGTTTTACCGTGCTTTAATTTTATCCTGAGACATTCCACCAGTTGCCTTAATATATCCTCATACCAGACTATACCCTCTTCTGGTGCTAGGTTATCTAAATTCACTGTTAGCTGGTGGGCACTCAGTTTCTTTATATATTCATCAGTATTTCGCGTGGTGAGTCTCTTGGGGTTTTCCACCTCTACTGGTAGGACTTTTTGTCTATGCGGGGAGCTATTTACCTGAAGTGCTACCTGCAGTGGATAATGGTCACTACCCTCCACCCTGAGTATTTCAAACTGTTTGATGAAATGGAAGTTCCAGGCCTGAATGAATGCAGAGTCTATGGGGCACATTTGTTGCCCTACTTTAAATGTGCGATTCCTGGGCCGGTCCGCTTCCATTCTTCCATTCGCGCAGACCAGGCCCATGGCCCCCAACAGTTGCCCAAGCTCATCATCTTGGGTTGAGATGTCACAGCGGGGGAATTGTGCAACCTCTATTTTGTACACTCCTAGCAAATCCCTCAGCCAGGAGTCCGTTTTTTTAGGATTTAATCTGATGCCACATCCTGGGGGGTCTGACTGAGGGACAGCAGCAGACGCCTGGGGGCCTGGGAATAACATGTGCTACTTGACGACTCATTAGCACCCCCTCACAGATGTTACACCACGGAGGGCGGGGGAGGGGCCAGGGTGCCAGGCAGAGGTGTGAGATTCTAATGGAAGCAAGAAACAAGGCCGTGGGGAGCAGGTGCCCGTGTGCACAGGCGGGATGCAGGAGTCTCGGAGGGGAGGGTGCGGGGGAGGGACTAATGGAGCACAGAAACAACATCTTACGTGCACATCACGGCAAGGACAATGGAAACTTAGCAGGTATGAGGTGGTGACACCCGGAACAGAGGCCGGAACAGAGACCATTCATTTTACAGTAAAAAAACATTGTGCCACAAAAGGTCTTGTCTCAAAATAGGAAAGGTGAGGTATTTGTCGAGGTGGAGGACAGGGTTAGAGAGTTCATTAAAGTTAAGTAAGGTCAGGGATCAGCCAGCGTAAGTGCAGAGGGAGGCATAAGCGGAGCTCAAGGAATGATATTCGGATTAGGGTTCAAGTCAAGGATAAGGGTAGCATTTATTTAATTTGTAAAAAAATAAATAAACCAGTGCAAGGGCCCAACATTGTTTTATGTAGCCTGCTGCCAGGGTTGGAGAATACCAAAGTGTGTTTGTTGTAGGAAATATGGCCAAATAAAATGCCGCAAAATTGCCGCTAAATTTCAATATTTGTGCCACTAAATTTCCATTTTTGTGCCGCTAAATTTGCGAATCTATGCCGCTATATCCTGGGGGTCTTAAGATCTCCAATGGCTTGAAGCTGAGCTTGCTTCCTGTTCTGAAGTTTCAGGGACACAGACTTCACCACCAGCTCCCCTGAATTCCCTTGCTGGGAATTCTACCTGCAGAGAGTGTCCTGCTGCTGTTTTTGGGACCTCTAGAGACTGCATGTCGCTGGGAGCTTGAAGCTCGACGCAACAAAGCGCGAAGTATGTCTGCACCGTAGCTGTCGCATCGCTGAAGAAGCATGCCACCACCGCTCGCTGACGCATCACCGAAGAAGCGTGTCACATTGCTGGAGAAGCGTATCGCTGCCGCAGAGGTTGCGGTTGCATCACCAGAGAAGCGTGTCGCAGGGCCTGTTGCGGCTCAAGAGTCCACAGAGTTCGCCACACACCCGCCTGGCGTGCACGCATTGCATCCAAGTTGTCACTTCGCATCTAAGATGCAATTTTGTTGCATTGCACTGGATCGTCGCATCACATCGAGGCTCCATCTTGTTGCATCGTAACCGGAACGCAGTAAGAAACAGACGCATCGCCTCCTCTCCAGTACTGAACAGACGCATCATGTCCTCTGCGCTGCAGTAAGGAACCAACGCATCACCTCCCCCAAAGCAAGAATGGACACATCACCTTCCCTGCGACCCTTTTGTTTGTTTTGCGTAACGCATCCAAGGTACTTTGAGAGTTAAGTGTCACAGTTGGCATCTACATTGAACTAAGCTATTTCTACCATTTTAAAATCATATTCTTGCTATTGTTTTGTGGATATTTGTTGTTTGTTCTTGTGTTAAGTCTAGTAAAGATTACTTATTTTTCTAAACTGGTGTGATGTCCATTTGTAGTGTTTTCACTGTAATTCTGTATGTGTTCACAAATGCTTTACACACTGCCTCTGTGATAAGACTGTCTGGTCGTGCCAAGCTACCAAGGGGGTGAGCAGGGGTGATTTTAGGAGTGCATCCCCGTTTCCCTGACTAGACGCAAGGGTCCCTATTTAGACAAAGGTGCAACCATTGCCAACTAGAGACCCCCCATTTCTAACAAGTGGCATCCTACAGTTATTTAGTTGGTATGCCCAACAATTAAGTTGGAGGTAAGGTAAACCCAAATCGCCATGTGAGAGCTTGTGTCTTAACTTTTTCACGAATAACCTAATCCCCTTATCTACCCATAAAAATGCGGAGATCCTTCCCTGGATTTTAACTAGGCAGTATATTGTTAAGCGGGTAGGTAAACTTGGGTAGGACACACATTTAACCAGATTAGTCACCCCATACTGCGTAAGAGGGAGAGACTGCCATCTCTTCAACGGTTAACTTCCTTAAAGACTCTCATTAAGGTGATTTGGGGCATTTCTTTTCAATTCTGTGCTATAGTTACTCCTAAGTATCTAATGTCCTTTGATAATCTGACCCTCTGAACCTCCCAAGTTCCAGGCCATGACTTCCGTCTTTTCACTGTTAACCTCATGTCCAGATATTTTCCCAAATGATTGAACCTCAGTAAATAGTGTTGGGAGGACTTGGTTAGCATTGGATGTAAACATGATCACGTCGTGCCCAAACTGCTACTCTCCAGAACTTTAGACATAATGTGGTGCTGAGTATCCCTGTCACCCCAGTCTCCAGGAGTATATGATCATAGGAGCAAGCACGGGTGCTCTGACTTGGATCACTTGAATTTCTGTATTGTGAAGCAATTAATGCTTTTATATCACCCACTGCCCGCCAAATGCTGGCTGGTAGTCATTTTCCAAAACCCAGAACGAGAGTGACTCTGTTGGTGCTTACTATCATTTATATCTGCTTCTGTCTTATGGTTGTTTCAGCACACCTATTTTACATTAGAATGACGCTGGCTCAATAAATGCTTATTGAAAAACGTCCCCACTGTTCTGTGTATCTCTCTGTGACAAAGTGAGCACGAGTGACTATGCGAAAAAGTATTGTACTGTTTCCACGATCCTGAGCGATCAGGGTGGTCCTGTTCGATAGTTGCCAAGAACTAGTCTCTCCTTGGTAAGAGGGGTTTCTAGTGGCACTGTGAGCTAGCTGGTATACAGGCTAACCTACCCAGCGGGGGTGTCTAGAATGAGTCCGGACACCAATCCTACAGTGTATGTTGTCTAAGTGTGCAGATCCTACATAGGTTTATAGGATCTACACAACAGCTGTTTCAAACACACACCACTCCTGCAGTCATCTGTGTCAGACTGCAAGAAATTGCTATTAAAATAGGATGCACATCTTAGGGACTCGATGGAATGTCTGGGATATGTGTTAGTAGTGTTTGAAGATTAACAGAACATCTTGGGTATGTGGCAACACCAATTTGGCATTTAAGGCACTTTTGAATACATTTGTAATTAGATATTACCGCCTACAAAGATGTAATAATCAGTGATAATGTGGAGTTCTCTATATATTAAACAACTATGAGAGTAGTTAGTGATAAATATTTAGGGAAACCTACCAAACCCAGACATTTCTGAAAACTAAACTCCTAGGGGAGTCCAGGCATGTGGTGTTTGTGTGGATCTCCCAACGTTTTCTTACCCAGAATTTCCTACAAACCTCAATTTTAGCTAAAGAAAACAATAACGTTTTCCTCATAGTTCTGTGTGGGGAAAGTTATGGAATCACCGGGCCCGCACAAATTTCCTACCACACAGCATTCCCACAGGTCTCCCAATAAAAATGCTACCTCACTTGTGTGGGTGGGCCAAGTGCCCGCGACAGGGAAGGGCCCACAACATATTGTGGAGGCATCAAAATTATCGATCAGAAAATGAACTGGTTTTGCAAGGTGGAATGCTGGATGGGTGGAAGCTTGTGGCGCCCCATCGATTTCCAGAACTTTCCATCACAGAAATGTGTAGAAAACATTTTTTGGGGACAGTTTGAGGTTTTCAAGGGGTTCTGGGTAACAGAACCTGGTGAGAGCCACACAAGTTACCCCATCCTGGGCTCCCTGGGTGTCTAGTTTTGAAAAATGTACTCGTTTGTTAGGTTCCTCTATGTGCTGGCTGAGCTTGGGCCCAAACTCCATAGCTAGACACATTGCAAAACAATTTACCAGTTAAAAAAGGGGTGTTTCCACGTTGCATGTTTGGCCATTTCATGTCGCAGGCACTAGCCCTACCCACACAAGCGAGGTATCGTTTTTATCAGGAGACTTAGGGGAGTACAGAAAAGTAGAAGTGTTATTACCATTTGTCTTTCTATGCATTTCTGCCTTCCAATTAAGACCGCGTGTTAAAGTCATTTTGAACAATACCCTCAAGTTCACATTCTAATATGGGTACCCACAATTTCAGAGATGCACAAATAACCACTGCTTCTAAACTCCATATCTTGTTCCCATTTCAGATATACATAGGTTTCCTTGATGCCTATTTTTCACTGTTTACATTTTACCAAATGAATTACTGTATACCTGGTACGCAATCAGAGGTGTGGGATTTAATAAAATATCTACTTATCCATGGGGCAGGTTGCTTCATAAATCTACTTGTCCTGTAACAAAATTCACTTGCCCTTTGGTGCCATGTAGCGCAGCAACACATTATGGCAGCAATCTCATTACATAAGAGCTCTGATAAAATCTCTCTGATTATGCCAGGGCTCATACCATAGCAGTGTCTGAATACTAGCAATACCCTTATGCTGCCACATTTCCATAGATCTACATACTGGGGCTGAAGGTAGTGGTAAACAATGGTTCTAGGGTTAGAATGTCCTTTTGAGTCTGTGCAAACCTACTAACTTACATGTTTTAAGTGTTTTCAACAACTCTTCTCTAATCTTTTCCCATACTGATAAATGTTGGGAAATTTACTCCGGACAATGGCAGACGTAAACCGGTTTCAGAGTTGGAGAAAAAAGTGGTTGGAGGGGAATGTGAACTTACATACACTCAAAATTTCGCATGAGCAAATCTACAGGTGCAGGTTTGTTCATGCTAAAATGCAGTTCACAAATATTTTCTAGGATAACTATTTCTTGTCCTACTTCTGTAAATTCTTGGGAATTCACGAAAGCCGCTGCACTTAATGCAAGGACAAATACTTTCTTTAATAATTGGCCCCTAATTTGGTCTGGCGTTGACCGTGACCTTTTGTGTTTATTAAAATTCTGTATCTATCTATCTCTGTATCTGCTCGCTTCACTGTGAGTGACACCATTCTGCTCTTTCACAGGGAGCATATCTGCACACAAAGTAGTTTTGTTCAGGGCCAGTAACTACTGTGACAGCGTGTGCTTTTTGAGACCCAAAACTATTTTTGCTTTTGGCAATGTGTTATAATGTTTGTAATGGTGAGGGCCCGACAGCTCCCACACCAATAAGGTTTTACAAAAACCGTGCCAAAATAAGTCCCACTAAAACTAAAAAGATGACAACCAATTTCAGACCTACTGGCTTTACCAATGCTAGTTCATTTTTGTTTCCCATAATCTCATTGACACTGGTTACACTGATTTTCCATTATGAATATTTTTGGGAAATACTTGCATGCATCAACACGTTACTAAATGATGCTGCAAAGAAATGGTACCTACACATTTACAGTTGTTGAGCAAAATGTTTTTTTCCTGCTTTTTTTTTTAATGAACTTTTTATTTTGAAATCAAAGAATCTTCAATCTTGCTAATATTTGCATTAAATCATCATTCTGGTAGCATTATACATAACCTCATATTGCTAAACTTTGAAAATGTGTGCACACATTTTTATACTGGAACCACTGTCAGTAGTGCAGTCGAAGCTTACATTTACTTAGAGCGCTCACCCTAATAATAAAGGCTTTCTATTAATAAACCATAAATACAAGTTTAAATAGCATTAACATTTGGGCACAATTATTACCTTAACTGCAGACAGTGCCCTTCCCTGATACATAATGTGATACTGCAAACTTGCAGCCAAAGGGTTTGTGCTGCAGGGGTTTGGGCCTACTTGTCCCAAGGACAAAATACACATGAAAACTTGTTGCATTTGAACCCAAACAATATGTCCTGGGTGTTGGGCTATAGGAATTCCACATCCCTGGCAATAAAAAACCATTGGAAGGTGCAACTCAGTTATTGGCTCTCAGTACCTCGGGTACTTGGTGAACCTACAAGCCTCCTATATCTCCGCAACCAGATTGGTCCTGAGAACTGAACTGTATATAGCTTTCAAAAATCTACCATAGTTAGAAGAAGTCACAGGCGACAATGTAAGCACAAATGGCTGTTTTTTCCAACTAAATTTCAATATTTTATTTCAACTGTTAATTTCTATAAGAAAACCTTGGCAGGTCTCCAAAAATGAACCCTTCCTGAATTCAGAATTAGGTGTACTTTTCAGAAATGTATAGCTATCCGGTATCCATTTATGGTTTCACATCCATTTCTACCACTAACTGGAAGGAGGTTGAAAGGACAAAAGATAGGCTATGTCCAGTAAAATGCCAAAACTGTGTACAAAAGTTTGGTTTTCTGACAAAAAGCTGGGAAGATAGTGATTTTAGCTCCACAAACCCTTCATTGATCACATTTGCAGGGAAAAAAACAGACCCTTTCTTCTGCAGTACTTTTTTCCTATTTTTCCCCAAAAACCCACAATTTTGCTGTATTTTGCCTAATTTCTCGATCTCCTCCGGAGGAATCTGCAAACCCTGGGTACCTTTAGAATCCTCAGCATATTGAAAGAAAAGTATGGCAATTTGCGTGGATACCTCATGTGGACAAAAAGTTATAGGACCATAAGCGCAAACTACCCCAAATGGGGGGGGGGAGGGGGTGGGGGGTTGAGAAAAGGCCTGGCAGCAAAGGGGTAAAAGTGCTTCAAATATTTTGTAGCCACTTAAACGCTGCTTGTTGGAATGTTGTTCTCCATGCATATTCTATAGCCTTTCTACCTGTTTACAATCAAAGTAATGCAGACACTTTTGAAAATTGGGGGACAGTTGCTCTTTTATCCACAAACAGTATGCAGCCCACATTTGCTTCCCCCCCGACCTGTTGGGATTTCACAGTCACCCAGGCACTATCACCCCTTCCTCTCCAACCCCCTGCACTTATGCTGCACTGCACCCCTCCCCACTCCTGTTTTGCGCCCGCCCCCCTCAACAGGCAGGCCTGTGCTCCTGCACTTGTGCCTCAACCTTCATCTCCTACCCCAATTTCAATTTGGTCCTCCATTGCACCCCACTACCCCCACTGGCCAGGCCCTCCTAAAATAACAGGGTATAAGCCTTGTAGGGACTGTCACAAACAAATGTCTGTGACTGATTCCCCCATGGTGGTTTATCTCTGCAGTTTAGGATTGGGACATGGAAGAGTATGATTCATTCTTCATAGTCATTAGATAAATGGCCAAAATATTTGATTGGCAGTTGCCTTTCTATGAGGTAAAAGCCAACGTTCTCTCATAAGCATTACAACCTGGACAGTGCTTATCTGGACCCCTTATTCTGCTTAACGAAGCCCTGACTGACGGCCTAGTTGCCACTTGGTCAAAACTCTGCTCTTGTCCATATGTAGACAGACAAGTGACATGTCCTCACTTGCTGCCGAGGACCCTTTCTTCCTAACACACAACCCTACTCCAGAGAGCCTGTTAGTACAGACCTCCTTAGCAGCATTAACCCAAATTCTTTCCCAACAGGGGCCCAGGGAAGAATCAAAATGAAATGATTCATTTGGGAAGAGGATGATTACTTACTCTAGTCTCGCTCTCAGTTTAGTCAACACTTGTTGTTTGATGGGATGGCACTCCCATGTATTACGAGTGGGTTGCCTAGATCTTATCTGCAGTTCAAGAAGCATTTTTGCAACAGTTTTGCACAGACCATTGGATGGCCAGGTTGGGGCCAAGTAAGTTATTCAGTAGAGCCTGGGCATGACTGGCTGTTTATGCAGATCGGTCGGTACTAGTGTGGTGTCATACATGAATAAGTTGCAATGAATTTTCAGTTACGTTGAGGTGTCGCTCATTGATATGTCTTTTGCTAGGCCTCGCCTGTTTGGTGACCAGTCAAACTTCACCCTTGAGTGAGTTGGAGAGTAGAGCCACTGCATACTTCCTCGGTTTGTCCATACTGCAAGGCAGAAGCCCCAACAATTTTGACCTTTTTTCAGGCATCTCTAGGGGTTTTACCTTGAAACCGCATCAAGGCCCTCCACCCTAACAGGCACCCTGGTCCTTTCTGGGTTGTAGTTGGAAATACTGCATAAGGCTTCCAGTTCTGCATGAACAGTGCACTGTTCCTCTGGTAACAGCCTCCAAGCTGCTTTATTTTTCGCTAAGACCACCCCATAGGAGGTAGGATCAGTCCCCACAGGTGTTCTTATGTTAATTGTGGTGGTCACAGCTTTCCTTCGGAGTTTGTGGGTACCAGTCTCCGCCCTTCCCTCCCCTGCCCCCCCTACATTGACAACAGACTGTCTTAGGCGTGCTCCTCACAGTCCGTGGAGGACCATCTCCAGACTATGGCCAACTTCCTTACATCAGTTGGGTTCATGACCAACATGCCAAAGTGATACCTGACTCCTTCACAGAGTCTCCCTTTGATCTGAAACATCCTAGTTACGGTGTGCTTTCAGGTCTTCGCTCCAGATGTTATTCTTCGCTCCAGATGTTTCAGCCTTGATCCCGGGTTTCAGGGTAGCTCTGAGGCTTCTTGGCCTATTGGCCTCCTGTACCTGCTCTTCGACCATGCCAGATGGCACAGGCGGGCTCTGCAATGGGAATGAAGTCCCAGTGGGTCCAGCACCAAGCAAACCTGCCAGATTTAATTCAGGTCTCTGAGGAAAAGGCACACTTTGTGGTGCGTGGACCAAGTGTTTCTTGCGCCCCAGTGGGAGCATGTGATCACCACATTTGATACATTATGGTGTTGTTAGATTTTAGATTCCATATGCATTTCCCGATTCGTGCCCTTATATAGGTATAATTCGCATTGCCCTTATATAGGCATAGAAATCCAATCCTTATTTAGGCATAGTCCATGCTACCCCAATACAGGCAGGGCTACTTCAATCCGTTCATCTAGCACACAACGATTTCTTTGAAAAGCAGACTCTTAAGCCGTAAGGGACTTCCCCTTGCTTGGATATTGATTTGTCCAAAAACACATTTATTAAGCATGACCATCTATTCCTTAGGGGTTCATTCATGACGTTCATATGCCCGACTTTACGTCAATACTGGCACTCCTCAACACCTTCAAGGTATAAATATACCTTCACTTGCTATGGCAAAGCACAGTGTGGTTCGGTGCAGTTCTACTACCTATGTGCACGACGCAGCTGGCTACAGCAAGTGCCGAAGGAAGCCCACTCTCCAGCTGATGCACTGATCAGAAGCTGTCATCCTCCTGCCGAGAAATCCAGCTCCAGTGGTCCTACTCCCTTTGCAGGGTGTTGAGAAATCGAGTCCCGAGACAGAGATACCATCCTCTCTCATTCTAAGTTATGGAGATGATTAGAACCTAGAGAAGCCTTTGGCAATTCTTGGCAAAACTAAACCTATGCTAAAAGACAAACACCTACTTCTTCCCTCGTACTAGACCTAGGTTAGGTTCACTGGGGTAGGCTTATTTTAGAAGCACTAGCTGAGTATTGGAGCCTGTGTTATTTATGAATTTATTTTTACATGTCATAGCAACAGACAATGCTATTGCAGTATTATTTTATATTACTGTTTACACTGTATGCATTATACTTCGCATTCTGTCTAACGATTGTAGCAGTTCACCTCTTTTACATAAGAAAGAAGACTGTTCAATAAACCCTTTTCATTGAAACGCCTACTTCACTATTTCTTTGCAAACTCTGGAGAAACGAAGCATGCACGATTGACTGAGTGAAATAGTTATTTGTTTACACGGCTCTGAAGATCTGTTTCAATTCTAGGGGAAACAAAGTTGTCATGTTTATGCGGTTGTCCGAAACAAATCCCTTCTTGTTTATTCAAGAAAGTTTCTAGTGACCTCCGAGTTAGCTGGCACACACAATTAAGTTTAGTATACTCGATAGAGACATACTGGCCTCAGTTCTATGTCAGATCTATAGTGTATATTATTCCAATGCCCAGAGCCTATTGGGAATATAGGAACTACACTACATGGCGTCCAACGGGTTCGAAAGGCACTAATTTAACGCTAGATACTGGAGTCACTCAGTCGTGCTTTTCTCAGAGACCCCTTTTTCCGTAATACTCCGATAGACGTCTGGAGTGGGTAAAAGTATAATATACGCCATAGCTGAGTAGGACGAAAAATCCTATGTATTAGCTGTTTGGTTTGTTCAACGTTGAAGGATACAGTGTTCCAAAATATTGTGCACCTTATCTTTGTTTCCTTGAAACTTGCTCTGCAAGTTTCATTAAACAATGTTGAATAACAGCAACAACACTGAAACCGGTGGAGCTGCGGCTGATCCAGCCAATGTGGTTTTTAATTTTACAGGTTTCCAAGAAACAGACGCGGATGCAATATCCCTTCCTCTAAATTTAAGGAAAGCCATCACTATAAAACTTATAGAACATGGCCTAACTATTGCAACAACACATCATCAGTAGGGTAAAACTAACCTGTCTTTCGTAGATATTGAAATTCCACTCACATACCAGGAGCATGAGCTCTGGTTTAAAGGCGCCCTAAAACATTTAAGTCGGATTACCAGGCTCGGTCCAACAAGGTAGACCAGGAGCAACATGGCCGGTTTTAGCCAGCTTTACACCACATCCTGGCATTGATGACATGTCAGATGTAAACTTACTAGCTCAACTCAGAGTTAATCAGAATCTATAGACAATTAGTTCAATATGAAATGTGGATTCTCACAGTCCAACCTACAATAGTAATTCCCCAACAAAATTCTCACCAGGGGAGTACACTAAAAATGACACCGCAGACTTTACACTCAATCATAGGTAAATTACTTGCAAAACATCAACAAATTCCATTTTGGATAGCTCAAAAAATTACTTAAATCGAAGCAGTATTTCCTAATACTAGCCCTTGTGAAAAAAACAGGATCTTAACAATCTGTTTACCAATGGGGATCACACCACATCTGGAGGACTGCACCACTTGGGGTACAATTTTGCTGCTATATACACTAAAACACATGGTGTTCCGTCCATGGCGGTAATACCAGACGTCCTGAAACTGATTCAAAATCAATACAGGGCAGAGCCTGCTTTAAATTTGGGTATGAAACTACTGAAAGATTTCAAACAGGTCCCCGCAATAATATTAGCTAATATTAAAGGTGAAGCAGCATCTGTGGCGATCCGCCAAAAATTAAGGGAATTTGATGTAACTGATCAACCTCAAGAATTAGCCAGAATAATTGAAAAATCCTATGAAGAGTTAGGCAGAGACAGTCTGGTGGGAAACCAGTGAACCCCCTACTGTCTGAAAATCCTGAAAAGTTCTTTACTAAAAACACTCCTACTCCTTCTAAAACGATATGGGGAAAATAGGAAACAAACTTGTAAAGAGAAGCATTCTCATTCCAGAGGTAGGTCCCCTCAAAAGGACCCCTCTGAAAGGAGGTACAACCTCAGGAATAGGGATAATTTGAGAAAACCTGATAAATATCAAGATACTAATACACGTTCCTCTCGTACCTTTCAGACTTCGTTACAGAAATCCGAACGAAGAGGAGTGTTAGAAAACCAGGAAGAACGCGTGAAGTCCAAAGACGATCAACACATTCAGAAAAACAAGAAACCTCAATTCACCAAAAAGAAGGTAGCAGGTCTAAAAATCAGACCTGCCGAGGATCTTGAGGACACTAGACAGCGCAGCAGAACTCCGAATAGCTCGCCAGAACCTGAAGGGTCTTCTGGAGACAGTCGACTTAAATGAATTCATTCAAGTTGAAACTGCAGATACCAGGGTTAGTTCTCCACGCAAGTTATATGAAATAACACTCAGGATGGAGAGAGACATACCAAGAAAAGTGAGAGCACTCTTTTGGGATTTGTACAAGGCCAAGAGTGGATGACCTTAAAGTCTGTGGGGTAAAGTAATGTGATAACAAAGCTCGCATATCCTCGGCCCCATCTCCAAACAAAGCTTTGTGCACCAGGCAGTATGATTTGAATTCAATGTGTCGCCAGTGAAGATTCTTTATCGCTTTCAGTGTCTGCTGATATTTCAATAACCCAAGCAGAACTCTGGCTGCCGCATTCTGAATTAACTGAAGTTTTCCCAGTTGAGCAGTGCCCATTCCCAAATACAGGGCGTTACAGTAGTCTATTCTAGATAGAATGGCGGCTACTACCACCGTTTTTCCTCAGGGAGAAGCGAATGTAAGGGAGAGTCTTTCTCAAAACCCTTATCATAAAGAAGCATGCAGATTAATCCGGCCTCGTCTGCGACGCCCAGGTGAGACTTTTATCAAACATAACTCTGAGATTCCTTTCTTTTATGACCGACACTGGGCAAGTGCCAGCTGTACTAGGCCACCACAACTGATTCCAGATTGAGTCTTTCAAGCCAAACTCCAAGACTTCCGTTTTCTCAGCGTTCAGCTTCAGAAAGTTCAAGCTCATCCAGGTCATCAAAGCTGAAGTACATTTACAGAAATCAGCTGCCCTAGCATCTGCAGACTCAGTTACAGAAACTATGACCGGAGTATCATCGGCGTAAGACACCAATGTAAAGCCATAGCTCTTTACCAATCTGGCCAGAGGGGCTATGTAAATGTTGAAAAGTTCTTGGTGAAAAGGCTGAGCCTTGCGGGACTCCACCCGGAAGTGTAAATTCCTCTGATCGGTATCCATCCCAAAGGATCATTTGTTTTCTAAATGATAAAAAGGATGATAGAAAAGAAAGAGCTGTACCACTGATACCTGTAGCCTTTGATTTAATACTGTATGACTTACAGTATCAAAGGCTGCTGTTAGATCGAGCAGGACCAGTATCGCCCTTCCTCCTTCATACATTACCTTACGGATCTCCTCTGTTGCCATAATCAAGGCTGTCTCCGTAGAATGTTTTGAACGGAAACAGTGTTGCGAGGTATCTAAGATGTTCTTGATCTCAAGATATGATGTTAATTCTAAATGTATTACTTTCTCCAAGACTTTGGCAGCAAACGGTAAACAGGAGATAGGACGATAGTTCTTTTAGTATTGGAGTACAGACATCTAAATTCTTGTTGCAAAACATTTGCAGTGCAAAATGCACACTGTACGGCATTAATTAATAACATTGTGCGTAAGAAATATAAAACCACATTAGATATTTCAAATGGGTTCTTCTGTCAAAACATTGCACCAGAAAGTAGGTTTTTCTCAATAATATGGACACAGCATCACTTATGTTGTCTTCCTCAGGGTTTCAAGAATAGTCCTGGGTTATTCTCAGCCCGGGTAACAGAGTTACTACAAACTTATAATGACGAAGCATTGTCATATGTGGATGATATTTATCTGACAGACGATGACTTGGATAGGCTCTTGAACAGGGTAAACACCATTTTACTTGGATTCGCCTCCGAGGGATACAAATACAATTTTAGGAAATCAAGAATTGCCCATCTCAACGTCCTTTTTCTAGAATATGAATTATAAGTGAAGGCAAAAGCCTGGCAGCTAACTTTTTTGAAAAGTGTTAGCTTCTCCAATCTCCAAAAACGCTGAAGAACTTAGTCAATTCTAGGATTCCTGATTTTTGGAAGAACTTACATTCTAAACTAAGCAGAAAGGGTTAAACCTCTCTACGAATTAATCAAACCTGATTTTAAAACAGTAAATTGGACACAAACACACAGAAATTTTGCGTTCTTTGCAAACAGACATGTTAGAAACTAAAGATTTACAAACACACGTAAATGTACGCAACTTAGTGATCCGAATCATTCCAGGACAATGCGGATTCACGTCCTTAACTTTTAACGAAGGTGAAAAAGTACCAATAGCTTACAAATCACACTTGTACACACAAGCTGAAATGAAATTAAATTCTACAGAAACATTTCTGACAGCTGTTCAAATTGCTGTTGCAAAAGAAAGAGCCCTCGCACAGGGGATACCCATTATGGTCGTTGGTAAGAAGCAGTGACAAAAGTGAGCATTCCTAATGCTAAAGCTTTACATCCAAGATGGATACAATGGGTTAATTCTCTTACTGCAACAAATGTTGAATACTTTTTTGATCCGCTATGGGGGGGGAGGGGGGGGGGGGTAAACAAGCCTATTGTGCGGCGTGCGCGATCATTAAAGGTCATTGGCACGATGGCAAATTCAGACCAATGGTCACTAAAACTCAAAACTCAATCCTTGGGAGATTGTACAGTTCAGCGAGCTGAAATACAAGCATTCAAAAGGGCACTTGAGAATGTGGACCGAGAATTCCCCACACTCATAGTGTGGGATTTGTATTATTGTGTTCAATCTTTCAATGAATACTTGCAAAACTGGCTTCAAAAGGGTTTCAAAGATGCAAAAGGTGCACAATCGAGCATAAAAACGCTTTGGGAACAAGTAGTTCAGTTACGAGAAGGACTACAAAACACTCACGTGATACACATGTTGAGTCATCAACGTGATGGCGTTCACGTTGAAGGGAATTCTTTGGCTGATGAAGCTGCGAAGGCAGCTGTGAAAACGGCCTCCGTAGCTGCAATCACTCGTTCAAAAACGAAAATAGACAGCAAAATAATGCTGGCTGTCAATGCTTGAAGCAAAGACAGTGGTAAAACATTACCGAAAAGGTTTCCACTCAAATACTCATTTATAACTGATGAGAACAATGTTCTGTTTGCTCGAATCCCTGGAGTGGGGGATTGGGTAATTCCAAACGTGGACCATAGATTAGGACTAATCCTAGCAGCACATGAATGGCTCGCCTCTGCTCATGCAGGTGTTTCCGCCACAGTGTTGTTATTAAAACAGAGATACTGGTGGCCACACATGAGGAAACAGACCAGAAACTATGTTTTGGAATGTGAGATATGCCAAAAGATGAAAGTCTCTACTGTGAAACGTCCTGCGCAGACGCCCCTGTTAATTTAAGATAAACCATTAGCTTGCGTTTACCTGGACCACTGCAGTCCCTTACAAAGGGATGGTAACTATAAATATATCATGGTCGCAGTGGATTCTTGTTCAAGGTTCATTTGGATGTGGCCTCAGCGCTCGGCTGACGCTCGAACTGTTATAAAAGATTTGCGAGTTTTTATCGGCAAATACGCAGTCTGCACGCTACATTCTGACCAGGGTCCTGCGTTTAGCTCTCGAGCTTACAAAGAGGCCATGGCCAAATTGGGCGTTGCATTGCGGTACTCTAGTCCATTCCATCCTGAGGGAAATTCTGTTGAAAAAAATGGGACATTAAGCAATCTATAACGGCTAGGGTATTAGGTTCGGATGACTGGTGAGTCAAACGTCTAATAAATGTCCAACGTAGTCTTAACCCCTTCGATGCTCATGACTAGCTCAGCTCGTCATGAGGTACACCTCTTGTGTGCTCATGACGAGCTGAGCTCGTCATGACCACGCCCATTAACATTATGGGCCAGCACAGCAGATGAAAATGTGGTTAACAACTTGCCAAAAAGTTCTCTATGGGGTATCACTACATATGAGGCCCTTTTTGGGACAAGAATGCTAGTCGCGGACCTTGATTGTCAGACAGTGGTAGACCAAAAAGATTTTGATATCAAAGATCGCTTGGCTGTTTTACAGGACTTAAAAGAAATAAGAACCAAACAAAGCAACGGGATCCTGAAGCCAACCACCACTGGGGAAACACGGACCGTACCAGCAAGGCCTGTCTGGATCCCAAAAGCTTGGGGATCTAGTCAGAGAAAAGATCGCGGACAAGAAGGAATTTGGGCCTTCTTACAGACAACCTGTACCTATCTTAGCAATCCACGGATCAAGAACAGTATTACTGCCGCCCCTTGCTGGTAAAAAGGAGAACAGGTTTGTGTCCATCGACCTGATTAAACCACACTATGTGGCCGATAATAAGCAGTAGGCCAAGTGGACGCCGCCAATGTAGCAGACGCACTCCTCCAGCTACAATCCAAGAGGTTCAAACTGAGAGACTCTTCACCTTTGAGGAATCTGCAGTGTGTGAAGGACTATGTAACAAAGCTATGGAACTTGTACCGCTTGAGAACCAAATAACAGTTTGTCAAGAAACACCTGTCTACAATGAAGTAGCATCTGTCTACACAAACGTAACTAGTGATCCTGTGGTTCCAGCAATTTCAACGAATCCTGATGCAATCCCAATAATTGACAGAAGTACCTCTGGCTATTTCATTAACTTTGATACGTTTTTTAAGGATCCCAGCGAACCTGAAAAGACGCCAGCTAAAAGAACATGCAACAGACCTTTTTCATCTCCTGGAAAAGACTTATCTGGTTTCACAATGGATTGAACTTTGGATTGTATTGGGTGTACTTTTTCTTCTACTTTGGTTAGCTCTGGTAATAACTCTGGGCATGCTGATAAATCGAAGATATGTCAAAATGGGCACAGCAAGTAAGAACATAAACTTATTTTTCAAGCCACACAAATCATCCCATCGTGAATAGAGATTTGTCATCAGTGAATATCACAGCCGTTCCTATACCAGGTGGTATAGCTTGGGAAAAAACAGAATATGACATATTTGACCCGTCTGAGTTGTTGAAGATTCCACACTTTTTCAAGATTTCATTAAGTGACTTTGTTTCATCTAGTACCTTTTCTGATGATTTGGACTTCGAGACTGTTAATAATATGATGTCAGACCTAGAAATGTCTGCAGTATTTACAAACCATGAATATTTAGAAGGTTCATCAGACTATGAACAAATGTATTGTTATAATCATTATGTTCATCATTTCTTGCACAAATCTGCAAGCCCTAGAAATGTATTAATGTGTAACCAATGGGAACATTATCCTACGCCACCAAAGGGTAGCTCAAAGTTTTTCTATGAAATTCCCATACTTTTCAGAGTTTAATGTATCCAATGCAGAATCATATTACTTTAAAAATGTAAACAAAACAGGAATAAAAAGTATGTTGACCAACACAAAACAGATTTATTCTGCAGCCTTTTATGCCCAACTGTCTATCAATCAATCATTACATTTATAAAGCGTACTACTTACCCGTGAGTGTCTCAAGGCGCTGTGGAGAGTGGGTGCTGCTTCTGCTCGAAGAGCAAGGTCTTGAGAAGTCTTCTGAAGGTGAGCATGTCCTGGGTCTGCCGTAGGTTAGTAGGGAGGGTGTTCCAGGTCTTGACGGTGAGGAAGGAGAAGGATCTGCCGCCGGAGGTCGTTCGTTGGATGCGGGGGACAGCGGTGAGTGCGAGGCTGGCAGAGCGGAGCTGGCGGGTGGGGGTGTGGAAGCTGAGTCGGTTGTTGAGGTATGCTGGTCCGGTGTTGTGGAGTGCTTTGTGTGCGTGGGTGAGTAGTTTGAAGGTGATCCTCTTTTCAACGGGTGGCCAGTGTAGGTCTCTCAGGTGGGGGGTGATGTGGTTAGAGTGCGTTGCTGTAGTCTAGCCTGCTGCTGACTAGGGCCTGGGTCACCGTTCTTCTTATTTCGGTGGGGATCAACTTGTAGATCCTGCGGGGCATGCGGAGGGTATTGAAGCAAGAGGAGGAGAGAGACTGCGCTGACCTGCTTCGACATGGAAAGGGAGGAGTCTAGGATGATCCCCAGGTTGCGAGCGTGGTCGGGGGGTGTTGGTGCTGTGTTCCAAAAGTGGTTGGCCACCATGAGTTGTCCCAGGCGGAGTGGGTGGTTCTGAGGAGGAGGGCCTCCGTCTTGTCAGAGTTCAGCTTCAGTCGGCTGTTCCTCATCCATTTGACGACAGCCTTCATTTCCTTGTGGAGGTTGGGTTTGGAGGTGTGTGGGTCCTTGGTGAGGGAGAGGATCTGCTGTGTGTCGTCGGCGTGGAAGATTATGTTGAGGTTGTGCTGGAGGGCGACGTGAGCGAGGGGGGCCATGTAGACATTGAACCGCGTCGGTTGGAGGTATGGGCACTGGGGTACGCCGCAGAGGATTTGGTGGTTTCGGAGTGGAAGGGGGGGGGGGCGGACATTCTGGGTTCTGCTGGAGAGGAAGGATGTGGTCCAGTCCAGGGCCTTCTCTTGGATTCCGGCTTCTTGGATGCATGTCATTAGTGTGCGGTGGCAGACCGTGTCGAAGGCAGCTGAGAGGTCCAGGAGGATGAGGGCTGATGTTTCGCCATTGTCTAGTTGGATCCTGATGTCGTCTGTGGCAGCGATGAGGGCTGTCTCGGTGCTGTGGTTTCTTCGGAATCCGGACTGGGACGGGTCTAGGATGTTGTTGTCCTCGAGGTAGCGGGTGAGTTGCGTGATGACTACTTTCTTGATGACCTTTGCCGGGAACGGGAGCAGGGAGATGGGCCGGAAATTCTTGAGGTCCTTAGGGTCCGCCTTGGGTTTTTTGGGGAGGACTTTGATCTCGGCGTGCTTCCAGTTTTCTGGAAAAGTGGCTGTCTCGAGGGAGATGTTGATTACCTTCCGTAGTTGGGGTGCGATGGCTGCCACTGCTTTGTTGAATATGTGGTGTGGGCAGGGGTCTGATGGAGATCCTGAGTGTATGGTGTTCATGATCTTGCGTGTTTCGTCGTTGTTGACTTTGGTCCAGGAGGTCAGGCAGTTGAGGCGGGTGGTGTTCGCAGGGGGGGCGTAGTCTGGCATAGTCTGGGTGGTCGTGTTGTTGAAGCTGTTGTGGATGTCAGCGATCTTGCGGTGGAAGAATGTGGCCAGCGAGTCGCACAGTTCTTGAGAGGGCGGGATGTCATTACTGTTGGTGCTGGGGTTGGAGAGTTCCTTCACAATGCTGAAGAGCTCTTTGCTGTTGTTTGCGTTGTTGTTCAGGCGGGTTTCGAAAGAAGATCTCTTTTCTAATCTGATGAGGTGGTGAAGTCTGCGGGTGGTGTCTTTGTGGGCTGCGTAGCTGTCTGATGTTCGTTCGTGGAGCCATTTCTTCTCCAGTTTCCTGCATGTTCGTTTGGAGGTCTGGAGCTCTTCGGTTAACCAGGTGGCTTACTTGCTGGTGTGCCTGTTGGAGGGTTTCTTGAGTGGGGCGAGGGTGTTGTCGCAGTTGTTGATCCATTGTCTGAGGTTGCGTGCGGCAGTGTCTGGGTCGGTGGGGTTGGTGGGTGGGGCCTGGGCGAGGGTGGTGGTCAGCTGTTCTTCGGTGACTTTGCTCCAGCAGCGGCGGGGCAGCTGTTGGGTGCGGTGGTGCGTGGTGGGCTTCTTGTAGGTGAAATGGATGAATCAGTGATCAGTCCAGTGGAGTTCGGTGGTGTGTTCGAACGAGACGTGGGGGCTTGCGGAGAAGATGGGGTCGAGTGTGTGGCCGGTGGTGTGGGTGGGGGCAGTGACGAGTTGAATGAGGCAGAGGTTGTCTATCAGGGTGGTGGAGTTGGCGTCGTTGTTGTTCTCGAGGTGAAAGTTCAGGACCCCGAGGAGGATGTAGTCCGTGGAGGCGAATGCGTGGGTGCTGACGAGGTCGGTGATCGAGTCGCTGAACTGTGGCGAGGGTCCAGGGGGTTCTGTAGACGAGTGTTCCTCTGAGGGTGGTGTTTGGGTCGCTGTGGATCCAGAAGTGCAGGTGTTCAGCGGTGCTGATGGTGTCGTCTGCGTGGGTGGAGACCTTGAGGGTGGACTTGTGTACAATGGCTATTCCTCCTCCAATTATGTTGGTGCGGTCTCTGCGGGAGATCTTGTATCCGTCTGGGACGGCTATGGCGATGTCGGGTACCGAGGAGTCGTTCCACCATGTCTTGGTCAGGAAGGCAACGTCTGGGGCGGAGGTGTTGAGCAAGTCCCAGAGCTCTACAGCGTGTTTGCGTGTGGAGCGTGTGTTAAGGAGTATGCAGCGTAGGTTGTTGGGTCTGGTCCTTGGTGCTTTGGCGGTTCTGTCATAGGTGAAGCTGCAGGTGCAGCAGGAAAAAGGCCCTTGGGTGCGAGTTGGGGCGGCCTGGAAGCAGGTGTGGTCTCGCCCGGCGTTGAGTGCGTGGAGGGTGTTGGCGTTGTATTGGAGTCTGGTGTCATGGCGGTCGTGGGGTCCAGGGGTTCTGGCGCTGGGTGCGGTCCAGGCACGGATGGGTGCAGACGGACTTACCTTTGACAGGCGCGCGGCTGCGCAGCGGCCGCCATAAGAAGTGGAGGTGGGAGGGAGGAGCAGCTGGAAGGTGGGAGAACGGCGAATGGGAGCAAGGGGGAGGGGCCCCAAGGGACGCAGTGGTGGGAAACGGCGGATGTGACTCGGGCGGGGCCACAGGGGACGCAGCGGCGGGTGAGTGGGTGGCAGGGGCCGCGAGGGGAACAAGGCATACAAGAAACAACAGTTCTAACAACTGGCAAAAGGCAGTGCAGTACCAAAAAACAGTACACAAGGCAGGTGACAGGCAACCAGAACAGGTACGACAAGACCAGTGAGCAGGAACAAGCCTTCCCAGCAGCAGCGATCAGCTGGGAGAAGAAACGGGCACAGTCAGGTGGAGCTGCGCGGCGTGGGGAGCGGCTGCCCTGGTAACTGGGTCAGGGGGCCGCTCTCACTGCCGCACAGCGGGCCCCATAAGAAGGGGAGGAGGGAGGGAGGAGCAGCTGGGAGGGAGGAGAACGGCAAATGGGAACGAGGGGGACGGGGCCGCAGGGGACGCAGCCGCTGGAAACGGATGTGACTCGGGCGGGGACGCAGCGGCGGGTGGCAGGGGCGGCAAGGGGAACAAGGCACAAAAGAAGCAACAGTTCTAACAACGGGTAAAAGGCAGTACAGTACCAAAAAACAGCACACAAGGCAAGTGACAGGCAACCAGAACAGGTACGACAAGACCATTGAGCAGGAACAAGCCTTCCCAGCATCAGCGATCAGCTGGGAGAAGACACGGGCACAGTCTTGTGGAGCTGCGCGGCGTGGGGAGCGGCTGCCCTGGCAACGGGGGTCAGGAGTCTAAACTAGGTTTCGACTTTTGGAAAGATAACATTGAGAAAAAATCCGTCTGGGGCACAGAAGATTGGCAGGTACAGGGTGTAGAAGCTTTATTTAGAGCCTGTATCATCCCTGAGCAAATTATGTTTTTGAATGACACTGTCCAACAGACTTCTTGCCTTGGGTTAGCCAAGATCAAAGACATGAACAATCTGTCCATACCTTCACCTGAAAGTAATAACACTTCAGAGAGGGAGATCGACATACATACTATTTGCTTCACAACAGAATAGATCCAGATTGGATTAAAAGGTTGATCTGGCCCACAGACACAAACAACTGTCAAGATAGATTCCTGAACAAAACACAGGGTTTCACATTCAATAGGCCAGACCCAAGGTATGTTCAAAGACAGCATCCTGGAATAGTAAAAACATACAGTGTAGGGAAGCTGTGCCTTGATTGGCTACAAGGATCTACACTTAAGGATGTAAAGCAATACTTATCTTTACTTAAAGATGGCGCTGATCATAGGGAATTCTTGCTAGGACCAAGAAAACTGCGTCATAAATGTGTTCTATATGCCGGTATCTATGCTGCTTATAATGAAGCATGGAAGATGATGCAAGACTGCAGAATGAATACGAGAAATTGATTGTATTAATTTAGAGAAAACTCTCTCTGTGGTTGACAATGGGTTAATGACGCTGTCGTTCAGGATATATTCATTGGACAGCATAGTGTCTTCTGCCATAGACATCATGGAACAGGACTTGGTCATGTTGCAACATGGTCAGTCGCAATTACGTTCTATCATGCTATTAGGCTGGACGTTACAAAACCTTTGTTCAGGCTATGTGCCTTGGCGTTTAATGAATACTACGTCACTGTTTTCAGAATTCAATCTCACTGATAAACAGATCACATTGGCACAAAGAGGAGCAGACTATATGGTGCTGAACATTGAAAAACTGGAAAGATGGCCATTCACAGTAGCAGAGAAACCAGCTACTGAATATATAATACATGGAACAATCACTCTGCCTGTTACAATTTTCCATTTTCAGTATTTCCTAAAACACATACCACCAGGCACATACGAAAGGTTTGTAAAGAATCCATCAAGACATCCTGGGAATTCCCGTACACACACAGATGTTGGAGTGGGGGCCTGAAGTGTTTATTAGCGGGAAAACTGTGAAAACGCACTAAGCGGTTCTCTCTTTTGTCAGGGTATAAACTTACACTGGGCCTGTGATGGTTCCTCTAATAATTTTTTCCTGCCACCTGCAAGGTTCACCAGCTGCAGTGATTCATCCAATTTTTGGACAACTTTCAAATGGAAGTTACCTCATGTTGAACGATCTCAGCTGCTGTGGCATGTTGCCAGGTATACAATATCAAGTAACTGTGTCAGCCAGTGTCACTTGCTGTATGCAAGTATTGTTTCCTAAAACCAAGTCAGACAGGGAGTCGCCTTAATGGCCTTCACTGAACATCTCTTCTATACAAATTGATACTTTGAGCAGAATGAAAGCCATTCTTTTGCAAAAAAACTGGGCCACTTACCTCCGCCAAAGAGACCTGTGATCTGCAACTCGTAAGCACTTCTGCCGAGATACATGCCCTCTTAATTACAAACTGCCCTAAACATTTTTTAGAAATGTTAAGTCTTATCTTAAACATGTCTGATACGAGCGGTAATGTACATGTATTTAAGACCGTATTTTTTGGACTGTTGACACCTTATCAAGCAGTCCTAGGAATATTTCCTAACTTCGTGCACTCCGTGTTTTTGCGGACTGCCCCTCCTTTTGGGACTCGTTGCAGGGATACTATTTTTGCTCCTACTGCTACGATATGGCAAGACAAGTCACCAGCGACACCCAGTTCTCCATGGAGACAACTCTACTGGCGATGAAGTGTCATGAGCGCATTGTCCACATTTTGGGACTACCTCGTCTACGAGAATTAAATACCACATGGTTTCTGTCATTCAGACCAATTTGGCGAGATTGCATCTTATCTGTTCTACGTTGCCCGCTATGCGGAGAAGAATGCGTGTTAAACACATGTTTCACACTCCCATCAATCATGCAAACAGATGTTGATACTGTGCTTGCACCGGTAACGGCCCATGCTCTGTGTTTCCCCAGCGGCTACCAATCCTGATGGCATTCATTGAGATCTCGCGGACGCAAATTGCAACTGCTGAGATACGAGAGGAAACAGTCACGCAGGTACCATCCATTACGAACATTGCTAATGCGACCAATGCTGACAGCAATGCTTCACATCTATGTGCGGGTAATCTTCCAAATGAGGTAATCCAACTTTTGCGTACAATGGTAGATGACTTTTTGTCAACAGACAAAGAAGATTTCATGTTTTCTCCAAGCCCTAACACTGACTTTTGATTTTGGCACACAATGTTCTGAGAGACTTTGAATTTGACATTCATTTTTTCAAAACAAGGTTTTAACTTTGGAACTCTTTTTCCTATGATAAAAATGTTTTTTCTTCTTCCAAATTTGTATTTTTCCCTTTTTGGCACAAGTGTTCTGCTTGCCGTAGAACTATTCATAGAGAACAAGATTTCTTTAAGTACTTCCAGAGACAATATATGACCTTGTCCACATGCAAACAGTTTTATCAGTTCGTCAGTATTTACAAGCCATTTCATAAATGTATATTTTTCTGATTCATTCAGTTAGCATTCACATGTCAAAAAACTATGCTTCGAAAGAAACATTGCTTTAAATGCGTACACCACCAATGCATCTATTATGTGTACAACCAATTCTAATGCATTATTTATGTGTATTTTGGGTGGGTTTTTTAACACTTCAGGTTTAGATATGTTTAACGTGTTTAGAACTTAGTAATGTCGAACATAAGAAAGTTTAGTATACTGGATAGAGGCATACTGACCGTAGTCCTATGTCCAATCTATAGTGTATATTATTCCAATTCGCAGAGCTTATTGGTAATATAGTGTTGGACTTTGGCCCTTAGGGCAGGTTCACCCCTAGACTTTTTGCGTGAAATGGTGACCTGGCAATGATGATTTTAGGGATTCTGCGCACTTTCACTGTGTCCCAGTGGAAAGTGCGTGCGCACTCCGAGTGCATGTGCTGAGCTAGGCCTGCCCGTCCATAGGAATGCATGGGGAATGTATGTGTCCCTGGTAGTTCCTGATGCGTGGGGTGTACAGGCTTGAGTCTGGTATGTGTGAACTCGTGAGAGTGAATGCTGCGAGATGGTGTATGCAGCATGTATGTGTCTAGTAGGGAAGCGCCATTTCTAGACATGGCTGTACGTGTGCTGTGAGGGTGCTGGCGTGTGATTGGCTGGAGCTGGCTGGCATGCCAGGCTCCAGGAAGTCTGGATGGGTCTGCCCCGGTGGTGAGTGGGAGATTAGCATGAGTGATGTGTGGGAGGAGTGTACCTGTGTCCTGGAGGGGCTGGGTTTTCCCCACACAATGCTGGCTCCGCCCCCCTGTGGTGCGTCTAATGACCCAAGCCCTGCCAGTGAATAGAGAGGGTGGTTGAGGTAAACAGAGTACTCAAGAACCAGCTGCGACTGGTTCCGCCCCCACTCTGCACCCTTGGAAAAAGGAATGCACTGTATAAAAATGGGGCTGTGTCCCCACTGAATGGGTTCTCTTCCAGGATCCTGAGGGGGCTGTTGCTGCTGCTGGGCCAGAGGACCGCCACTTGGGGTGTCTCCCTGCCTGGAGACCCAGTGTGCTGGCTCTGGGCCCAGCCTTGCCCCCCCCTGCCTTGCTGAAGGAGATTTTGTGGACCTTTATCTATTGCTAGCGCTGGTGAGCGCTTTCTGAGGTTCCTAGCGCCTGGGAGCGCTTCGTTTTCCTTCTAGCGCCTAACAGCGCTTTATTCTGGCTGGAGCGCTTGGGAGCGCGTAATTGCCCAGCCGGTGCCCACCCGGCATTTGCTCAGGAGTGCTGAGCCCCTCGAGTGCCCACCTCGAGTTATTGTTTATTTTCCCCGTTGAGCGGCTGCCCACGCCGCATTTTCATGTGGAGTCACCGCCGCAGCCCGGAGTGTTTTTAAAACGTTGCCGGGCCGCTGCCAAGTGCGACCCGGATGTGGTTTTCCGGCCGGCCAATCAGTGAGCGGCCTGACCGGAAGTCCCGCCCCGCAGCCGCGACCTGGAAGTCAGGCAGGCCGGGGGCAGGAGAGAGGCAGGCGGAAGCTGCTACCTGCAGGGAGAGCCCCGGGGAGAAGAGGAGCCGCCGGGCAGAGGAAACGCGCTACTCCCCAGACCGAGGGAGCATCTAAAGAAGCCGGTGAGTGCACCAGACACGGGAGGGGCGCCGGGACACACTGTCGGTGTCCGCCCCCCCCCCTTCGGTAGCGCGACCTCGTGCTTTGTGTCTTGAGCCCCGAGAGGCTCAGGGCGCACCATTGCCTTGGGAGTCCCCGGGAGGGGGACTCCCGCTTACAGCACCCCCAGTGTCCCAGAGCCCAGAGAGGCTCGAAAAGGCGGCATTTGGTTGTTGGAGCCTGCGAGGCTCAGGGGTATTTTCCTTGGAGCCACGAGGTGCCCCGGGGGCATCACTTGTTGTGAAGAGCCCAGAGAGGCTCAAGAAGGACATTTGGTTGTTCGTTGAGCCTAGTGAGAGGCTCGAGGCACCCCCAGTGTTCCCGGGTCCCCCGTAAGGGACCCCCACAGCCCAGTGAGGCTGCATCTGTGCTTTCAGAGCCCAGAGGGGTTGCATTGATTTACTTGGAGCCCTGAGAGGCTCAAAGGGCCAATTTATTTCTTGAGAGCCCAGCGAGGCTCCCACATTGGCCCCATTGTTGCTTTGGAGCCCGGAGGGGCTTAGGGGGCACAAGTGATTTCTGCAGAGCCTGCAAGGCTCCAACATTGGCCCCATCATTGTGCTACCCAGTTGCCCAGCACTTTGTGGGCAACTGCCACGTTTAGGCCCTGACATTGGGGACACATGGACAGTCACAGGTGGTGACTTGTGAGATTGGCGCAATTGATATTGTTTTTACACCTCTGAATGAATGTCATGCATTGCATCATGTGTATGTTCTTACACCCCTACAGGTATTGTGATACATAGGTGGTTGTTTTCTCCCTAGTGCAGGTGGTGCTAGTGAGGTCCTGTTACCAGTAGTTACTGGTTGTGTGCTATTTTGTGCTAAAGTAAATTTATATTTTACCTTCTAAGTGCTATTTCTGAAAGTGCTACTTCTGATTCCTGACAGTGGTCCAGGTGGCCCTGTCTTGTACAATATCCCCTGTAAATTCTGCCCGTGCCTCTGGCACATTGTAAAGTGTGTGTTTTATCTAATGTATTTTGGTGTAATACAAAGGCTATTTTCATATATAACCTTGTGTGGAGTTTCCTTTGTGGTGGGCCTTGGGTGTTGTTGCTGGGGTGCGTGCGCAAATACTTAGCCTACATCGCCTCCAAGTTTAGCCTTGCTGCTCGCGCCACGTTACCTAGAGGGCGAGTAGGGGTTATCTTGGCGTGTAACTCCCTTGCCCTGACCTTAGGAATGGTGATCCCTGACTGACCTTGACGCGAGTCTTGGCCAGCCAGGATCCCATTTCTAACATTGGCGGCAAGCGGTGAGGATGAGAATTTGTGTTTGCGTTGTACCACAGTGGCGACAGGCCACATTACAAAACTCTGCATTTTAGATGACCACATTTTAGGGGATATTATTGTTTTTGAAGTTCCATTACTTTCTCCTCCTGAAGGTATCATTGTGCAATTGTGTCCAGTACATTTGTTCCCCTGCCCCGCGCCCAGAGTTTGGTACCTGTGTCACGTGTGGTCAGGTTGAGGAATCAGGGGTGGTAGAAACTGCCTTACCAGTCCGAGGGGGGGGTTGTGTGTGAATGAATGGTGTGTGGCACTAGGCAAGTGAGTGTGAGTTCTCTGGGAGAGAGAGCTTGCTGAACCTTTGTGAATTGTGTACTCCTGTGTTAGCTCAGGCCCCTAGGTTCCCTGTGTAATCTTTTCACCAGAACGTCCGCCAAAATGGAACCAGTTTTTGATTTCTGTGATCTGTTTGGGTACAGTATGTGTGATCTGGTAAGGTTCTGTGGAGAGAGAGGCATAGGAGTGGATGAGTCAGATACTCAGTCTGAACTTAGGAGCAGCCTGATCCTATGGCAAAAGGGTCAGTGGGATCTTGCGCGCAGTGAGGAAAGGGCCAGGGATTCACACCAGGAGGGTGGTGGGTCTGTGGGGAGCTCTGAAGATTCAGAAGAGGAGGAAGAAGAAGACAGCACCTGGACGCCAGTAGAGAGTAGAGACCCCATAGATAGGGAGTCCCTTGCTGGGTCCAGCGTAGGAGGCAGCGCCTCATCCCTTTCCCTGTCCCCAGAGGAGTGGGTGGATAGGAGAGAAGAGAGGGAGCACCAGCTGGCCATGGAGAAGCTCAGGTTAGAGCATGCCTGGGAGATGGCGCAGCTGGGTGTGAATGAGCGGACTGCAGAGGCTGAGAGGGCCTTGGCCAGGGAGAAGTTAGCCCTAGAGTGTAGGTTATCCCCTGACCGCAGTCATAATTTTCTGGATCCCCCAGGGAGGGTTGAGTCCAGTGGTGGCAGCTATGTAGAGCCCAGTGCGAACAGTCCCACCCCCAGTTCCCCCAGTCTGGTACCTGTTTCCCCAGAGGAGGAGTTAAGGTTGAAATTCAGGGGCAGTAGGAAGCTGCCTCACCAGTCGTGGGAGGAGTTTGAGGATGAATGTTGTGGGACACTGTTTGATTGGGTAAAGGTTAACACGAGAGATGATTTTGATGTCTTGTTTGATCTGATTGTCAAGGAGCACCTGCTCAGTTGTTGTTCTCCAGGGTTGCGCACACACCTGTTGGGGTGTGGATTGTCTGAGGCATGTGAGCTTGCAGAGGAAGCGGACCGCTGGGAGAGTGCGAGAGGTTCTGTACAGTCATTAGAGAGTGAGTCCAACAGCAGTGGTACAGGGAGCTTCCAGCCCAGCCTGGTGGAAGAGGCTCAGTGTAGCCCAGCTAGGTCCCAGTATAGTGAGAAGGGTAAAGGGGCTGACTGCCTGGCTCAGTGGAGCAGGAGTCAGTGGGTGGCTGAGAGCACCCAGAGGCCCAAAGCCCTGTCTCAGAACTTGGGTGGTTTCTTAAGGGAACACCAGGTTGGGGACCTAGGCTGTCCTGTTAGTACACTTGAGGAGGATCTCCTAGTGTCTAGGGAACCTGGAGCATCTGTAACTAGAGCTCCAGGGGTTCCAGAGTCTGGCAGTGTCGCTCCAGTTGGGAGGGCACAGAAGTCCGAAGTGAGGCGTGATTGGGGGATGAGTTTCCCAGTGGATGCACCAGTGGACCAGGGACTAGCCAGTTGGGCTAGATCTTCTTGGGGGGACCCGGGTGGCGCCACTTCTGTGCTGGGGGATCTTTGCGCACTGTCAGGTGGACAGGAGGCGGGAGATCTGCGCCAGGCAGACAGTCACACGACACATGGGTCATGTGTCAGCCTCAGGGGGATTGCGTGTGAGTCCCCAGAAGTCCTGGAGTGCCAGGCAATTATTCCGCCAAAGGTTTTAGACCGGAGGTTGGGAGGCCAGGTTCAGGTTCAGCCTGACCTGAAGGGTAGGACGACTGTAACCAGTGTCCTGACCGGTTCTTCCAGAGGAACTTCTCCAGTTGGGAGAGGGCAGACCTCTGGAAGGGGGTGCAGAGGGTGGGAGAGCCCACCTCTGACCCCGGTGCAACCTGAGGGGTTAAACCCTGGGTTGGAATGGCGTGCTAGGTGTACCCCTCGCCGGAGGAGGAGGAACCCTAGAAGAAGAGGTAGGGGGAGGAGAGCCTTCCCTGAGACTCCTGGTCCGCCTGAGGTTGTAGACCAAAGGCTGGTGAACCAGTGGCAGTCTAGTCCTGTCTTGCAGACAGGAAGAGTGGAGAATGGCTACTACGTACCAGGGGTTACTACCCCCCACTCTGTGAATAGGCAAGGACCGGTGGCACCTGGGTGGCCCAGGGCCTGGTCCTGGCCGCGGACAGCTTGAGAGTACCAGTGGGGTAGCCCAGTTGGTCCAGACAATGTGTTGAGAAGGAATCCCATGGGTTCACCGTGGCATAGAACAGGAGGGTGTCCCTGCAGTTGCGGGCCCGCGTCCGTGTTCTATCGCCCCAAGCAGGGAAGTCCATCACGGTGGTGATTGTTCTACCCTGCGTTTTGGCTGGAAGGGGGTTGTGTTGGACTTTGGCCCTTAGGGCAGGTTCACCCCTAGACTTTTTGCGTGAAATGGTGACCTGGCAATGATGATTTTAGGGATTCTGCGCACTTTCACTGTGTCCCAGTGGAAAGTGCGTGCGCACTCTGAGTGCATGTGCTGAGCTAGGCCTGCCCGTCCATAGGAATGCATGGGGAATGTATGTGTCCCTGGTAGTTCCTGATGCGTGGGGTGTACAGGCTTGAGTCTGGTATGTGTGAACTCGTGAGAGTGAATGCTGCGAGATGGTGTATGCAGCATGTATGTGTCTAGTAGGGAAGCGCCATTTCTAGACATGGCTGTACGTGTGCTGTGAGGGTGCTGGCGTGTGATTGGCTGGAGCTGGCTGGCATGCCAGGCTCCAGGAAGTCTGGATGGGTCTGCCCCGGTGGTGAGTGGGAGATTAGCATGAGTGATGTGTGGGAGGAGTGTACCTGTGTCCTGGAGGGGCTGGGTTTTCCCCACACAATGCTGGCTCCGCCCCCCTGTGGTGCGTCTAATGACCCAAGCCCTGCCAGTGAATAGAGAGGGTGGTTGAGGTAAACAGAGTACTCAAGAACCAGCTGCGACTGGTTCCGCCCCCACTCTGCACCCTTGGACAAAGGAATGCACTGTATAAAAATGGGGCTGTGTCCCCACTGAATGGGTTCTCTTCCAGGATCCTGAGGGGGCTGTTGCTGCTGCTGGGCCAGAGGACCGCCACTTGGGGTGTCTCCCTGCCTGGAGACCCAGTGTGCTGGCTCTGGGCCCAGCCTTGCCCCCCCCTGCCTTGCTGAAGGAGATTTTGTGGACCTTTATCTATTGCTAGCGCTGGTGAGCGCTTTCTGAGGTTCCTAGCGCCTGGGAGCGCTTCGTTTTCCTTCTAGCGCCTAACAGCGCTTTATTCTGGCTGGAGCGCTTGGGAGCGCGTAATTGCCCAGCCGGTGCCCACCCGGCATTTGCTCAGGAGTGCTGAGCCCCTCGAGTGCCCACCTCGAGTTATTGTTTATTTTCCCCGTTGAGCGGCTGCCCACGCCGCATTTTCATGTGGAGTCACCGCCGCAGCCCGGAGTGTTTTTAAAACGTTGCCGGGCCGCTGCCAAGTGCGACCCGGATGTGGTTTTCCGGCCGGCCAATCAGTGAGCGGCCTGACCGGAAGTCCCGCCCCGCAGCCGCGACCTGGAAGTCAGGCAGGCCGGGGGCAGGAGAGAGGCAGGCGGAAGCTGCTACCTGCAGGGAGAGCCCCGGGGAGAAGAGGAGCCGCCGGGCAGAGGAAACGCGCTACTCCCCAGACCGAGGGAGCATCTAAAGAAGCCGGTGAGTGCACCAGACACGGGAGGGGCGCCGGGACACACTGTCGGTGTCCGCCCCCCCCCCCTTCGGTAGCGCGACCTCGTGCTTTGTGTCTTGAGCCCCGAGAGGCTCAGGGCGCACCATTGCCTTGGGAGTCCCCGGGAGGGGGACTCCCGCTTACAGCACCCCCAGTGTCCCAGAGCCCAGAGAGGCTCGAAAAGGCGGCATTTGGTTGTTGGAGCCTGCGAGGCTCAGGGGTATTTTCCTTGGAGCCACGAGGTGCCCCGGGGGCATCACTTGTTGTGAAGAGCCCAGAGAGGCTCAAGAAGGACATTTGGTTGTTCGTTGAGCCTAGTGAGAGGCTCGAGGCACCCCCAGTGTTCCCGGGTCCCCCGTAAGGGACCCCCACAGCCCAGTGAGGCTGCATCTGTGCTTTCAGAGCCCAGAGGGGTTGCATTGATTTACTTGGAGCCCTGAGAGGCTCAAAGGGCCAATTTATTTCTTGAGAGCCCAGCGAGGCTCCCACATTGGCCCCATTGTTGCTTTGGAGCCCGGAGGGGCTTAGGGGGCACAAGTGATTTCTGCAGAGCCTGCAAGGCTCCAACATTGGCCCCATCATTGTGCTACCCAGTTGCCCAGCACTTTGTGGGCAACTGCCACGTTTAGGCCCTGACATTGGGGACACATGGACAGTCACAGGTGGTGACTTGTGAGATTGGCGCAATTGATATTGTTTTTACACCTCTGAATGAATGTCATGCATTGCATCATGTGTATGTTCTTACACCCCTACAGGTATTGTGATACATAGGTGGTTGTTTTCTCCCTAGTGCAGGTGGTGCTAGTGAGGTCCTGTTACCAGTAGTTACTGGTTGTGTGCTATTTTGTGCTAAAGTAAATTTATATTTTACCTTCTAAGTGCTATTTCTGAAAGTGCTACTTCTGATTCCTGACAGTGGTCCAGGTGGCCCTGTCTTGTACAATATCCCCTGTAAATTCTGCCCGTGCCTCTGGCACATTGTAAAGTGTGTGTTTTATCTAATGTATTTTGGTGTAATACAAAGGCTATTTTTATATATAACCTTGTGTGGAGTTTCCTTTGTGGTGGGCCTTGGGTGTTGTTGCTGGGGTGCGTGCGCAAATACTTAGCCTACATCGCCTCCAAGTTTAGCCTTGCTGCTCGCGCCACGTTACCTAGAGGGCGAGTAGGGGTTATCTTGGCGTGTAACTCCCTTGCCCTGACCTTAGGAATGGTGATCCCTGACTGACCTTGACGCGAGTCTTGGCCAGCCAGGATCCCATTTCTAACATATAGGAACTACACTACAATGGTGATAGTGCAGTGGATGCCCCTTTCTTGTCACTTGCACGCAGTGGATGCCACTCTCTGTTCACTTGCACTAAAGGTTTTGAACAGATAGAGGAAGGCTAACTTTTAAGATCTATATTGATCCTACACTGAAAATTCATTAGTTCCTAAGAAGATGTTTATGCCAGCATGTTTGTTGCAATGCTTGAGACTACTACGTGGCAACAGTAAGTTAGCTACATTCTAAGCTACATTGCTGCTTTGAATGTGGCAAGCTACAAACATGTAAGTGTATATATTTTAGAGTCTGTGATAGTGACTCAGTAGTTATAGTTGGGTTGGCTACTGTGAGCAAATGAAAATCCAGAATCTCTAATAACTCCAACACAGTTCGACACCTGCACAAAATATAGCTTATGTTAACTTAAGTGTCTTTTTACCAAATTGAATGTTGGATGATCATGAGGTGGGGCAAAGTAACTTGGAGCAATACAAAACTAGCCTTTCCAAATTCAGGTCATCTAGGAATTTTTGCCTCATTTGTTTTTCATTTGTTTTCTTATTTTAATTCAGTTGGATTATATACAATAATTCTTAATTTGTGATCTCTTGACTCTTAGGGGTCTGCGATGCCTAATTGGGTCTGTGATTTTATGGCATGACAGGAGGCTAGCCTTATGCATTAACCTTGATTTGCCATATCTGGGCCGCAAACACTTCAAAGAATACAGAAATAGAACACTAAACATCAAACAGTGGAAAGTAGAACTCCACAGTCTTTAAAAGCCTCGTGTTTGCCATCTTCTTCCTCTGTTATTTGCTGCCTCTGAGCAGATAAATACTTAATTTAATGTATTTTATTAATGAGTGGATGATGTATGGTGTTTAGGGTTTGACCTAATTTATGGGTCAGTTGAGAGTTTGAGTTAGTTGGATTTTTAATTATTTAAATGATTTTTTTAAATGTTTTTTAATTACATAACGCAAGATAGATTGGACATTTTTATTGTTACACCCTAGCACAAGAGGATCACAAATGTGTAGTTTTTATTTACGAACGAAAGCGCAGCAGTTCCCCACTGTCCGAGATTAAGACACTAAGGGTGTTTCTTACCTTTCAATGTGCTCATGGGGTGATTTGCGTCTTTCAAAATCCCCGTGTGTACGAGAGCGTCTTGGTATGGGCACGCTGTTGCGACTGACATTGGTATGTGCGTTTTTTGAGCATGTTTTAGAAGCAATTGGGTCTGTTTCTTTGGGAGATGGGCATGCAGTTGTATTGCTAAGCAAAGTGCTTTGGCATTTTTCCTAAATCTCCGCTTAGTTGATCATAAGTTTGCAGAGGTTTTACATTGTTTTGCCTCAATGGAAGTACTTTTTAGAGTACGGCTGAACAAGGTTCCACTGAGTCAAACTAGTCAAAGTGTGATTAAAATATATATATATTTTTAAAAACTTTTTATTAAGAAAACAAAGGAAAGACGTTACAAAACAAAAAGAAATCACAAGTGATCACGATTAAAAGAATTTTAACAGAGGAATTAAAAGATGTGGTACAAGAAACAGTTAGGTCTGTTTTGCTGGATAGGAAGAGGTGTTTTAATGATAAAGAGGAACAGTTTTACTCAGTCCCTGAAGGAAAAGAAAGAGCATACAGAGGTCCAGGTGGTAAGTGCTCTAAAAAGAGAAAGCATTTAAACTTTGTCTTTGTCAGACTGGATGTCCTAAGCTGCTCGAAGAGAGTTGGTGTCCAGAGCGACACCAATGTTTGGGCAGAAAATACCTGCAGGTGAACAGGTACATTGGATTTCTTTGGACAACTCTGACAGAAATATGGATGAATATATTTGAGATCTAAGCTATAAAGATACTTTGGATGATGCATTTATTGACAGCGCAGCCAGGAGGAATATAGGTAAAAGGTCACTAGTTAATCTCTTGGGGCAAAAGGTGTTTGATCCTAAGGGTATAAGGTAGACACAGGGGTCAGGATGGAGGCCATTGGAACACGTGGCAGAGTACATTAAGTACTGGATAAGGAGACCTTTGGAGAAAGAGAAAAGAGGTGTTATGAAGGAGGAATGTTCCCATCCCGTTATTGGAGAGAAAGAAACAACAACTCCAAATTTAGATACAGAGTTGGTTACTTACCTCTTCAAATTAGAAAGAGCGAGAATAGGGTTGGAATAGTCACTTAAACATTGTGAAGTCAAACTTTTGGATACCTAGGCAACTCTGGCAAGAATGTTTGATATGATAGAGGAGGCCTATCTGAAAAGTACAAATTTAGACATCCATTTGTTGAGAGATTGGTGCCAACGTGCAATATCTTTCTTGGGAAATGCAAAGACTGCTGAGAGAAGCAAGGCTGTGCATCCATGTATAAATCCTAAATTGGAAATTTTAGCAAGGGAAGAGCATAGTGAGGAGGCTAAAGCTAAATGTTTGTTGTTTGAAGAAAGGGTGATTAGAACCATAGTGAAGAATTTGTCGTGGAATTGGACAGGAGGCATTATTCAATGCGTAAAGTTTTTGGGGTTGCAAATAGTTTTTATGGTAGGGCTGGGAGCAGATTGCAACCTATCTGCTGTAGTATCAATAAGTCCCAAAACTCAGGGTCACCGGGCAGAGGAGTGTCTGGATTTTTTGCACAAAGTGGAAGAGGCTCCAGAACTTGAGCTTCAAGAGCTCAAGGACTAACTACTGTCTTGGGAACGGGTGAGTACGAACGTTACTTTTGGTTTTATGTAGTGAAGAATAGGAGGAACATTGAGGTTTCATCTAGAGCAATGCAGTTGGATTACAAAGGTTCCTTGAGTATTGGCTGCTTTAACAAGTTATTTGAACTTTTGACTCAACCACAGCAAGCAGAGGAGCCAAGAGGGATTTGTGTTGAGCAAGAGTTTGTGGAAATTGTATCCAAGGAAACAGAACAGATGTTAGAGAAGGTTGCAATTATAAAACTGGGCGACAGTTAGATTAGGTTTGGGGACACACAGTTTCTTGTTGAACAGAAAAACCAAGGTTGGAAACCAGTGATAAATTTGGGAGATTTGAATTTAAATGTGACGTACAAACATTTCAAAATGGAGGGGATTTGTATGTTAAGAGATGTTTTACAAGTCTGATTGGATGGTGAAGATGGATCTAAAAGATGCTTACTTTACCATTCTAATTGCTGTTGAAAGTCAATGTTTGAGGTTCAGGTAGAATGGTCTGTTTTTAAAGTGCCACCCATTTGGTTTATCATAAGCCCCTTGGTGTTTTGCGAAGGTGATGAGATCTTAAGTAGGTTTTTTGAGAAGGAGAGGAATACAATTGATGATTTATTTGGTTGATATTTTTATAATGAATTAGAGTGCAGCAAGATTATATTCTCAGATGGCTATAGTGAAGAAGTTATTGGAGTCTTAAATGTTTTATCATAAATCAGGAGAAGTCTGTTTTGATTCAGACTCAGAATTTTGAGTTACCAGGCTTTGTGGATACTGGGAAGGTACAGCTTATACTTCTAGAGATAAAGATCAAGAAAATAAGATAAGGTGAAATTGGTTTTAAAAAGGGAACAGATACGATTGAGAGAGTTGGCGTGTGTGATAGATCTTTTGTCTTTTTTGATTCAGGCAGTGTTTCGAGGACCTTTACATTACACAGCTTTGCAGCACTTAAAGACTACAGGTCTATCGCAAACAATTTAGTATGGGGACAACCTGGTTATATCCCGGAAAGCAAGAGAGGAATTGATACGATGGTCGGATAATTTGGAGGAATGGTCGAGCGATTTTTGGGAGTTTGTTCTACAAACAGATGCAAGCAATCTAGGATCGGGCAATGTGGTCAGGACAAGAGGCTGGTGGTATTTAGAGTATGACAGAGAGAGAGAGAGAGGAGAATTTAAATTGTTGGGAGATGCAAGCAACAATGTTTACCTTGCACAGTTTCAGTTCTCAAATTCAGGGAACCTTGGTTCTCCTGAAGATGGAAAGTGTTAGAGCAGTGACTTACATAAATAAATTGGGGTGCAGCAGATAGAAGAGGTTCTCGGATTTAGTGAAGAAAATGTGGGATTTTTTTTTGGAACACAACATTGGTTTGAGTGCTCAATACTTGCAAGGGAAACAAAATGTGGTGGCAGATTGGAATTTAATGAAGCAATAAAGTTGGAAGAGGGAGTCAAGATTGTCTGGGCCCATTGCAAGTTGATTGGTTTGCTTCCAGATTGACGTATTCACTAAAAGATTACATCAGTTGGAGACCATATCCAGGAGCCCTGGCAGTGGATGCTTGCACATAGGATTACTCAGGGATGAGAGGTTATGCATTTCCACCCTTTTCAATGATAGTGTTATTTCAAGTGACGAGACAGCACTGTCAGTTGGTGTTAGTGACTCCATTCTGAATAAATCAAGCATGGCTACCAACTGTATTGGTAATGATAATAGAAGTTAGTTATTTAAGAAGCTTGCAAAGTGTTGTTGACAGGAGTGGAAGGATTAGAGCATTTGCTGGTGGAGGCAGATTTGCTCAACATTCTAATTTGGAAAATATCAGGAAATATGGCAGATTCCCAGACCTTTTGGGAACAGCTTCAGAATTGTTTGAGTCTTGGGCTCCACAAATGTATAAAAGATAGAAATAGGAGTGCATGGAGTGCCTGGTTACTTTGGTGTGTGGCAAGTTTTATGAGGTAATAGTAGCTAATTTTTTAGCAGACTTGTTTCAGAGAGATTTGTAGGTCTCGCTAAGCGATGCAGCACATGCTCTGCTCACCTTGGCGAGATCTATACTCGTTGCTTTTGCAGGCAAAGGGAGACAGGAGATGGCACATGCATCTCCTGTCTGCGCTCGCGGCAGACTTCTTTAGCACACGCCGCCGTCGCTTTTCATCAGATAAGATAGACTGGACAAGCTCCTATCTACCACAGCTATCTGCCCCCGTAAATTAAGTTTTGAACTGAGCCATGCAGACGTCCAAGGTCCTGATAAAGCTGTCAATGTAACGTATTATTGTCCCTGCCCTCATTATCAACCCTCTACCACAGCGAGGTTCACTAGAACTGCGTGTTGTGTGGATATTCTGAGATTTCAAAGAAGGGGCTGTGTGCAAAAGCTTTCATTCTGACATTTCGAAATAATTCTCAAACCGGAAACGGAGTATATTTACTTGAGGACCAATTTGCATTTTTCGTTCTTTATACAGTTTGCGTATAGCGCCATGGATAATTTGCAGAGTTTGCGTATAGCACTTTATATTTGCTAATGAACTGCTAGTGAGTAGGATTATGTCCATACACTGTTTCTTCAATGTAAACTTGTTGTTACAATCCCCCTGAGATTGAAATATGACATCAGGAGATGGACCTGTTCGTCCATTTAATTTTTCTGCACTGATGAAGCTTACCCATTCTGGGATGCCAGCTCCAAAGCCGCGTGTCACTTGAACATTGTCCAAATGCCCTGGGTGAAATCAGGTGTTTCTGATGATGGTGTTTTATGAGAAACCGGAGCAAGCCCGACACCCAGCTATTTGTGTGTAATGTGTCTCTCGTTTGAGACCAGAGCGTGCAAACATACTCATGGTTGTTACGGACCGTCATGAAATAGCACACATTTTGAAATTGTCCTACATGACGTGTTCGACAGCAGATTGTATGCTTGTTTCTACTCATCTCATCCTGTACATTTCCAGCAGCTGGTCGTACCCGCTCACTGCTAGCTCGAGTGTTCAGCACCTTCTAACTTGGCTGCACTCTAGGTTAATGTGCTTCTAAATGCGATTCTATAAAGCAGCTGTATAGCGCTTTAAATCCGCCGCCTTTTATTGGAAATTCGGCTCTTATGTGTGGATCCTATTTATATTCCATCCCTGCTGCCTGCACTATGATTGTGGAGAAGTGTGGCTCACTGGCTAGAGGAGGCAGACCTGGAAGCAGAGGTCAGCCCGGAACCAGGGTTCAATTCCCGGCTCAGCGGGGTCTTGAGTGTCCATGGACTCGACAATTCTCGCTCCGGTGCCTACTCGATTCACGGGTTCACACTCTGCGACTCTGGGCAATAGCTTGCTTAATCTCCACAACGGCCCCTCGTGGCGGGATGCCTGGCTTTCACCTTGTGGATACCCTGCCGGGATTATCTCACAGGGGAATACCAGGACGGGTTCCCTAAGCAAGCGCTTAGAAACCGCTCGGTGATTTGCGCTCTATAAAATTACTGTACATTTACATTTACATTGTGCGGAGCTCTGAAACCCATTTTGGGGTGGGTTTGCATGATAGAAGCCATACTGTACATATATATGTAAATCAAAGTTTACCTTGTTGAAAAGCTGCCAATAATTGCGGGATACAGAAAGAAGGCTAGATGTGATCCTCTGTCTTTTTTCTTCTTCTCGATAAGATTTCACTGTGTCAACGGTTAGGTCACTCTGGCTGCTCTCTCTGCAAGTTCAGCCATAGTGCTTGAAGTGTAGTCAAAACTGACCTAAGTACTGTCTTGTCCCTATGCCCCCATTAATTCAGGGTATCCCTCTGTGTCAACCCCAAAGTAGGTGGTGATGCTGGCCACGAAGCTAGCCCCAGAGCTGGCTGATGTATGGATGTGAACAAGTTATCATCCATATGGCAAGGGAAGACATCGAGGCTTACTTCAGTGATGAATCCCTATGTGTACCTCTCTATGCCAAGTATATGTAGAGGAAATTATTGGTTTAGATACAGATACCTGGGCAATGGAGAAGAAGGGCTATGGACGCATGGATGGTTATGATTCATAAGTTGATCCCCCTGCCTCTTCAACAGTTTCTGTCCTATCTTCTTTTAACAAGGTACACCAAGACACTATAATTGTAGCAAGGGAGACCTCTTTTCAGGGCTAGCAGTCCATAGGCTGATAGCCAGGTGCTATAGCTTTAGCTCCTGGTGGCAAATATGTTTAGTCCTCCTATCCATCACCTGAAATTCTGGGTATTTTGATGTCTTTGAAGCAGAATACAAATTCCTTTTCTACAACCTCTAGACAGTCTAAGAAACCTGACACTTTGGCTCACAAAGTTTTCCCTCTGGCAACTTGGCTTTTACACACTGCTAATGCTACCTGTCATTAGGACCTTTATATCCATGCTTTATGAGCACTAGCAAAACTTTGTGGTCAGTATGCCATTGCACAGGAAGAGGCCATTTCCACACGTGGTGAGTGATGAACTTGTTGCATCCAAATGCAAACTAAAATGTGGATTTAACTGTAGGGACTGTGGCCCAATCTAAGGGTGCAGTTATCATGTTATCATGCTATGGTAACAGATGTGGGGGCATTCCACAGTTTTTAAGTTGGGCCTGGGCAGCGCATGTGCTGCTCTGCAAGGCTTGCTGTATCAGAGTATGGAGTTGAAGCCCGCTCACTCTCCGCCCATATCTGTCATTGGCTTGTGTCATTGTCCATTGTAAATGCTAGCTTCTGATTCGTTAATATGCTTATCAGTCCCTCCTTAGTACCCCCTTGTCTTCATTTGTAACCTCCCATGAGGACTCAACCTTTTACTTCTGGTACACAGTAACAACAGAAGTAAAAGACCCCGCGAATGCCACAACACCAGAATCCACTACGACACAGCACCCTCCACGCACTCAATGCAGGCTGAAACCACATCTGCTTCCAGGCAGCCCCGAAACGGACCCACAGACCCTTCGCCTGCCGCACCTGCAGCTTCACCTGCGACAGAACCACCAAACCTCCAAGAACTGGACCCAGCCACCTCCGCTGCATACTCCTGAACACCCACTCCGCATGCAAACACGCAGTCGAGCTCTGGGATCTGATAGACACCTCAGCCCCAGACGTGGCGTTCCGGATCGAGACCTGGTGGAACGACTCCTCGGCGCCCGACTTCGCCATAGTCATCCCGGACGGCTACAAGATCACCTGCAGGGACCACGCCAACGGAACCTGAGGAGGAATAGCCATCATCCACAAGTCCACCCTCAAGCTCACCACCCACGCAGACGACACCCTCAACACCACCTAACACCTGCACTTATGGATCCACACTGACCCCAACACCACCCTTAGAGGAACGCTCATCTACAGACCCCTTGGACCCCGGGCTTAGTTCAGTAACTCCATCGCTGACCTCGCGAGCACCCACGCACTCGCCTCCACGGACTACATCTTTCTCCGGGACCTGTACTTCCACCCCGAGAACAACAACAACGCCCACTCCGCCATCCTCATAGACAACCTCGCCAACCTCGGCCTCAGACAACTCGTCACCGCACCCACCCACACACGCCGCCGGCCACACGCTCGACCCCAGTCTTCTCCACAGGCTCCCACGTTACCTTCGACCACACCACCGAACTCCAGTGGATCGACCACTGTTGCATCCATTTCACCTTCAAGAAACCAACCACGCACCGCCGCACCCAACAGCTGCCTCGCTGCTGCTGGAGCAAAGTCACAGCCGAACAGCTTATAACCACCCTCGCCCAAAACCCACCCACTGACCCCACCAACCCAGACGCCGCAGCCCGCAACCTCAGACAGTGGATCGACAACTCCCTCGCCCCGCTCAAGAAACCCTCCAACAGCCACGCCAGCAAGAGAGCCACCTGGTTCACAAACGAGCTCCAGACCTCCAAATGCGCATGGCGGAAACTGGAGAAGATATGGCTCCACGAACGCACACCGGACAACCGCGCAGCCCACAAGGACGCCACCCGCACACATCATCAGATTAGCAGCCACAACAGCTCAACACCACTGCCGCCCGACTATGCCAGACTCCACCCCCCCCCCCCCCCCGTGAACACTACCAGTGTCATCTGCCTGACCTCCTGGTCCAACGTTCACACATGATGAGACACGCAAGGTCATGAACTCCATCCACTCAGGATCTCGGTCAGACCCGTACCCACACCACGTATTCAACAAAGCAGACTCATCCATCGCACCCCAACTACGGAAGGTCATCAACCTCTCCTTTTGAAACAGCGACATTCCCGGAAAGCTGGAAGCACGCCGAAATCAACGCACTCCTCAAGAAGCCCAAAGCGGACCTCAAGAACCTCCGGCCCATCTCCCTGCTTCTGTTCCCGGCAAAGGTCATCGAGAAAATTGTCAACATGCAACTGGCCCGCCACCTGGAAGACCACAACATCTTGGACCCGTCCCAGTCCGGATTCAGACGCAACCACAGCACCGAGACAGCCCTCATCGCCGCCACGACATCAGACCCCAACTAGACAACGGCGAAACATCAGCCCTCATCCTCCTGGACCTGTCAACCTCCTTTGACGCGGTATACCTTCGCACTCTAAAAACACGCCTCCTAAAAGCCGGAATCCAAGAGAAGGCCCTTGACTGGACCACATCTTTCCTCTCAGGCCGAACCCAGAGAGTCCGCCTCCCTCCCACCCTTCCGATCCGAAGCCACCATCATCATCTGCGGCGTCCCCCAGGGCTCATCCCTCAGCCCGATGCTGTTCAACGTCTACATGGCCCCCCTCGCACAAGTGGCCCGCCATCATGACCTCCACATCATCTCCTACGCCGACGACACCCAGCTCATCCACTCCCTCACCAAGGACCCACACACTGCCAAAACCAACCTTCACGAGGGAATGAAGGCTGTCGCCGACTGGATGAGGAGCAGCCTTCTGAAGCTGAACTCTGACAAGACGGAGGTGCTCATCCTCCGACCCACCCCCTCAGCCCGGGGCAACTCCTGGTGGCCGACCTCACTGGGAACAGCACCAACACCCACCAACCATGCACGCAACCTAGGATTCATCCTCAACTCTAGATATCTGATCATACATCTGACCACCCGACCTGGGATACAAGCATTTCTAAGATAAAATAAATTTATTCCTAATATGACTTTGAGCAGACCATCATGATTTTTATGATATACTTATATATGTCCCTATATACTATCCTGGAGCATCTATTATTATTATTATGTTTGCACTTGTAAAGCGCGCTGCTACCCGGAGGTTTCCTGGCGCTGTGCAACGCTGGGGAACCTGTCCTGGCTTTCCCTGTGGGATGGTCCCTGCTGGGAGTCCCCAGGGTGGAGCCAGGCATCCCCGGCGTGGGGGGGGGGGGAAGGGGGGTGGCGTTGTGGAGATTAGGCAAGCTAATGCCCAGAGTTGCCGAGTGGGACCCCAGATTAGACTTCTGCTCCCGGGTCTGCCGCCTCTAACTGGTGAGCCACACCACTCCACTAGGCTTTGGTGCTGACATAGTTTTATACCTGATATATATATATATATATATATATATATATATATATATATATATATATATATATATATATATATATATATTCACTGAAAAAACCATAGGTTATAGACCATATATAGTTAGGAATTAGCATTTACAAAACCTTATTTTACTCACACAAAACCATTGAAATTCCATATATAGTTAGTTGCACTAACTATATATCGCGCGCCCGCAATCCACTGCTGATGATGTCACATATTACATCATTCATGACATGGTCAGTGACATCACTGATGACATCACTGATGACATCTCAAATGACATCACTGATGACATCTCAAATGACATCACTGATGACATCCCTGATGACATCTCATTTGACATTACTGATCACATCACTGATGATATCATTCATGTGATAATACGATGAACCTCTTCAGACTCTAATATAACCTTAGATACAATCAGTGTAAACAGACACTCACAGACTGTCACTCATCCATGGAGTTACTCACACACCTAGTCAGTCATGCAAAGAATCAATCACACCTCCATTTCCTCAACTATACAGTTATACAAACTTTACTTATTCAAACGTATACTAACACATATTTACTCTCTTATACAATCCCTGATACAAGTTCACAATGATCCATACAGCCACTCACACATTCACTGGCTCTTATGCACAGTTATTTATATATGTCAACTCTCACATGTACTGTGTTTTACATATGTACTTACTTTGACATGTAGCACTGAGATATCCATTCACTCACCAATACAATCATGCACACAGTCAACCGCCCATACAGCTGTTTCCACATGCACTTTTGAAACCATACATCTAGTGAATCAACTGCTCACACATCTATGCACAGAGTCATACACCTCCCAGCCACCCACACACACACTCAGTCTCCCATACAAATACTTGGGCAACCATTCAATAACCCATATAGTTACTCACATAGCTACTTATCAACACATGCAACAGTTTACAGAACAACAGACATAATGATGCACAAATTAAGACAGTTTAGTCACTAACCCATGCACTCAGTGAGACACATTTAATCACTCACTCATACAGTCAGTCATGCACCTACTAAATCCTTCATCCAGACACTTATACATCCACTCATTCTTCAATATGTAAGACATATTTTAACTTTACAGAAACATACAGTCACTGGATGTTGTCATCAGTGATGTCATCAGTGATGTCATTTGAGATGTCATCAGTGATGTCATCAGTGATGTCACTGACCATGTCATGAATGATGTAATATGTGACATCATCAGCAGTGGATTGCGGGTGCGCGATATATAGTTAGTGCAACTAACTATATATGGAATTTCAATGGTTTTGTGTGAGTAAAATAAGGTTTTGTAAATGCTAATTCCTAACTATATATGGTCTATAACCTATGGTTTTTTCAGTGAATTTTCAAGGTTTTGTAAATGCTAATTCCTAACTATATATGGTCTATAACCTATGGTTTTTTCAGTGAATTTTCAAGGTTTTGTAAATGCTAATTCCTAACTATATATGGTCTATAACCTATGTTTTTTTCAGTGAATATATATATATACATACATATATAAACATATATCATCTGTATATCTATATAAATACAAACATAAATGCATGCATACATTTACTTATATGCATACAGATGCATGTTATTTACATGAAAGTTGAAAAAACACTAATAAAAGCAAAGCTAAAAAGCCACCTCATTACAAACAGAATGGCTTTAACTTAAACGAGGGCGAGATCTATTGCATTTTCAATGCTTGTTTACTTTGGTTCCATCAAGAAGGCATTCAGATGTGTCACACATTTGCCATAAATTATGAATGTTAGCACTCTAGTTGCACATTAGATCACTGTAGTAAAGCTACTGCTCACCAGGGACGTCTGCTGCTGGTATTCAAAGTGCATGTTTCAGTCTGCATGTCAGAATTTTTTTTAATGAAATAGAAGAGGATTTGAGAAGTCACTCAAAATGATCCCTAATTTTTCTTTCTGAAGCACTAATCATACTTTCTATGGCAAAATTAACCCCCTCATGTTGTTCCTTTTTAAATTGAGTGTTTTCAGACTTACCACTTCATTTCAAGCAAGATGGCTTCTGGTGTGCCATACTTTTGTCATAAGTAAGACTGTTAGCGCTCTAGTTGTTCTTTAGAACACTCTGGGACATTCTGTCATTGGGCTATACTTGGGCTACATCTGGGTGATATTTGGGCTACATTTGGGCTCTTTTGTCTCTGGTGGCCATTTTGGGAGACTGCATGTCAGAATGTTTTAATGAAATAGAAAAGGATTTGAGAAGTCACTCAAAATGTGCCCTAATTTTTCATTCTGCAGCACTAATCATACTTTCTATGGCAAAATATACCCCCTCATGTTGTTTCTTTTTAAATTAAATGTTTTAAGAGTTACCACTTTATTCCAATCAAGATGGCTTCAGGTGTGCCATACCTTTGTAATAAGTGGACTGTTAGCGCTCTAGTTGTTCTTTAGAACACTCTGGGACATTCTGTCATTGGGCTGTACTTGGGCTACATCTGGGTGATATTTGGGCTACATTTGGGCTCTTTTGTCTCTGGTGGCCATTTTGGGAGACTACATGTCAGAATGTTTTAATGAAATAGAAAAGGATTTGAGAAGTCACTCAAAATGTGCCCTAATTTTTCATTCTGCAGCACTAATCATACTTTCTATGGCAAAATATACCCCCTCATGTTGTTTCTTTTTAAATTAAATGTTTTAAGAGTTACCACTTTATTCCAATCAAGATGGCTTCAGGTGTGCCATACCTTTGTAATAAGTAGGACTGTTAGCGCTCTAGTTGTTCTTTAGAACACTCTAGGAGGCTGCAGTAGAACACAAAGGAATCAACTGACAGTCTCTGTCCTTGTTGGATGTACATGTTTTACTGAGAATGTCAGACTTCATTTTCACATGACTGAGAAAAATAATGTGAATTTACAGAAAATATGCTTTCAGTTTAGCTTATAGATCCCCTTCCAAACCACTGTGGGAAAATCATGAGATATTAGTTTTCTTTCAAACAATATTCATGATATCACAGCAGAAGGTTTTTTCACATGGTAAAATCACCTTAGAACCCACCACAATTCCTAAAACGAGTATGGTACCATCAACAAATGATTTATAATGTAACTAAAGTCCTAAAACCCTCTATTAACTACAATGCTTTTTAATGAGGTGCTATCATGTATATTGGTCCCAAGATGGCTGCCAACACTTCTTGGATGAAGTGCTGACAGCCAATCAGATCAGATGTGTGGTTAGGCTCCGCCCAGATATATATCTTTTTTTGAACCTAAATTACTCAAAATCCACTGGAGCACATATATTGAGACCTAGCAAAGGCACATCGGGCTAACAGTCCCTACAATTTTGCCAAGTTTCGTGCAAATCCATTCAGCCGTTCGAGCTAAAAGTGAGGCCAACCGCCCTATGGAAATTAACATGGGAAAAACGCGTTTTGGGACCCCCTTTTTTCTCGGCCCCCCTCTTGATGAAACCCCCCCAAATTGTCAGGGGCTGCTCAGAAACATAATGTTCCATTTTCCTGAAAATTTCAGCCAATTCCGTCCACAAACGCCAAAGTTATTAGACATAGAATTTTCAAAAATCCCATAGAGAAAAAATCCTAACTATATATACCTACTGGCAACCGCCAGTAGGTTATATATATATATATATATATATATATATATCCAAAACTTTGCAGGAAACCCAACTTCAAGGAGCAGCCACACACGAATAAAATGCAATCCTTTAATCTTCAACTTGCCAGCAGGTTTCAACAGAGATGCTTTCTCTTATTCAAAGGCCATACGCGTTTCAAGAGGAACGGCTCTCTTCATCAGTGGCACAGTACATCTGTTCGTTCAGCGTGCTGTTAATTAAAAAGTCCCCGCCCACTGGGCGTGTCATGCTTCAGCGGCGTTGTTGTGGGATCTGTAGTCCTTTAATATCGGTACAGTACATCAAAGGAAAATGATGCAAATATTTATCCCAAGTGGGTGAGAAGGCACATCGCTGTCATCTGCCTGCCCTGCTTCTTAGTTGTAGAAGGAGCGTTGCTAGGGCGCCCCTGCAGTGCCCCAGAACTTTTCGTGTCCTTTGTTGCGAAAAGTTCTGGGGCACTGCAGGGGCGCCCTAGCAACGCTCCTTCTACAACTAAGAAGCAGGGCAGGCAGATGACAGCGATGTGCCTTCTCACCCACTTGGGATAAATATTTGCATCATTTTCCTTTGATGTACTGTACCGATATTAAAGGACTACAGATCCCACAACAACGCCGCTGAAGCATGACACGCCCAGTGGGCGGGGACTTTTTAATTAACAGCACGCTGAACGAACAGATGTACTGTGCCACTGATGAAGAGAGCCGTTGCTCTTGAAACGCGTATGGCCTTTGAATAAGAGAAAGCATCTCTGTTGAAACCTGCTGGCAAGTTGACGATTAAAGGATTGCATTTTATTCGTGTGTGGCTGCTCCTTGAAGTTGGGTTTCCTGCAAAGTTTTGTATATATGTATATATATATAATATTTCTTAGCTCAAATATTTGCAAATGCCTACTTATTGTTACCTCTAGTCTTAACCTAAACGGGTTTCATATGATCACTTCCCTATCTTCCATTATCTCCTTCTCTGTTGCTGACCCATCTTGAATGGGATTACTTCCAGCCTTTGCCCTTTTTATGGCAGACCTGATTTTGGATTAATGATTGCTGAGTGATATATCTGTGTCTCACAAAACCACGAGCTATTGGTTCTCCTCGTGATATGCTAATACTCCTATGTTCGCAAAGCACCGCACACGTTGGGTGTCCGTTTCTTCCCTTATAAACACTTTTGTACTTTTTGAGCATGTGCACACAACTTCGGTTGGACTATATCCATATCTTATGCATGATAAGCATATTCGATCTATGTGGGTATTTCCTTCTAAACCCCCAATTTCTCGAACTGCTCTTCACGTTTACTATACTGCACGCCTTACCAGATTCTTACTTTCTACCATGTGGATCTCTTGGTGGTCTTCTCCCCTACCTTACCATATTCCCTTCTGGACTTTTACTCTGCTAGATGAACTACTAATGTTCTGATGACCAGTATTGACATAACAGTAATATGTAGACAAACACTGTATGTCATCTGAGTGTATGTTTTTTATTGTTGTTATTTTAGCCCGCGGAAGTCAATGGGCGATAAACCCAAGAAGAAACATGTGTTGGCTACATCTAGGCTATATCTGCTATGCCTTTTGCTGCCATGAGCCACTTGTAAGATGCCTATGGCTTTAACCCCTTCGATGCTCATGACTAGCTCAGCTCGTCATGAGGTACACCTCTCGTTCACCAGCTCGTCATGAACAATGGGAATAATTCATAGTCAGCACAGGAGGGGAATACCATCAGCATTGATGGTGCTAAACAGTATGAGGAAATAAAAAGAATACTTACAGACAAGATTCAGATATTTATTTTCTTGGACTGATAGATCTGATGATATAGTTCTGCTTTCTGCTCGAGAACTGGATCTTTTTTGTGCATTTTGCTCTTTGTGTACCATGGTCACGGAGGATACGTGGGTGGCCATTTTCCAGCTGTTCCCTCGAGCACCCCTCGGATGTTTCTCGTATTTTTATTATGATAATGGTATTGCGTGAAGTATGACCTAGCCACACTCCAAAGTCACATTGCTATAGCTAGATGGGTGAAGTCAATAATGAAGGAGGCAGATATACATGTATTTTTGTTTGCAGCACATTCGGTTAGGGGTGCAATAGCTATTAAAGTTTTTATGAATGGGGGACTACAGTAGGGGTTTTGAAAGCAGCAGACTAGTCGAACGCGGAGGTGTTTAGGAAATTTTATTTCAGACCAATTGAACATATTTCAAGCAATGCGTTGAAAGGCTTTAAACATCCAAAATGCTAGCTTTGTGTCTTGCCATAATGTCTATTCCTAAAGGTTTTAAAGCATAGAGACTTGTGATATTATTAAAGACAAGGAGGCTAGCATTATCTCTACTTCCCTACTTCGGTGTGTAGTTATTGGTTGTATGTTATGAGGCTGTTTTTATAAAAAAGGAGGATTGCCCCTCCATATTCGAAGCCTCAGCAACTTTCTTGAATTTCGGAAAGCTATCAAAACCTTTCTCTTTCCCACTGTGTAGGTTGCTCTGGTTCCTTCTTGCGCTGTGATTGCCTATTTGCTGTTAGGGCCGGGACGCCTCTTGGCTGAGGCAGCTGTTGCTCTCTATTAATCTTTTAAGTAGAAATAAATAGAATAGAATTAGCAGTCTACTGTGAAGCGAAAATATGCAACTGAGGAAAGAAGTTTAATTGGCATTTTTAGATTGCAGGGAATTAATGACGACTTTGGTGCAACGAGCAAGATCTTTTTAGGAGATCCTTTTAGGAAGAAGATGACACAGAAAAGAGGCTTCTGTTGGACTGTGGAGTTCCATTTTCCATTGTTTGATGTTTAGTGTTTTACTTCTGGATTCTTTGAAGTATTTGCTGCTCAGAAGGGGCAAATAAAGGTTATTGCATAAGGCTAGCCTTCTTATCTTTAATGCAAGCCTGATTTTCTATGAAGTGAAACCTATGAGAATCAACATTGTTTAGGAGAATCAATAATATTAGCAGATGAAAAAAGTACAGTTGCATAAAAAGCAAAATTAAAGGTTTTGAAACCACTGTAAATGTGGAGAAATGGGACGCCAAAGATTAAGTAAGTATCCTTGCCTTCATTTGTAGGAGCAGCGCAAGTAAAGCAAACTGAATCTAGCTGGTGGTAACAATTAAAACCGTGGTATGTGGCAAAAAAGGGAATGCATTAGGAACAAAAAAGACCGTAATATGCTAGAGTATAACAGAGGTTTCAGTTTTTCAGATTTCTCTAGATTTATACTGCGCCATTTGGTGACAAAGTAGTATACATGTAGCACTACGATTAATAAAATTGTAAAACAACTTATTTGTATGCTTTTGGACTCTTTAATGGGCCGTTTCCTGCCTAACCATGGAGTCCATCTGCAGTCATGGGTTTTGAGGTTGAAGAGGTACATTTCGCTCGGCAGTGAAGCTGTGCTGTACGAACAATAAACAGGTTTAAAAGGCCCCTGGCCCACTATTAGAAGGTTGTACTATTAGAAGAACATCCCATACTGATCGGGAGTATATACGTCCCCAATGTAGAACAAGCCCCTTTATAGAGTCGCCTTACAGGAATGTTAACCCAACACACGCTAGTCCCGTGGTTGTTAGGCGGTGACTACAACTGCATCCTGGACACTAGCCTAGACCGATCCCACCCCCCCACCAGCGCATTACCCAGCACATAAGCAGACAGAACTTTTTAACATATAGGTGAAACACTGGGCATTAACAAACGCATGGCGAGTGCGGAACCAGACTGCCAAGCTATACTCCTTCCACTCCATTCCACATAACCTGTGTAGACGCCTAGATCGATTCCTCTGCTCCACCACACTACTCCCAAAAGTACAGCACACAGAGTATTTGGGAAGGGAGCTATCAGATTACGATGCACACATATTGACCCACAGATGGAAACCACCTCATCCCCCCCATACCCACCAGGAAATTGCTGCAAGACTGCCTCACAGACCAGGTGTTCAGTCACGATGACTGGGAACACATCCAAGAGCACTTCACACTAAACACGGGCATGGCGTCATATCGCCTGATTGAATGGGACACATTCAAAGTTGTAGCGAGGGTACATTGCTTACAACAAATAGTACGGTTATGTAGAACACTAGAGAAGACATTGCAGGAGTCAGAACAAATACTAGCAGCTCTAACGAAAAAAGCTGATGCAGACGAGGCCACCCCAGATCAAGTAGCCATCGCCAAAACAACCTATGCGGAGATGCTGAGAGACCTTCACAAATATAATTTTAGGGTTTATGCTTCCAAGGTCCCCTGGGTAGGCAATAGGGTGGGGACACTCCTAGCTGGGCTCACCAGCAAGTCCCGGATGTGAAACCAATTACTGAAATAGTGGGCAAGGCTGGTATCCTTAGACATTCACAGCTAGACCTTCAATGCATCTTTTACGATTATTATTCTGATATTTACCGGGCCCCAGAGCAGCGCGACCATCAATCGACTACTAGATTCCTACACCCATTACAGTTGCCCCAAATCCCGCCCGCGGACAAAAAAGCACTGGAGGTGAAAATAAAGTCCACGGACACTTCCCAGGTAATTAGAGCGTTAGCACGGCTTCCTACTATTATAGCACCTTCTCAGCCTGATTGACCCCCAGCACGGTGACCATGTATAACGACTCACTAGACAAAAGCGAACTCCCGGGCTCCCTTAGGGAATCAATCATAGTTACATTCCCAAAACCGCACAGAGACCCAACACTCCCCTCCTCATACAGGCCAATCACCCTCCTAAACGTAGACTGTAAGATACTGGTCAAACTACTAGCGGACCGGTATGCCCAAATCATGATGCCATTAATCCACCCAGATCAATGCGGGCTTATCCCACGACGTAACACCTCGCAAAACCTACGTAGGTTATTCTATATCCAAGACAGGGCAAGAGCGCAGTTCCCCAACGCAGCATGTCTAATACTAGACCTCGAAAGGCCTTTGATATGCTGCTCTGGCCATACTTATTTGATGTTCTCTGCAAAATAAACATAGGACCCACACTGATTGCATACACAAAGCTCCTCTACACAGGCCTTACCTCACGAGTCAGAATAGATAAATATATCTCTCCATTGTTCGCAATAGAAAGGGGAACCAGTCAGGGGTGACCACTATCTCCCCTTCTGTTCATCCTAGCGGTGGAACCCCTAGCGATACGCCTGTGACAGCAGGGCAAGACCTGGGGCATTCCACTGGCAGACACAGTGCATTGCGTATCCCTATAAGCGGATGACCTTTTAATTTATGTCCATGACCCTACCCAAGACTTGACCCCTATCTGGTCGTCACTAAGGGAATTCGAGGAGGCCTCCGGCCTTAACGTTAACTGGGAAAAATCCACTATTTATCCGCAGAGTCTCAACTTAACCCCATTCGAGATTCAGGTCGGAACTCAGACACTTGCATGGAGCGCCGATGCAGCCAGATATCTAGGAGTGAGATTGTATCACTCACCGGAGGACCTGTACGAAGGGAATCACCGTGAGGCGTTGGGGATAGTATGGTCAGTGGGGTTCTGGAAAACATTGCCTCTAGCCCCCATTGAGCGAGTAGCGCTAGCAAAAATGATTATGGTCCCCAGGCTACTCTACCACTTCGCCAATCTTCCAGTTATACCGCCGCGCCCGTTCTTTAAAGAATTAGATACCCTACTCACCGAGCTGATCTGGCAAGGGAATTGACACAGGGTGGCATTGTCTACATTATATTTACCCACGAATCGGGGGGGGGGATTAGGAGCGCCATCTTTTGAGGCATACTTCCTCCCAGTTACAGTGGTTGTCACACTGGACAGCAGAGCGACATACCGGGGAGGCCACGACTGAGGAGAGCCGCATATCACTACCAGCAGTCCACAGAATGCTGCTACCGGGCACCAAGCCCATGCATACACGACCGCTCCAGATATCCACAGCCTGCACATGCATGATGAGAATCGACCGCATGTCCAAAGGAAGACTTCCGTACTCCCCCCTACTCCATCTGGTAGGTTCCCCAGAGAAGAGAAATACTATACTGCTGCCACTCTCCAAGTCTGGACCGGCTTTGCAGTCACGGAGGTAGAGTCCCTGTTTGAGGAGGGCCAACTCAGGACGTATGCTCAAATGACTGAACAATATGGCCTCCCTCCAGGCCAGTTTTTAACACGCAGGCAACTCGTAGACAGTAGTCGCCGCTACTGGGAGCCAAACAAGGGGGAACCTCCAACACACCCAGTTATGGACACCATTTTACACATGTGAGCGGGCCTTCATCTGGTAACATGGCTATACAATGCCGTTCGGGAACTGATCCTCCCCTCGTTAGTCTTTGCATCAGATATGGGAAACCGAAATGGGGAGGGTGTTTAACGATAGAGAATGGGATACAGCCTTAGAATACCCCAAAAAGGTATCCAGGATGGGGCGTTTCAGGAACATTCAATACAATGTCCTCCACAGAGCTTACCTCACGCCACACCGTCTCCTCCGTTTTTATCCAGACACACAATTCTCATGCCCCCGATGTCAAACCCCTGAGGCAGACTTTAAGCACTTGTTCTGGGAATGCCCCACCATGCAAAACTACTGGGAACGACTCCACCAGACGCTTAGGGTGACGACTAACATCCAGACTATGTCCATGTGGGAAGTGTGCACTCTCTGGATCTTCCGTAGGCGGAAAGACCGAAAAAGTGCAGAACAGCTTTGTCTCTCGCTGTTCTTTTACTAAAAAGGGGAATAGCCATGCACTGGCGAGCCCCAATGGAACCCCTGGAAGCAGCCTGGGTAGGTGCCAGCAAAAAATGGATTAAGGCGGAGGAAAAGGTCCTGAGAGAAGAGGAAGTAAAGGGAATCCGAAAGCATCCCATTTCCTTCGAATGAGCGCCGTTATTGTACACATTCACACACGAAACAGCCCCTGCGGAAGTACCAGCAGACTCTCAATCCCAGACCCCACCTCTATCCCCCGTCTGGTCAGTAGCAGAAGACTCACGACAGGGCCCACCGGACTAAATCCAATGCTATGCTAAAGTTATACTGGGAGCTCTCCGCTTCTACACTGGGATACCCCGTTATGAGGGCTCCAAATCCCCCCTTCACATACGTACGATTACACCTCCACGTCACTACACCGCAAAAAGACAACAACACCGACTGCACCATCGATCCTCTCGACACACAGTCCGATAGCTCCCCAAAGTCTCCTTCAGTTTCACCCCCATAGTTGACAGTTTGCTGTTTCACATCGGCAGCTACGACTCCGATGACAGTTAGAAGGGAATACATTCAGACAAGACTGGGAAAGAAAACGTAAGAGTGGAATATTCATGCATGCCCATCGGAGGCACGCCCAGCCAGAGGGTAAGACGCTACCGCTGAAAAGATCAAACCAGCAGGAGGGTTCCTCCCAGAAATTTTCGCCAGCATCTGGTTTTTAGGGCTTGCGCAGCAAGAGTCTTTTTGTGTGGGGATCCAAATCAGAGCCTAGAATCGCACACGCTTGTGCGTGTGCTTTTCCTTTTGGCTTCCGTGGTTGGCCTTTGCGTGTGTGTGTTTCTGAAAGACGGCATGCAATAGGCCAAAGGCGAGCGCATTGCTCCGCCCATGGCCTGTCTGTTACGCGCACCAAAGTCCATGTGGTTTCAATTATCGTGCCCAGACAAGGGCGCCATAATTGAAACCACATGTTCGCTGTGGCGCGCGCGCCCCACTTGGCGTTTTTAAAACATTTTTTATAATAGCGATCGCGAAATAGCATTGGTGTCCCGAAATCCTGCCATCTCTTATTAGCCTGGTTTGGAAATGAATGCGGCAGCAACAGATAAACTAGAAAGAAGTGACCCAGGAAATTCAGCAAGTATGGAAGATGCTGCGAAAAACAGTCTGTAAAATAAGTATCGACATAAGTTTATACCCTAGCCGAAAGTAGCTGTAAATGTTCAAGTTGAATATGTTTTAATGATCTCTGGGCTCAAGCTTAAAGAAAAACACATCATGGAAATTGTTTAAACCCGAGCCAAAAAATGATAGAAATAAACACAGCTCAATGAAGCTCCGGGCGCTGGAATTACACATAGCTCCACAAACTAACAGATCATAGTGTCTGGCAGCTAGAGGCAAAATGTTAGTAGTCTGTTGAGTCGTGAACTTTGCTGTTGTCCGGTGACAGCCAGGGTCGTTCCAGAAAAGAAACTACGGAGATCAGTTTGCAATATAGACTTTGAGAAAAAGGAGTCTCCCGCTAGGAATTCTGGAACTTTCAGCTCTGAACCGTGTATTTGGGTTAACGCATTTTACCTATACTTATTGATATGAGTTGAGACGGCAGGAGTTACGTGAGGCACATTTGAGTATATAATGAAAGTAATCGTTTGCATGGCAGGAGTGTCAAGTGTTGGTAAATTGATTCCCTCCATAGCGCAAGAAGAGTTTTCTATTTCTTTGAAAACTGTGTTTTTTACATGCATTGATAGTAATAACCCTACTCATTGAATGCTGGTTTTCTTGTTTGACTTCTTTTAATGACAGATTGATAAAGTGTTTGATGGTGCCAGCAAGGGATTTTGCTTGTAAGAATAATCACCAGTTTCCAGACTTGGATCTTATTTGCCAACAATAATCTGTACAATCAAATTATCTGATCTAATTTCAATATAACAGCCAATTAGGCAGAAAAACCATTCAAATGTAATAGTTAAAGTACAATATGAGAAATATGAAAAACACTGGAAATCTTATAGAAAAATATTTCTTTTATATTTTTAGATCATAAATTTATAGGATACATATCAACATTTCACGTTGATTGCAATGCTTTCAAAGGAAAAAGAAAATGCTAAAGTCTTCCTATAATTCATTTGAAAAAAAAGTCCAATCTAGCAATAAAAACAGTAAGTGACACTTATTTTGTTTAAAGTAAAGGCCACTTATATAGTTGATAATAGATGGAGAAATGGACCCAATAGTCGACGTTTCGGTCTTCAATTATATTAATCCGTAAGACCTTCTTCAGGACAACACAATAAGCACGTGGCATTGACCCCTAAAAACAACATAATGGAATACATTACTTTTATGTCTGCATAATTTCAAATCTTCACATTCAAAACAGATTACCCGTGTAAAAATAGATAGCCGCTTATTTACAAAGATTTCATATTCTCATTTTAACTTCATCTAAATACTCAACAGAATTTCCTTTTTGTCTAGAGGTTCTTGTAAATTTCATCAAAATACTCAACATAAATTCCTTTTTATCTAGATGTTCATTTAAAAAGACTGTTTGCATTTATCTTTGTACAACACTTTTAACATAAATCAGCTTACTTCATTAATGAATCCAATTGTAACCTTGAACATACAGTATCGTTTAAAATCTCAGTAGCAATCCTGATTTTTAATCTGAAATGAGGAGAAGACATATCAGATCGATTTGTTTGAATACATGGTGGTGTTAATATATATATTACTGATACAGCGATATGAAATAGCAGATATGAAGTATGTTGCCGCTATAGAAAATAAACAGCATGTGAAAGAGTGTGTGAGAACAGATGGGGAGTGAAGGAAATGGAAGGAAACTGGGAATTGTTGAGAGAACAAAACAAGATACCGAGAGTGCGTCTATATATGCGCGCTCGAGGGAGAGACACAGAGGGGAAGGCGGAGCAGGCACAGCACGTGCTTGGGTGCTTGAGAAATTGCAGTCGCCATGATGTCAGAGGCAGGCCATGTTATTGCAGTTTGGACCAAGCCGTACACAAATTAGTCTTGATCCTGCTCCCCATGGGAACAGTCCAGCCCGAACTGTTAGTTGGACAAGCAGCAGTTGATGCTTGTTTAGAAGAAGTCAAAAAAGTGTCAAAAAGTAGAATAACCCATTGACTAATGGATGTGCTTTATGCAAAACAAGATAAAGTGAACAAATATTAGCAAAGCATTAAAACAAGAACCAAGATAACGCATTGCAAGCTGCGATGCGGGTACATTGGTATGTTAAATTGCCTTAATAAAGAAATGTTCATTGCATTTTCCTGAACACGCAGAATTGTTCTGTAGTTCTATTTTTGGAACGGCAAGGCATTCCAAAGATCTACCGAAAAGAAACTACGTCGAATTTGTGAGTTTGGAAGCAGGGTTTTTAAGTATGACAAAGAAGGCAGAAGTGACAGACAGAAACAGGAATGCAATGTGAAAGGTAGCATGCTAAGGGAGCAAAACATTTGCTGGGTTAAGGTTTAGAACACATTCTGTGGTTCCACTTAACAGAAGGAAGGTGCGACACAGACGACATAATGTTAGCTCATTTGCCAACTGGCAAATGCTTTGACGTGCAGTGGAGAAACTAGGTCAATTCTTTAGTAAGAAGACAGCAAAATGATGTTTAATTGTATGGTCACCAAAGAGTAGATGCAGCTCTTTGTAAGTGGCGAAAAGTTAATATTGTTTCCAGATCAGTAATCCACTGTAGGGAATAATAACAGTGATCGCTAGAGGCAAAGAGACAGAAAACAGAGAAAGCTATATAAAGATAAGAAGGGGTGGAACAGAAATGGAGAGAGCTATAAATGAAAATGGAGTAAGTTGTAGATAGATAAAGAAATACATATCAGGTTGTAGAGCTGTACTGAGACAGGAAGACAACAAAGCCACCCCCACAACCATGCCCGCCCGCCCCTCACAACTGCTTTGGGAGGGAATTGAAAACGTATTGCTTTTGGTCCTGATTGCAGTAGTTTGTTTCCGTTATATATTTTAACTGTTAATCTGTGTGTTAAACGTACCTTTTAAGTATATGTAAAATTCACTGTATTATGTGTTTTGACTGAGTTGTAAAACGCTTCCTTGGGCATATTTTAGACAAGCATTGACGAAGCAGATGGGTTTCACTGTATTTAAAAAGCAATGGTATTTACATTTTGATGCCCTTCAAAAGCTGCACTTTCCCAATGTGGGCGACGTTCCATTAATGTTAATGTTAAGCTGTACTTTTTGAGCGCACGGCTACCCCGAGAGGGTGTCCCGGCGCTTTAGCAAAGAGGCCTGAAAGAAACCATGAAACCAGAGGCAGACACGCTACAGTCACGATGATTACTTAGTGAAGAGCAAAGTCTTCAGCTCCTTCCTAAAAGCCAGAAGGTTAGGGTGTTACTAGAGGTCCCTTGAGTTAGGTACAAGTACTTCCTGTAGCAGGCTGGGTGCTTTCTAGAGAACCCATCGGCATAATGTTTAACTCGTTTACAAAATTAGCACCTCATGCCAGACATACAATGTACACTGAGGTGGAGTTAAGTTAGGTTTATCAGGTATGTAAGGTGGGGCAAGTTAGGTACTGTAGAAGAATGTGGTAAAAAGGCCTGGTAGAGTAGGCATGGTGAAGTAGGCTGGTATGGTATGTCTGATACGGGTCATAAGTAGGTAGGCTATGCTAGCGAAGGTAATGTAGATAAGCATGGCAGATAGGTATGATAGGGTGTATATTAGGTTAGGTATGATACATTAGGAATAGTAGGCAGGTATGGCATGCTAGCTACAGGAAATATGCTTGTTTAAGGTAGATTAAGTATGACAGGTCTGCTGAGGAGGTATGGGAGGCAGGTATATACAATAGGTATGCTAGGTAAGATAGATTGGGTATGTTAGGTTATCTATGATAAGTACATGGCTGTGATTAGTTAGCTATGGCAGGCATGTGTGGTATGGTCGCCTAGCCTAGGTAGGTTAGGCGAAGTAGGATAGTTATGGTAGGCAAAGTAGGATATTAATGGTAGGAAGGTAGGTTAGTATGCTCGGTATCCTGTAGCAGCATGTTAGGTTGGAATGCTAGGTAGGTAGATTTTATAGGTTAGTCAGGGTAGGTTACTTATGGTAGATACGGTTAGTAAGCTAGGTATGATAGGCTGTGTTAAGATTGTTGTTAATATTGAACATTTTGTGCTATGAAAGCATTTTCTAGACCTGCTTGCAAACCTTAGCATTGTTAATGACAGGCATAAACATGTACTGCTGTTAAGAAAGCACACTTTTTACCTATAGATGAACGGCATATTTGCATATTGTTTATGCTGGCTTACAATTCACAGCATTAGAAGTAAAAAAATCCAGTCATGAAGTAGAAGAAAAATAATGGATCAATATAATTGCATTTAGACGCTTTTCAAGAAGAACAGTAATGATCTTAATAAAGTGCCTTTTGCTGAAACGTTACATTAGTAGAGTTTGCTGTCCCCTTAGAAAAGAAATGAACACTTAAGGGTGAACAGTAAATAGCACTGCGCCTTTATTTTATGAAAGGCTCGGGCATCCGGGTAGCAAGCATTAAAGCCACAAACTAGCATTGCTTGTGTGCTAGCAAGCTTAATACATCTAAGAGAACAAACTTCGAATCACTTTGAAGTTGCAGCCCATGGTGCATCTGCATTTTAACAACAAAAAAGACCTTAATCCCAGCAATAGAGCGGAAATGGGGCAACTAACCCATCTTTAAATTCCAGGGCCTTACTGGACGGCCCGCCCAAGCAACCACAAACCATAAAAGACATGAAACGCAGAGGCTGAAGGGGCCGACACAAGAGCGAGCTCGCTTGCTCTCTCTCTCTCTCTCCTTCTTCCTGACGCATTGATGATCAGATTAAGCGATCGCTGGAGCGGTCTGTGTGAAATCTATACAAATGCAGTCTCTTCAAAAGACGGATCCCTCAGACATCACATCACCCAGCAGATTTAATGTGCACAGATGCGAAATATCAACCGGACCTTCATAAACTGTGTGAGCTGTGGGTACGATCAACACTAAACACAGGGCCAACACTCATGTGGACGTGCGTCACTGTGCCTGTGGTGATAGTGTGAACCAGGCCTCGGTTTAGAGTAACTTCCTCTCCTTGTGGGTGACTGCGTGTGGGCCGACCAGCGGCTCAGAATGAAAATACGGGACGACTTTTCCATGGCACCGAATACTGAACTACTTACTACCAGTGGAGAACCAGCACCGCCTCTCCCCTACCTCCTCCACCGCCCAGGGACGCACAGGAATGACGGCACAAACGAAACAAAAAAAAAAAAAAACGCGCGGAAACAGTATACTGAATCCCGGCCCTCCAGTACTCCCTGACCTGCCTCATGGTTGCCAAGGCAATATTTCTAAAAATATTGTCGTGCTACCGTAAGGCAGGTCATGGAGTCCTCTAGAGACTGGATCCAGAGCAGACAAATCTGCTAAACAGGAGCTTTTTCCAATGGCAGGCCTCCGTTTCCAGAGGCCTGCCAATGGAAAAAAGGGGCGTGGCTTCACGCCATACTGAAATCCCCTGCTCACAATATCTCTTTGCCTGCAGCAGGGCATGCCCTGCAATGCAGGCTTCGACCTAAAAAGGAAGAGAGGGAATAGTTATCTTTGGGCTTGCTTACCTTTTTTTGTTTGTTTTCTTGCTTTCCATTCAAATGAATACATTGTTTCTTTCTCTAGAAAAAGGTTCCAGAACTTGTGAATTGTATCCATCTGTTTTTAGAACGACATACTTCTTTTTTTATTTCTGAAGAAAGGAGGTGTCCGCGTTTGGAAGCAGTTGTTTCACTTTGCTTCCCTCTTGAAGAAGGACCCAATTTTTTTTTCCTAAAGTTTGCTCACTATCATGGAAGCTGTGATTGCACCTTTCAGACATGTTCAAAATGCAAACTAATACCTTGTTGGTGGTGGTATGCGTATTAATAAGGTGATGCGCGGGTGCTGTCAGCTAAATAATGTTAGGCTTTGCTTACAGTTTTTATTTTGTAATAGCTTCTGTCTAACAAAAAAAGTTTAATTTCAGCCATGAGTTCTTCCTCAGTCAGTTGATTTTATTCTGAGTGAGTCAGCTCATTCTGTATCAGTTAAATTCAATCCTTGTCATGCAGTGACTTCTTCTGTACAGAGGTACTTAAGGGGCCCCAGGGTTTCTTTAGGAATAGTTTTCACCTTTCAAGATGTTAATAAAGGGGAATATAAATACAAACAGTGAATTGAAATAATGATGCACCCAGAAATGTAAAAGTCCACAATTCTTTCGGCAGTTGCATTGAGGAGGAGACGCTGATACTTTTTCAGGTGTCAACCAGGGGAAAATTAATATCCCATCCAGAATTGGATGATTTACGTACAGTACTGGGAGCACACGATCTCGCCATGCTTCACAATTAAACTGGCAGTTCGTCAAACACAATCTCGTTTTGAGGAGTAATAACCTTTTCAATTTAGAGCCCTGATGAAGTTCAAATAGTTTGAATGAAATACTTTGCCTGGATGTTTCTGGATTTTATGAAACACATGGAAAGTGATTAAAGAAAGATCTTTTATGAAGATACAGAATGGTGGACTTCTAAATTTCTGGGTACACTATTCCATATCATTATTTCAGTTTGCTTCTGTTTGTCAGCGGTATCGCGCAACAGTTGATACACGAATTCTGGTACACCAATCCCTGATAGAAAGGAACATGTGTGGGAGGTGCTGTTGCTAATGTTTTCTGTTCCTTATACGAACAGTGATATGACCCTCATCCAGCAGGGGAGCAGCTTTTCTGCCACACGCCTGTTAATGATCTTGACTGCATTAATGGCGCATTCGCCCTTAATTAAACCGAGCTGTGTTGTTAAATGAGCTATGAAATCTTTACATTAACTCTTCCTTGCAGTGTTCTACCTTAAAATGACGTAACATGTGAACATTGCATCATTACAGTATTTTGATCTGCTGTGCAAATAGTGATATGCAAGTTGTTGGAAACAGAATTAGTTTTGATGCTTGTTCAGCCTCGGCCTGATTGACTTTGACAATGCAGATGCTTGGTGGAGAGAGCGCTATGGAAGAGAATCTTTAGGAGAGGGAGGATTGCAAAAGTGGGCCCGTGGAAAGAGAGGATATGTGGGCGTCACAGGCTGTGGAGAAAAGGCTGTGGGAGACGAGACAGATCCGAGGCTAATCTCAAAACTTTGAGAGCAGTTTCCATAGGATTGTTTGTAGGTCTCTGAACTATGACCAATGTCAGGCGTGCGATCAACTCTGGCCACCAAAAAGCTGATGAGAAGACTTAGCCGTCGGTGTATGTGGAATCGCTTAGAGAGCAAGGGAGGTATAGAAGAGACGCAATGGAAAAGGGACTCTGGAAAAAGAGACATTGTGAAAGATACTCTGATAGTAATACTATGGCGAAAGGTGCTCATAGAGAAGAGTTGTGGGTGAGAGAAGGGGTCTAGGAAGGCAATGCAATAAAACAATATTTTTGCAAAATGTAAACCTTATCGGTAAAAGTATTTTATTACCAGTCTCTGCCAAAGTTTCTGGCATTATAATGTGTAAACACCGATAACCACTGATTTTTCTGAATTTTTGAAAACACTGGAAAGTTCCTCCCACAGTTTCAAAAACTGAACACTGAAACAGCAAACCCTAAGTATAGCATATCTCTTTGGACTTTGGAGTTAAGGTAATTTTCTAAAAGCTCCAACCTTCCCAATAAAATTTTGATTTCAGCATACTTTTGTGAATTAAATAATATATTCCTTTGTATTATTTTGAGGTTCAACGTCTAGACATTACTTAGTCCGAGGTCCCAAACTTCCATAGGCATTTGGGAGGAAGGCAGGGATGGGGTGGGCGGGGGGTATTGCGGCATGTGAGGGCTAATGTCCAAACACAATTAATGTCTGTTTTTTTCTTTTCATGTTCCAGGTAAAAGCTGCAGCCTGTGACATGGCCACAGCCTCACCACGGTGTGACACCAGAAACAACCACCCTGCAAGATGTCAGCTGCATGTAACTGGTAAATTGCTGATGCAGTTGTTGTCCCTATATATTGGTGAGGTGGCTCTTATTCGGAGGGGTATATATAAATGTTCAGAAGTGTATTAGTTCATGTTGAGACCTATTGAAACAAGCATTTACAATGCAACGGTCTCGCCTTTGCAAAAGTTAGAGCTATTGGCATTGTAAATGAAAACATTTTAATTTTTTGTGTTATTTTTGAAAACAGATAAATAAATGGGGTTGTCATCTACAATGTCAATAGCTTAATCTCTCGCAAATGCGAGACCTAGTAGTAGAGTGAGTAATAGTGAGTAGTAGAGAGTGAGTAGTAGAGAGTGCGTAGTAGAGTAGTAGAGTGAGTACTAGAGAGTGATTGAGTAGTAGAGAGAGCGAAGGAGAGGCGGGGGGAAGAGAGAAAGGATTTGACTGGAGAATGGTGGGCGAGTGGGGAGGCCATTGTCCAAAGTGTATGACTGAAGCATGGTGTGCTAGGGCACTGCCTTTTACAGAGAGCACAATTGGGCACTACATTTGTATCAATTATGCAGCTTTACTGCTAACCCTGCGTGACGCATAAATGATAAGACGTGGAAATCGTTTTTCTGTGTACATATCTCATGTGTGCATCACACGTGTAAAGTGTCTTTTTGTTTTGATCTTATTAAAATCTTTGCAACAATCACAATTCAGAATCACAAAAAAAACGACTAGCTTCATTTGAACTTTTCTTACTGCTGAAATGTTTTGAAATATTTTTCAAATTTATTTTGTAAGCATTTTCTGTTTTACCTATCCCTTTTACGCACCTTGACGGCTTGCTCTATTGTAACTGTCATTTCATTTATATAGCGCTTACTACCCCTGACGGCGTCGAAGGGCTTTCAATAATGGTTCGATTTATGTGGACAATAAATTACATCTGCTCAGCACTGTATTTTACACTGTAGATGGCACGCAGCTTGTTTGAGGGTGCAAGTATGCTGCATTTAGTGCCACACTGTGGGGGCTTCTAAGCGCTAGATTTACCTTTAAAATAGGATGTTTAAAGTTCACAAGCAGCTAAAGGTCATTAGACTCCAGAATGCACCAATGTCGTATCATATGCTGGTGGGCCCCTTTAATACCGCAGAGTCAAAACAGCCATGAGGCTTTTAAGGCACTTTAAATATGTGAAGAATTCTGAAATTGTCTAATTATGTTTTCAATAAATGTCGGAGCCGAACTTGTATATTTAATGTTAGATATACCTGAACTTATTTGCTCAGTAGATGGTTAAGGACGGGCCCTTACCGGAAGTTTAAACAGGATTTCATTTGTAAAATATCCTGCAATTGCCACGCATGCGCAGACACTTCTCAAACTTCCTTGGGCCTATTTCCACTCGGAGAGGGGTGGGTTGCGCAATTGTTTTAATTGCAGAAATTAAATTCTGGCGCCACGAATTATACACCTTATCCCCTTGCCGGGTTGCAATTTGTATTTCAACAAAGAACACAAGCTAGTGATTTAGTTTGTTAATAACACCCGTTTATTGTTGGGGAGCCCCTTAATATTGGTTGAAGGGTGGCGTGCACTTGTGAAAACATATCTCAGAGCCGCCCTGGGATTACTGGCCTGTTCCCGTAAATCTGCCAGACAGCTTGCGCCACACCACTGCGCCTCGTCTGCTGGCAGTGAAAGTCCTGGGGGCTGCTAGTGTGCACAAAGGCCAAAAGAGAGTGAGCGAGTGTGATTCAATGTGTTAAATTAACTGAGTGGGCAACTAAGTCGCTATTGAGTGAGTGGCTGAGTGTATGAGAGAGTGAATGGTTGAGAGAGTGCGTGAGACAATGAGTGCATTGTAGAATAAGTATATGAGCGAGTGATTAAGTGACGTGAAACGCAAGGCTACTGCCAGACAGCGCAACCGCTCCGATAGTGCCCACAATTACGCTAATAGCCTCGTGGTGCTTTCAGTCGCAATAAAACTTTCACACAGGCGCGCCACAATCCCACTGTGCACCGCAAGTAAATGCATAAGGTGAGAGGGGAATGCAGCAGAGAAATCAAGTTTTACCCCTCCGTCCCACCCGGTCTGATCATAAACTGCATGCACCAGGGCAGGGGTGGAGGCAGCTCTTTCACCAGGCAGAGGGGGCGGTAGAGGCCTCATTGGGTAAAATGGAGCAGGAAGCTCACCCCTGTCACCCGCGACGTCCCCAACAAATGCCCAAGTGAGAGAGATAGGGTTACGGGTAGTGAGGGCAGGGGAAAGGGTTCACTGAGGGCTGGCTTGATGCACCGAGGGTCGGAGGGGGTGGGGGTGCATAGTTATTTTAATTGCAGAGTTTAAAAGTTTTAATGCAGATGAAGGCGTGTTCAGTGCGCGTGAGTGTGAGAAGCAGGCAGGGTCTCGGATGGTGCCGTGAGGGTGGGGGAGGGACAGTGAAGGCTGGCGCGAGTGCACCAGTGCAGAGGGGAGTGCTGGAGGGCGAGTGTGCTCCAGTGAGGGCAGTAGTGAGTTCTGGAGTGGTAGTGTGTTCCAGTGAGGGGTTTAGTGAGTGCTGGAGGGTGTGTGTGCTGCAGGGAGGGGTAGCCCTCTCTGGCGTCCCCTCTCCCCCTGTAGGTGATGCCCACGCTTACTGAGTGTTGGCAGCGACAGGAGGACACCCGCCACAGAAACGCAGCCCTCGGAGTCAGGAGGCGGATGGGGCCATAGTTGCCTGAGCCTCAAGGATCGGATGGTGTTGGCAGCACAGTCTGCGGCCTCCATACACACATGCAACACAGCCCAGCCCCCTCTGGGTGAAAGGAGGAGACCGCCAGAACCATCACACTGTACATACCGTGACGTGGGCCCCGAACACAGCACCAACAAGAGGGGTCGAGTTAATGAACCCTCCGTCCGAAGCAAGGAGGGGGAGGGAACGAAGGGGGGTCCAGGTACGGACCAAGAAGCTCAACACAATGGAGGAGAGGGAGGAGATGAAGCCATTCTTCCAAAAACAAGAGAGGTGGAGACCCCTGGAAATCCCTTTCCGTCAATGAGATAGACTAAGAGAAGTAAACACATCCCGATGACCGTCACTTGCTTGGCACAGTTGCAAAAATGAAACTAAGTGTGTGGGGGTATTTAAAACCAGGGAATGGAACGGATAAAAACTGCCGTTATTATTATTTTTTTTTAGAGAAGGGAAAATGAAGGTCGGGGAAGGTTACATTTTCAACGAGACATCGCTTCCTTCTTACCAGGAGATTACAAGTAACGGCGTATTCAACCACGGGACAGAGCAGCGGAGCAATCGCTACGTCCATCCCGGCAACGGAAATGCAATGACGAAAAAACAGCCCTGAAAGAAAGAAAAAAAAGAAAACACCCACAATTGGCCCACCTCTGCATGACGGAAAAAGGGGCGGGGCTTTAAAAAAAGACAAACGCCCACGAATCTGCTCAAGCCGGGTAGAAGACTGATTGACACACATCTCTTCCAATGGCTAGCCTCAATTTATGGAGCTAGCCAATGGAAGAGAGAGGCGGGTTCAAGCCCCAGTACTGAGAAACAAAAAATCTCGGCTGCGCAGTGCACGCTAGTCGAGACCTAAAATAACGTACAGCTTGATGGCCGTACTGTGCAGAATTTTGCTCTGTACACTTGCAAATCATTCGCTTATGAGGCACACTATTGCTACAAGGCAGTCCAATTCTTCCTTAGGTAAATTGTTGATTCTTATGGGACTTCTATCTGCAGATTCCTCACCTTAGAATATTCCCCATGCCTAAGACTGACCCTGGAAAATAGTACCTCAACATGCTGGTAGGAGGCTGCGCTCAGCGGTATGAACCACGTCAGAATTGATGTCACCGTTCCCATATAAGTGCCACCCCGACTCAATTACATCAGTTTCTTTCTTTGTGCATCTACCACGTGGATCCGGAGAGCTACCTCAGTCTCTTTTTACCACTCTTTTAGACTTTTCTTTTTAGTTTTTGTTGTTGTTTTTTAAAGCTTTCCTCCCAGTGTGCTAGGGACATGTCTCCCAACAAACCTACGGAGTTTAAAACATGTGGAGACCCACATTTGGTTTGCCTATGATGCCTTGGGGCAAGCCAGGAATATGAAGGCTGTATGCGATTGGGCGTTGAATCTCGGTCTGTGCAGTTGAAGGCTCCGTACTGAACCCAGTCCTGTGAGCGATTGCGTACCTGCAAATGATCATCTTTACGGCCCAAAAATTCTTTGTCCAAGTCTGGTAAATCCAAGAAACCCTATTAGTGTTCGTCGAATCGTTCTTCCCCTTCACTGCCCAAACAGGCTTCACTCCTGCATTCCACTTGTAGAGCTGGCGCCCAGGCCTGCTCTGTGCTACCCTGAGTACTGTGGAGCTGGAACGACGGCCGCTCAGGTTAAATAATTTTATGACGCTATGCACACCATCTTTGAGCCACTGATTTCCTCTCCCATGGTTTCGGGCCTCATGGAGCTGAGAGGGGCTCCTACTGAGTTACCGTTGGTGGGCGTGCCCCCAATGCCAGCCGGGCCCTATGTATTTGCCTCGAGACTGACAGTCACAGACGCTTCCTTCCACTCCAGATCCTTCCATTCCAGTGCCATCCTTGACGCCTCCGGGGACACTCGAAGATGAGCTTATCGCTGTTCCTTACTCCGAACCGGCGCTATCCTGGCACTGTCAGGCATCGATGCCAGAGATGTCCAGGCCCCACAGATCCTAGCAAGGACGCGGGATTCGTAGCTAGTGCTCTGTCTAGCCCTCTAGCTGGTGCCTTCTCTAAGCCTCTTTAGTGCACCCCCCCGTTCAGAACCGTCATCCAGTTGGCGGCAGGATAATGCACCACCTGCTGCAATGGTCTGCGATAACCTCAGATAAGTGGGTGCTTCAGATCGTGCAGGAGGGGTTCGCCATCCCATTTTTGGAAACCCCTTTGCTTTTGCCACTATCCCATGAATGACTGACAGAGGACCATCTTTCCTTGCTCATTCAGGAAGTTCAGGCCCTTCTGGCCAAAGAAGCCATTCAGAGGATGCCCACACCAAACATAGGGCGTGGTTGTTATTCCTACTACTTTTTGCTGCCCAAAATGGATTAAGGCTTCTGTCGTATATTAGATCTGCGCCCTCTCAACTACTTTTTGAAAAAAGAGAAATTCAGGATGCTCACATTGGCTCAGGTTCTGTCTGTGCTGTACCCTGGAGACTGGATGGTAGCGCTGGACCTGCAGGATGTGTATTTCCACTTTACCTTCATGCTGACCCAAAGGCGTTAATTGCAGTTTACCGTGGGATACGAGCATTTCCACTTTGCTGGGCTCTCTTTAGTTCTTAACAGTGCCCCTCAGGTCTTGATGAAAGTGATGGAGGTGGATGCGGTCCATCTGCGGAGGTCGGGGTTTCTAGTCTTCCCCTACCTCGCCGACTGGCTGTTTAAGACAGGCTCCTCCTAGGCAGTTGTTGCCCACTGCCAGACTATGACGGACCTCCTGCATCTACTGTGGTTCACTAACTATGTGCCAAAGTCACATTAGATGCCCCCTTTTATCGGAGCCATTCTGGACAGTGTGATTCCGCACCTATGCTCTGGAGCAGCGAATCCAGGATATTCAGACTATGATTCTGACATTTCACCCTCTATCCTGGATTTCAGAGAGACTGACTGAGGCTGCGGGATCTCATGGCCTTCTGCATCCTGATGGTGAAGCATGCCGATGGCACATGCGGGCTTTGCAGTGGGATTTGAAGTTGCAGTGGGCGCAGAATCAGGGAAATTTCTGACCTGACCTGTTAGACATATTGGAGGGAACTGCAAAAGATCAACAGTGGTGGCTAACAAATTACTGCTAGCACAGTGTAGCCCCCTCTCCCTACCCCACTCATAGTTGAAAGTGATGACCGATGCATTACTTCTGGGCTGGTGCGGCCACCTGGGACAGGTGGAGATCAGAGGTATAAAGTCTCTCTAGGAGTTTCATCTCCATATCAACCTGTGGCCGATTTGTTTGGCATTGAAAGCCTTCCCTCCATCTATCAAAGGAAGTCTGATTCAGGTGTTAACAGACAACACCACCGCAATGTAGTTTTGCAAAAAAACAGGACTGGGTTTGCATGTGAACTCTGTGCCAGGAGGTTCTTCACCTCTGGATTTGGCTGGAGTGCTGGATATCTTCCTGGTCATGCAGTACTTGGCAGGCTCACTGAACGCCAGGGTGGACAAACTCTGCTGTTGATGCCATGCAGATCACGAATGACCACTGCATCCGGAGGTGGCACAAGATATTTTTCGTGTTTGTGGTGAACCTTTGCTAGAACTGTTCCGTCTGCTGAGATTGCGGTGTCAGCACTTGTGCTTATTGGAGTTTCCAAAGGACAGATATACATTTTGTCTTGGGTGGAATATTGGCTTCCTATACGTCTTTTCCCCAATACCACTCCTGCCCGAGTTCTCAAGAAAATCAGTATAGACTGGGCCCAAGTCATTATTTTCGCTCCGGATTAGGCACAGAGGTTTAATCCTGTCTTCCTGAGCATGAGTGCTGGTAATGTGGTCAGGCTGCCCCTTCGGGAGAATCTCCTGTCGCAGCAAAAGGGAAGGGTCTTGCACCTGAATTTGTCGTCCATTTCTGCTTTTCTGTGGTTGATGGATCAACCGTCCCTATTCAGGTCATCTGTTGACTGATTTTCTGAAAGGTTTGCAACACTTGTTCCCTCCTACCCATTTTGTGATGCTCCAATGGGACCTCAATCGTGTCCTCCCTTTTCTCATGTGATTCCACTTTGAGCCCATACACAGCTATTTGCAGCTCTTCGCTATCAAAATGGTCTTTGTAGTGGCCATATATTGGCCAGAAGGATCAGCGAGCTTCAAGCTCTCGGTTTGCCCTCCGTATACCAGATTTTTCCCTGGCAAACTGGTTCTTTGGATGCATGCCTATTTTTCTTCTGAAACCCAAATTCAGTTTGCCAGTTCATTACTCTGCCCACTCTTTTCGCTCCCCGCTTCATCCCTCTGAGGAGAGACTCTATCACCTTGACCTGAAGAGAGCGTTTTCATTCTGCTTTGATTGCAGTGAGGACCTTTAGGTGGACTATCAGCTCTTCATCGGGTTCACTAAAGCGAAAAAGGACAAGGCTGTGCAGAAGCAGAACATCTTTCAATTAATTGTACTTTGCATTAAGGTCTGCTAAGCAACTTCCTGCAGGGCTTGTTGGCCCATTTCACCAGATCCAAGGCTACTACTACTGTTTGGCAGATGTGGTGCCTATCTGGAAATCTGCCAAGCTGCTTCATGGTCATTCCTCCACAAGTTCACAAAGCAATACTGCTTGGACAGTCAGGCTTCTTTTTGAGCCAATTTGCTAACCCACCTCTGGGAAGGTATTGCTGGGGTATCTATTCTAAGGTGAGAAATCTGCGGTTAAAAGTTCTATCAGAAGAACAAGTTGTTAACCTACGTTAATGCCCTTCATAGTAGAGACTAAACGCAGATTCTTCACCCTAAAAATCCCATTAGATATTGCACGCTGCTCAAAACATTGGTTTTGACGTGGCTCAATGTTTTTGGTGTGGAAATAGTCCTAAATTAAACTGATGTCTGCTCGCCAGGGTGGTGCTTATATGGGCACCCCAACGTCACTTCCAACGTGGATGACGCAGAGCCGAACGACGCCACCTACTGGCACGCAGAGATACTGCTCAATATTTTCCAGCTCCAGTCCTGAAGCGTGGAAAATATATTCTAAGGAGAGTAATCTGCGGTTAGATAGTCTGCATGAGAAAAAGAGTTGATAAAGAAGATAAGTTACTTCTTCTTTAAGTACAGTTTAGGCACGTTTGTTTTACGGGATGACATTTTTTATTTTTAAATTCTTTTAATATAGGTTCCATATAATGTTATCCTTTGGAGCATATTAATTTACCTTCAAATATGTAATTTTAAATATGTTAGTAACTGAAAATCCGATTGTAGGAATACATTTAATATTTTGTTTACATTACAAACTTTTAGAAACATTCTGTAGGGTTGTGACATCCAAACAGGCCCCTTCCAGTGTCCACAAGGCTCTCTCCAAGATGGCACATAATTAGTCCAGAGTCCTATCCTTTCCCCGATCTAAGACAAAACAAGTTTTCTGCCTTTTTAGGTCTCACCCTGGCGAAAGTGCGCGAAAGCGCACTCTTGCCGCGAGACTATAGTCGTCGGCTCAGCCGACAACGAGTGGAGACAAGAGATGGCCACGTGCAGCATTGAGAATCATGGCAGAGTCTGATTCCAACGCGCGCCTTGGGATTGGGTCGCGCGCGTCGCCGCGCGCCTAGGGATTTGGTTGCGCGCGTGAGCTTCTACAGTAGACAGCTCACGTCGCGCGGCTTGTATGTTTCAGTTTCGTTTTTACTCGTTACTCGTGCGTGTGGCCGGTGGAGAGGAGCAGAGCGTCGGCGCCCGCGGAGGCATTGCTAAGCGCAGGGGGGAGACAGCATCCCGGATACCAGCACGTCCCCACGAGGTAGTGACCACCCTGTTGACTTGCACAGAGGAGTCGGAGCCCACCCTACTGTGAAGCGCTCTGACGCCTTCGGGTAAAGTCCGCGCTATATAAAAACGCATAAATAAATAAATAAAAATCCTCCACGGCGGGGCCGCATTCTTGCACGCGCTCTGCCCTCCTGGTCTCCCCACTGCGCTGCTCGCTCTCAACCCCCCTTTCTTCTCCGTCTCTACCCCCTCTTTCATTCACTTTCTCCCAGTTTAACTCACGCGCCATAAATCTGGAAAACGGCCTTTTGAGAAAAACTTCCATTTGCATAGTCTATTCATCCCTACGTGCGCTTCAGACGGTAAAGTAACGTTTATATAGCGCTTACCACTCCTTTCTGGGGCTCTGAAGCACTTGGCTACACTTGTCACTTTTTCCTCCTGTGATGCACTGTTTCCTACCTCATGTATTTTGTTTGCTCACAATTACCACTTTTACCTCATGTAACTTAACGCCTGCTTTTGCAATTTGTTCACTTGTAATTTTCTGTTCCTATTGTGAAGCGCTCTGATGCCTTCGGGTAAAGTCTGCGCTATATAAAAACGCATAAATGAAATAAAATAAAAGACAGATCGCACCCTGCTAGCTCGTATCCCTGCCTGTGCACGGTGGTGACACCGTGCACTACCTCCAAGTGGCCGGCGGTGGGCCAGTGCACGGGTGGAGCATGGTACACAATGCGGACTTGGTGCACTGCCACCCAGCCTGTGCCGTGCCAGCCCCCTGCAGAGCATGCTCCATGCCCCGGCAAGCACCTGGGAGTGCAGTGCTGCTGCACAGCGGGGGCTCAGGACACTGCCTCCTTGTTTACCTTCTGATGGTGCCAACTATTTCTTAAAGTGCAGTCTTGAGATCACCGTTTGCACCTAGTTCAGTTCTGTCACTTCAGCGAATAAACGCTGGCATTTCCGTTTGATTGAACATACGACGGCGGCGGCAACCAGCACTAACTGTGGTGATTTTTGAAACTAGATAAAAACAATACAAAGTGTCCCACTATCAGGCTTTTAAATGAAAAAAAAGTGTTTCTATTTAATAAATAAAAAGTGTTGTTCCTCTGTCCAATTACAGACTCATTAGAGAGAAACAATTGAGAAATCTGACATTCTCCCACACAAACCATGATGTAACACTAAGAAATGCCTCAAAACATTCCCTGCTCTGTCCTGGCAGCCCAGATATGGCGTATCTGCTAGTCTCCTAGGAAAGGGGTACGTCAGAAACAGGAAGTGGGCTGAAAGGCAGGCGTGTGAAACGGAATAGACTGCGTAGGGCAGAGCAGTCAGCTGCTGCAGAGAGCCCCGCCGACCGTGCAACAGTGTGTGAGGCTCTGCCAGGGGCACAAACCTGCTGCAGCTGGCAGGGCTATCACTGGAAGCCGCACAGACTGAGGCTGGCATGGAAAGTAAGGCGCTTATCAAACAATCCTCCAAGTTAATGAATATTATATATTTTTTAAAGTGGAAAGCAAGGCAGCACCGCGGAGAAAACATAAAGCCCCACTTTATAAATATCCTTGTGTGACTTAACCACCACAACGTATCCGTTTTTTTTAGACTTGTAAGTTACACACACTTAGGTCTACTCTGGTCTAGGACAAGAATACATCTTCCTTCCATTAACACGATAAACTATGGTTGATTTCCACGCAGGTCACACTCACATCCCAAAACAATGCAAGGGCCAAGAATATAACGCTGAATCGTTCTATCCTGGGTCCTCTTCTATTTCACTGCCCCTTTAAGTGCATCCCACATAGACCAAACTACAAGGCATCGCCCTTCCAACAAAGCGTAATCTGCGGGTACATAGCAGTCCTAGACACATTTCAACTAGCCTTACCAGGTATCAGCCGGATCCCCCGGCTCCCGGTAGTTCTGTGTGATGCTGTCTAAGTCAAATGCCCGTCCACCTTGTGATGGGAAAAGTAGCTTAGACATGGCCGAGCATGGCCCTGCGGGGGCGAACGATACGATTTGTTTCCTGGAAAGGATGCTCTTTATAGAGTGCATAATAATTGGATCTACATTGCAGATCGTGTCCCAGGGCCAAATGTTGATGTTCTCTAGCCAAAGCTCTTTGTGGCTCTGCATCAATGTGTAATCTTGTTTAAATCAGCATGCTTATAACAAGCATGACTAGCACTCTATCTTACTGCCAACTTTGCTTAGCATAAGCAACAGCTAACCATTCACAAACAATGTTTATATACCAATTGCAAATTAAAAAAAATAATTAATGCAAAGCATTGTCATTTACAATGCCAGTAACTCAAACTTTAATGCTGCGAGACCTATTGCATTGTAAATGCTTGTTTTGATAACGGGCCCTTGCTCACCAGGTTGTTTCATGGCAACATCAAGGTTGAGGAAACTTCACCTTTTTGACATGGTCACCCCCACTTTTTGCCTGCTATTTGATGCCATTTTGACAGAAGTGCACTCGGTTCCTGCTATCCTGGTCCTCCGTGCCAGATCATTTTCCTAAAATTGTACAATTGTTGCTCAGTTGGCAATACCTTTAGCACCCCTGTAAGTCCCTACTAGATGGTAGCCTTTGGTTCCTAGGTGCTAAAGAGGGTCCCTAAGGGCTGCAGTATGTATTGTGCCATCCTCAGGGACCCCTCAGCACACACCTGAAAGATCCCATTGCAGGCTGTGTGACGTAGTGCAGACAAAAGCGAAGACACAACACCTCCTGTGTGCCATGCCTGCAGACGCTGCATACAATGCATGCAAGTAACTCTCACAGCCCTAAGACATGGTGCATTATATTTCATGTGTTGACATATTTGCATTAGCAGATATGCCCCTGTGATAACTAAGTCAATTCATACATATTGCTAGTGAACATTATAGATATTACAAGTGAACAGGGAAGCCATCTTAAGGATATGTATTGGACACTGGTGAATATGAGCTTCCCAGCTACATGATGGCTTCACTGAAACCAAGGATATTTGGTATCAAACATCCTGTGTTAATAAACCCGCACTGATTTCAGAGTTGGATTTATTAATACATGCACCCAGAGGGTACCTCTAGAGGTACCCTCTGAAAACCTATAAGTGTGCTGCCTGATTGGTACAGTCCAGCCTGCCACCATACACTTCTGACCCCCTAGGAGGTGGGAGCCCAGCTCTCAGAGGTCTGGAACAATGCATGCTCTGGCAAGAGGTGTTTGCACCTCCTAGCAAGCAGCATACCAAGATCAGACGCTTCATAGCCTTTGCGGCCTTTGATATACGACCCCGGCATTCCCCAGACCTGGGAGATGCAACCCTCTGCCCTGAGGCCCATTTGACACAGGGACAGGCACAACATTCGAATGCAAAGTAGGCGTGGAGCACACCCAGGTCAATCACACCCCTCAGGTGAGCTGCCTGATGTGCCTCACTTTAGGGAAATTCTGCCATCTTGGTGATGGTAGAATTTAGGAAAGTCGGACAGGATTATGCCCACTTCCCACAGGAAGTGGTTATATTGGGGGCGTAGTGACCCCAAAGGTAGGTAGGCCATTGGCTACTACTCTCCACTCATCTAACTCCCCTAAATGTAGTATGTAGGGGGCTCCCTTAATCCAGAACTTCAGATTCCACTAAGTACAAAGAAGAGGAGGACACTGAAGAGCCAATCTCTGCAAGAAGTGAAGACTGTGGTGGCATTTTGGTGTCAAACCCTGCCTTCCGCACAAAAACTCGACAATTGCAGAGACTAGACACGTTCTGCAGATTTGCATTCTCCACAAGCTCCAGAGGGTTGCCAGCACTTCACCAAGCAGCCACTATCTCCCTTGGAATAGAGGAGCTTCTGGCCTGCAGGCACGCGCTGCGACGTCTGGTTTAAAGAAGCGGCTGTCCACCGGGTCCACCGAGAAGTAGCCTCCCAGGAGAAAGTCAGTGAATTCAAGATAGTCAGACCCCTTTACCGGCCAAGTCTGAAGAAGCCAGAATCTCCACTGGGCCCTCGTACAACCAAAACTTGTTGAAAGTCCAATCTGGACTCTAGTGACATCACTGACGATGAGGGACATCCGCTCCAAGAGTGCCTCAGCTGCCCGGTTGTTGTCGTCCCCCTTGCTGGCCCTGACCAACAGCAGTTAGCACCTTGTCGCGTGAGAGCCAGTCAACTAAAAATCCCTTTGCACACGAGCTGCCCGGCCCTGGCCTAAGGAAACCGACTGGTTCTAGGCATGTGAGCTGTAGATCACATGCTTTGCCTAAGATCACCATCTAGTGTTGGGTCCGGATGTTTGCACTTTGTTTTTCTGGAAGAAGTTTTCCCTAGTTACGAGGTAGGGGACTCCTCCCTTAGGTGATAGTGCGCATCAACTCCATCTTCAGATAGTTTTTTTTTCCCGCCATCTGGTTCGGATGTAACTCGCTGCGCTCCTGTTCGACGTCAATACTTTGGTCCTTCTCTGCGCGTATCACATTCACACTCAACGGTATTGTTTCCGATCGCGTTCCCCTTTTTTCGCGGATCGTGATTCCTAAAGACTATTTCGATCGGAGAGCTTGTGGTAGGCCGTCGGGCCAAGTCCCTGGTTCGACTCTCAGTCAATGGACCAAACTCCTTTCAAGTTCTGTCCTCTGTGCCACGCAAAATTCCTGTGCACCTACTTACACGAGGTGTGCAACTTGTGTTTGTCACCCGACCACAGAGAAGACCATTGCGACGCGTGCCGAGCTTCCCGCTCCAAAAAGACTATTTCCGATCGTCGAGCCCTATGGCGCGACATGCAGAGACAACAAACCGGTTCCATTCCGGACCTCTTCGGGTCTCAATCGGACGAGGAGGAAGGCGGTGAGCCCATCGGAGCTGATGAGGAACAGGAAGACATCTTCATTTCCGAACACAGCTCCGAAGAGGATGAAGACATCCTGCATGGACAATGTACCGTAAGTACACTCCCTTTCTCGCCCCACCTTTCATTTCCATCGAAGAAAAAGGCTTCGGGCCAACCTGCGCCATCGGGCCCCGTTGGGTGCCGAGAACAAGCTTCCGATGCCCCGCCTTCGGGCTCGACACCGAAGTATAGTAAAAAGCCTTCTCCCTCCGAAAAACCCCATGCCAAATCAGGCACTGAGCCAAAGACTTCGGAGCCGAAGAAAGTCTGGCACCGAACACCCTCCGTCTGCACCAAAACAAACTTCAGATCCCCAAACTCCGGCATCGAAACCATCGACATCGAAACATTCAGAGCCGAAACACGCGGAGGCGCTGAAGTCACCTAAAAAGCATGTTTTCGGTGATCCGCTTGACAAACCGTATCCAAAACCAATTCTGGTTATACACCCAAAGACTGGACAGATTACCACTAAAGTGCCTTCAAAGAGAGGTGCTACTACAGAAGAGGAATACCACATACCATTCAAGAGAACTGTCTGAACAAATCCTTCCCCTCCTCCTCTTCCTTCACCACCCCAGACTATACCTGTGCCAACTACACCTGAGCACTCACCACCACATACACACACACACCTGACAATCAGGGTGATGGGGATGATAATGATGACAAACAGCCTGGAGACGTGTGGGAAGACTATAATACTGATTCTCCCACTGACAATGACCCTGACATATATCCTACCAGTCCCTCTCCACTAGATCACAGTGTAGGATTTGTTGAATTGTTAAGTAGGGCTGCTACTTACCATGGGGTCCCGCTACATAGAGAATCCCTTGAAGAGGACTTCCTTTTCGCGACACTACACAACACACAAAAGTCTACACACATGTTGCCCATGTAGAAAGGCATGACCAGACATGTAGATGAAATTTTTAAGGATCCTGTTGGAGCACGCATCCTTACCCCTAGGGTAGATAAAAAATAGAAGCCTGCTCCATCAGATACAGTCTACATAAAGGGTCAACTGCCATTAGATTCATTGGTAGTTTCTAATGCACGTAAAAGGGCAAACTCGGACTAATGGAGACTCACCACCCCCAGATAAAGAGTCTAAACTCCTTGATGCTTTAGGGAAAAGGATAGCCTCCCAAGCTGCTCACTTCTGGTGTATTTCTAATACACAGGCGTTGCTAGCATTCTATGATCGTGCACACTGGGATGAAATGGAACCACTCTCCCAATTTCTTTCTCAAGAACACAAATCAGAAGCGCAATTTCTAATAACCAAATTAGATGCTCCCTATATGCTGCTGATAAATCTGCCAGAGCGGTGAACACTAGTGTTCTTTTAGGAAGACACGCCTGGCTGCGCATATCAGGGTTTAAACCGGAGGTTCAAACTTCCATATTAAACACACCCTTTGACAAGGAACACCTTTTTGGGCCGGTGGTAGACACTGAACTGGATAAAATGAAGAAGGACACTGAAGTGGCTAAATCCATGGGAGCCCTTCAGTCTCTGCAAGGGCATGGTTCTTTTCGTTGCTCCTTTTTATCGAGCAGGATCTAAAAATACTTCCTCCGACACTGCGTCCACCTAGAAGGGCAATAACCAACCCTTAGGTTCCAAGGGTATCTTTCAAGGCAATTACAGAGGAAACAATGGCATGAGCAGAGGTAGAGGTTCCAATACATGTACCTCGCCATCCGATACAAAACAGTGCCTTGCCCATAGTTCCCCTCCCCCAACCGCTTAACACCTGTAGGAGGACAACTGCCACAATTTCTTCCAAAGTGGCAGTCCATAACAACAGACAAATGGGTTCTCCAAATTATCAATTCTGGTTACTGCCAGGAGTTCATCAACACTCCAAACATTCCCCCAAAGTTGCACAGACTTTCACCGGATCACCTAGACCTTCTCAAGCAGGAAGTACAATCCCTGCTACTAAACAAGTCATAAAGCCCATACCACCTCAACATCAAGGGTTGGGCGTGTACTCCGTTTACTTTCTAATTCCAAAAAAGGATGGCGCTCTCAGACCCATATTGGATCTCAGAGAACTCAATATTTAAATACAGTCAGACCACTTCCACATGGTAACACTGACAAAAATACTGCCTCTTTTGTAAAAAGATGTTTTTCTTTCTACTCTATATTTAAAGGACGCCTACTTTCATATTCCAATCTATCCGGCTCACCGCAAATTTCTCAGGTTTGTGGTAGCAGGTCAACACTACCAATTCAAGGTGCTCCCATTCAGAGTCACCACTGCTCCTAGAGTTTTCACAAAATGTCTGGTGGTGGTAGTAGCTGCGCATCTCAGAAGACAAAGCATACATGTCTTTCCCTATCTGGACGACTGGCTCACCAAAGCCAGCACATATCAGTACTGTCGAAAGCACACTTCAGTAACCATTCAGCGGCTTCAACAGCTAGGGTTCTCAGTCAATGTGTTAAAATCACATCTTCAGCTAAACAAAGTTCAGGATTACCTAGGTGACAGTCTAAATACTCAAAAGGCTCTAACTTGTCCCAATGCAGCCAGAATTCGAAACATTCAGGCGCTCAAATTTCAACCCACTCAGTCACTTCCGGCTCAAGTGTTTATGCAACTACTGGGAATGATGGCATCTTGCATCATGATAGTTTCCCATGCCAGGTTGCCCATGCGTCTACTTCAAGAGTGTTTAGCCAGTCAGTGGAACCAGTCACAAAGTCTATTAACCGATCTAGTGTTGGTAAGCGGCCGCACTCATGGCTCTCTGCAGTGGTGGAATATACAAAACATATCAAAAGGGCGGCCATTCATAGACCCGATTCCATAGACCGTGTTAACCTCATCCCCCTGGAGGATATCCTTCTCCTGTGCTGGGCCCTAATGTAAATGGGTGTGGTCATGACGAGCTCAGCTCGTCATGAGCATCGAAGGGGTTAACAGCGGACGCAACCCCTACTGGCTGGGTAGCTCAACTTCAACAACACACAGTGCAAGGGTGGTGGAACCTACAGCAAAGGTAGCTTCACATCAATCATTTAGAACTCGTGGCAATCTTTCTAGCGCTCTCCTGAAAAGCTCTACTAGTCCGAACCGACAACATGATAGCTATGTATTACATACAGAAGCAGGGGGGAGTTCACTCTCTCCAACTGTCTCACTTAATCCAAGGCATCTGGATGTGGCCAATACACCACAACCTTTATCTCCTAGCAGGAAATATCCCAGGAGTTAATCCGATTGCGGATCTCCTCAGCAGGCATAGCCATCACATACACAAGTGGGAACTTCACCTTCAAGTTATCCACCCATACTTTCAAGCCTGGGGAGTCCCTCACATAGACCTGTTTGCAACACCCGAAAACGCAAAATACCAAAGCTTTGCCTCCAGGTATCCACACCTGTTGTCCAAAGGCAATGCTGTATGGCAACCTCTATCTGTAAAAATAGGGAGTTCCAATCCCATGCAAAAGTCCAGGCTCTTCTTCCATACCTACACCAAAGGTGGCGCTGGCGCCTTCCAAGCCCTGGCGATATCCCTCTTTGCTAATGTAAAACCCAGCCTCATAAGGTGGTGCCCCCAATCCCTTCCATGACATGTAGTAATACCAATTTCGGTGACCAGGGCAAGTCCCAGCCCTACACTTCTGAGAGGCAGGACATCACCCCTCGCCAGAACCGCGCCAGGGAGGAGCAATGCCAGACCATGTGTATCAGGGTCCCCTCTTCCTGTTCACATCTAAGGCACATCGGGGAAGCCATCATGCCCGCCCTACATAGCCGTACCCTGGTAAAGTAGACCCTGTGGAGATACTTGAATTAGATAAGACGTAGACATACTGTAATTGTTGCCTCTCGTGGGGAGGCCAGAGCCTCCGTCCAGTCCTCTTCATCCATGGAGACCAGGTCCTTCTCCCAAGTCCCCCTAAGATTCTGCAGAGTGGGGCAGCTGTGTGTCACCAATGTCTGATAGATCTTGATAATTTTATGATCCTGAAGAGCCACCATAAACATCTTGGCTTCCACCGGACTGAATTTGGCGAGTGTCTCCAGATCCACTAGAATAGGAGACATGGCGTGACGAAATTGGAGGTATTTATAGAATTGTCTTAGACATCTGAAAGTCGCCCTGCAGGTCCTGAAAGGACTTCAAGGTGGTCCCTCGCATAACATTACCAAGAGTAGAAATACCAATGTTATCCCAACCCAGAAACCCCGGCAAGGCAGCAAATTGCGGTAGGCCCCCGTTGTTCCACAGTGGGGTCTACCGGGTCAGCGTGTTCCACCACCCTATCTGCTGCAACGCCTGCCGCCAGGCCCGAAAGACCACCCGAGTCACCGACGGCAGAGACCTGCGCGCCGGTGCAGAGTATAGGATTGTGTGGAGAGAGAGATCCCCCATGAGGCACTGTTCTACAGCGTAAGCTGGGTCATCCCGACTCCCATACCACCACTCATTTAGGACAAGTAGCTGTGAGGCCATATAGTAGGACTGAACATCAAAGGTCGCCAAGCATCTGCAATACGTGGCCTTGTCCGCAAGGCAACGCGTACCACCCCACCTGCCCACAAGAACTGCTCCAGAGCCGAATTCATCGGGGGGGGGATCTGGTATAGTTAGTTATGCAGCTGATAATGTAAATGTAAATGTATTTGAGCTTATATAGCGCACAGCTACCCGCAGTGGGTTTCCCGGCGCTTGCTTAGGGAACCCGTCCTGGTATTCCCCTGTGAGATAACCCCGGCAGGGTATCCACAAGGTGAAAGCCAGGCATCCTGCCGCGAGGGGCCATTGTGGAGATTAAGCAAGCTATTGCCCAGAGTCGCAGAGTGTGAACCCGTGAGTCGAGAAGGCACCGGAGCGAGAATTATCGAGTCCGTGGAATATTTGAGCTCAAGACCCGCCGAGGCGGGGAATTGAACCCTGGTCCAGGGCCGATCTCAGATTCCGGGTCTGCCGCCTCTAACCCCTGAGCCACACTTCTCCTATACTTCTCCGATACAATGAGCGAGGAAGCGAAACCATCTTAAATTTGGACGATCGGCCATAAATTGACAGTGGAATGCGCGACCAGATCTTCAAATCATCCCAGACGCGTTCCCAGACTGGAACCAGGTTGCTCTCCCAAGCCACCGCAGGAGATTTGGAAAGGAACACCCCAAGATACTTCATACCATTGGTAACCACCCAGACTGACTCAGCCCAATCGCCTACACCAGACTCATTCCTTAGAAGCCATAGCGTGGATTTGTTTGGATTCATGTAGAGGCCAGACGATTCTCCAAAGATCTGCATAATTTGAAGCAGTCGCGGACTGGTCCTATTCAAAAGAAATAACACGTCTTTGGTTTAAAGTGCGATACGATCTGACAACCCATGATCCCATTCAAAGCCTGTCACTTGAGCGTCCATACGGACCCAGGCAGCCAATGGCTCGATTGTCGATTGAAGCTCGATTGAAGAGATGAGACAGCGGGCAACCCTGCCAGGTGCCATGCTCCAAAGGGAAAGTGAAGGAAACCGCGCCAGCTTCCAGTACCGAAGCCGTAAGATCAGTATAAAGCAGAGATAGATAGGACAGAAAGCGCAGGCCAAGATTGAGACGGTACTACAGAGCAAAAAGATACACCCAACTAAGGGAATCAAACGCCCGGTCCATATCCGCCAGCAGCAACGCCGCTTGCTCACATCGTCCCCGAAAGGCCTCCACAGCCACCTGCGTGCAACGTATATTATGTCGAGTCGCCTGCTGAGCATGAACCCGGATTGATCTGGATGGATAAGCGTAGTGATATGAGCCTGCAGGCGATTGGCTAACGCCTTGGCCAAAATTTTGGCTTCCACTTTGAGGAGCAAGATGTGGCGATAAGCATGTCTATCCAGGGGTCTGCCTGGTTGGCGGCATGCTGAAGTTGTCTTGTTCCATAAGTCTCGTGGAAGGCAGCCCCGCTCGCGCTACTCTTCCCCCACCCGAAGATAGTTGGGGCCCTAACTGTATAAAGAACTTCTTAAAGAACTCGCAGGAGAACCCGTTGGGCCCGGTGCCTTGCCCGAATTAAGGTCACCCAGGGCTGTGCCCAATTCCTCCTCCGTAAGTGAAAGGTCCATCTCTGTGCTCACATTTTCCGGCAGAGCCCAAGGGGGCAGATCATCTAAAAACCGGCCAATCTCGTCCTCACTGAGAGATTCTTTGGGGCATACAGCTCCATAAAATATGTGGAAAAGCATTTGGCTATCTCGAGGGAATCTGCGAGGGGCCGTCTATCTGGGCCCACTATCCCAGCAAGGGGCTGATCGTGAAACAACCCCTCACAAAGTCCATGGAGCATCATACCGGATTTATTTCCACATTGATATATTCGGCTGCGGGTGGCCAACCAGGTCCGTAACGTCATCCTCCACTCCTGATATGCCCGTTTCGGTCTCCCTGATGCCGGGCCACTGCTTTTCGCTGTTCCTGGCGAATAAGCATGACGTCCGTCCCAACCGCCCCGATCTTAGCCTCCAGGGCATCACAAGACTGTGTGTTTGCGGCCATGAGCCAGCATTGTCTGGTATCTCCGGAGCTACTTCCTGACACCCCCCCCCACCCGCGTCGCAGCGGCTGTCCCAGGGCCCGTGAATTTATCCAGTGTACTCTGCTTTGCGGAATCCGCCCCGGCTTATCGTGGGACATTATGTCCATTGGGGCCCAACCACTGGACCACCGACGTAGATCTAACCCCCCCCCCCCCCCCCCCCCCCCCCTCCGCCCGGGAAATTCGGTAGGTAGGGCCCAAACACTGCAGACCAAGGGACTGCCGCGGCCCGATACGGCCGCCGAACACTGGATCTCAACAGACCTCAAGGAGGGAACTGGCGGGCCCTTTAGCGTCCACAGTTAACCATACAGGGAAGGAACGATGGCCAGCCCACTCCGCCCTGATCCCAGGGTATGGTTATATGGCAAACCACTTGCAACAGCCAAGTTCAGGCGGGGCCCACCGTCCCAGTCTTGGGCCCCAGAACGAGATCACCGCCGAGCACCGGAGCAAGCCAGGGAGGCACAAAGGCACAACTACAGCGCATCACACAGTCACTTTACCGCCCTCCTACTGCCCAGCGACCCAAAATGGCCGCCTGTGCGAGGGCATGGCGACACCAGGAGGAAGGCGCACAACCCGCTGCTAATTGCTGGGGGTCTGTATCGGGGCGTGTGCTCAGCCTCCGGTGTACGGCAGCCCCAAAGCCTGGGCTCGAAGGGCCCCCTCGGCGTTTACCGTAGCACGACTCTGCTGCCGGGTGAAGCCCACATCAATCTTTTGCGGCCATACTTAGGCTGTCAATATCGCCGCTGCCCTCTCAGAGCGTCCCCGGGGAGGGGGGGGGGGGGGGTGAGGGCTTCACCACATACCACCGACCCTTGAGGCTGCTTGCCCCTCCTGACCACCTCACTGTATAGCAGGCAGCTGCGAGGTGCCTCCTCTGGCTCAATCGATACCTTGGAGCCCCACGCTTGTTCCGCGTCTCTCCAGCCACCGCCGCCTAAGATGGCATCTCGCCGTTGTCTCTGGGTCGCGCCGCAGGCCGCCTCAGCCGCGGCGTCTCCCAGCAGGATAAGATGTGGAAACGAGGATCGCTCTCGCCCCTCAGGCGCTCCCCAGCCGGGGCGGGGACGATAGACTCAATACGGAGTCGGAGGGCAGGAGAAATTAGGGATATTAGTGCTGGCTGGACGGAGCTCGCCTACCACACGTCCACCATCGTCTGCTGCTAGGCCACACCCCTAAACTGGTATTTTTAACTTCACTTTCTACGTTTGCATAAAAACCAACTCCCTTATGATTCACCATAAGCAGTTAGGTGTATAAGGACACCACTATATTTTACAAGTTAGTGCTCCCGCGTATTCTTAGGTCGTAGCACACCCCTGTCCGTAGAGGGGTGACTCATGCCATCTAGGGGAAACACCAGTGGGTGAGGGTTTTATGAAAAAGATGATTTTCTTTTCAGCTGTTTCTCTGCAAGGCAATACAATCCCTATTTCTTCCTCCTCCTTCCTATAGTGGGTACCTCTTTTGATTATTTGTATCTCAAGGTGCACCATTCTGCCCACTCTAAACTGGGCTGAATGGCAGAACCCCTCTCATGAAGTCCTGAGCTCCCTAGGCCAACCTTTAGGTATGGTTACCAAGGGGATTACACGCCCATGAAAAACTGGTTTGATAAGCGGTTTTCCCTCTCCTTCCTGGGTGCCAGCTAGTCTGCTTCAACAATGGGGCTGGCCCTCTCCCCAGCGCTCCTCATTTGCTCATCACAGTTGGCTACAGCTTTGAAGCTTGCCTTTTGGGCTAACACTCGTGTGGCTTCCTGAAGGAGGGAAGTAACACTACGCTCCAGTACAGGCCCCTATTTTCTCTTTTGCAGGGAGTGGCTAGCACATCTCCCTTGTAGAGTAGAACATTGTCTTGTTCTCAGGCTCCCTGTGTAACAGTTAAGGGCAAATGAGAGTGAATGCAACAAAGTGGCAACTTTGTTAAAGTTGGGTACTGTTACTTGTTACATCCAATTTCGACTCGAGAATCAAGTCTGGCTTAATGTTATGAGCTGCTTGATAATTTGGAGTATCAACTTTGGTCTGGAGTTAGCACAGCTGAGGGGTTAGCGTGTAACCCTGTTCTTGCTAATGGGGTGGCCAAGACTTTCCACAGTAAAAACAACATTTTTGTGTTCTTATTACCAGAATATATAAAATATATACACCCTGCCATAGGTTGACTTACACATATTACAGAGGGAGGTTTGTCTTTGTTTTTTAAGTGTCAAAGCTGGGCTAGGATTTTTAAACTGCTCTTCCAGTCTGCGATAGCGGACTGGGAGACTCTTTTTACCTTTGTCACCCCTAGGGTGGCTTAACCAGTTCCACAATTCTTGTGCTGACTCTCTAACCTAAATACCCGGGATACTGTATACAGGGACATATAGGTAAGTTAGCCTAGGCCAATTGGGTGTAGTCAATGTGACATACATATTTTTAGTGTGAAGGCACTGGCACCTAGATGTGATTAGCAGGCCTCTGTGCATTCTAAGTTCAAAAGCCAGCAGCATCGGTCTAAAAACAACTTTGGGGTGACCATACAAAAAGAAGCATTTCCTTACATGGCCCCCTCCAGACAGAAGGTGATAAACTACTAACCTTTATCCTGGTAGTTCTCATCATCTAAGTAGAAGAAGCTGGAAAAGCAATCTGTATTGGTCTGGTCCATCCCAGGTCTGTGTTCCACTTTTAAGTCCATACCCTGTAGGGAAATGTACCACCTAAACAACTTGAGGGTATCCCCTCTAATCTGCACCAACCATCTAGTAAGTCTGATTGATTTGAACTCTGAAGTTAGTCTAAGAAAAGTTGGGTCTCAGCTTCTTCATGGACCAAACCACATGAAAGGCTTCCATATCAATGGCACTCCAACACTGCTCTCTGTATGGAGGAGTTGCCTTCTAATGAAGGCAACTTGCTGATACTGGCCCAGATCATTTACCTGTGACAACACTGCCCTGTTCCATGTCCAGAGGCATCTGTCTGAACAATTAATTAATTACTGAAGTCAGGTCTCTTCAGGACAGGTGCTGAGCAAAGAGCTGCCTTGAGTGGGTCAAAAGCCTTTTGAAACTGCTCAGTCTAGATTGCTTTTCTTGGTTGCTTCTTGGAGGTAAGTTCAGTTAGTGGTGCCACTATGGTACACATAACCTTTAATAAATCTCCTGTTGTATCCAGTCAGACCAAGAAAGGGTCTGACATGGGTCTGAGTCTAAGGAGCGTCCCAGGCCAGAATTCTGAGGATCTTGGGTTGAAGAGATTGTACATGACCTCCACCAACGTGATGGCCCAAGTTAATCACCAAACCTTGCTCTATCTGGCACTAAATTGCCTTGATAGCTAGACCTGCCTGCTGCAGGGCCTGAAGCACTTCCAGGTGTAGCTAAATACAGCTGTATTATCAGGAACAGCTGCACTGAAACTCTCCAGATCTGACTGAGCTCGATTCACCAACCTCTGTAAGGCGTCAGGTGCATTTTCAGCCCAACGGCATTTTCAACCCAACGGTTATCACTTTAAATTGAAAGTGCCTTCAGGTGTGGAAAACGTCGACCTCTCCTTGGGTCCTGGGGTGATGGCTATGGGCCAACAACCTTATGTTGGGTCAAAGGTACTTCGATATTTTGCTGCCCTCAGGCTAATAATAAGCTCATCCTCTCTTGGTATGTGGTGGACATCCATCTTGGTGACGGCATTGAGGCCCCTGTAGTCCACAGAGAATCTCATCTCCGGGTTCCCCTCTTTTGGATTAGGCACCGCTGCCATATGGCTGGCTCATTGACTACTGGAAGTGTAGGAAGGGGGAGGCTCTAGTTGGCGCAGTGCAACACTAGCGACAAGCAGGGACTCTCTCTTCCTCGTCAGGGCTGAGGGTTACCTTCCAGACAACCTCTGCTTACCCTCTAGGTAGTGTGGCTTAAGCAGTCGTAGGCTAATCTTTGGGGCACATAGGGTTAAACACTTGCAACAGTACACCTTTACAACCAACCCACCACACAACGAGACCAGACTGTATTCTTGTAAAAATATATATCTTTATATAGATTTTACGCAGGCTTGTGAATACAGTCAATAACTTTATGAGGACGGTTGCAAGTTACGTAATTCAGGTTACCACAGTTCTTATGGAAGTTCTCTTGAGGCCCGTAGGCCGGTGTTATTCAAAGTTCTTGTGGAGCCGGCGGCTTCCAAGGGATCTGTCCCACGTTGCGTTTCCTTCCCGGGGTCGCTGATCGTTGCGGCTCTTCGGCCGAGCAGGTCACTGGTCGTCCGGGGCAGCGGTGTTCTGTGGCAGCAGGGTCCTTTCCTCGTCGTCCGCTCCGACCCTGGAGGCGGCGGCTGTGCGGTTGTGACAAGTGGCAGTACGGTCCCCAAGTGCAGGACGTACCCAGCCAAATGTCGGTGCAGCTGTGGGCTCACAGCTGGGCTGTCGGGCAGGCTTACCGACCTTGCGGATTCTCGTAGGGCAACTGTCCGTCCTTGCAGGTGAGTGACTGCTCGCTATGCAGTCACCTCGATAGCTCGGACCGGACGGGTCCTCCTTTGCTTTGCTCTCGGGCTCCCGGTGCAGTTGCGGTCACGGTGTTCGGGCCAGCGGCGGCTGGTCCTCACTTTGCTTCTGCTGTTGCTTTGGGCCCCGGTCACGGTGGTCGGGAGGATGTTGGTGCCTAAGAGGAGATTCCTCCGTCAGTGCTGCGGCGATGGTCAGCACCCGCAGTCGCTTTTCCAAGGAGGTAGCGTCCACTGGTCCTGGGACGCTGGTCAGGGGGCAAGTTCAGTTGCAAGCCCTTGGAGATCTCTTTGCAGAGTTTGGCACAAGTAGCACAATAGTCTTTTCGTAGTCTTATTGTCTTCCTCTCCTTCAGCAGCAAGGCACCAGACACAGGCAAGAGTCAGCACCCTTCCTTGTCTCTCACGGTCCTTCTCGTAGGGCAGAGTCTTTCTGTGGCCCAAACCGGATCTAATTTTCAAGGAGCAGGGCTCCGTCTTTTATAGGCCAATTCTTTTGTTCTCGCAGGCCAGGGGGGCCTTTGCATAGCCACTCTCAGTTCTGGAGTACCCCCGCGGGTGTACTCCGGCTTCTGCTTTCAGTGTGAGGGGCAGGCGCATCAGACGCCCCACAGGGGGTGGAGCCAGCATTGTCCGGACAGGAGTGGCCAGAGTACCTTGTTGATGGGAGCTTCGCCCGTCCTGGGCCAGGTGCCGGCAGAGTCATCCGCCGCTCCCCAGGAGGGTGGAGCCAGCATTGTGGAGGTCGAGCACAGTGACAGCTCGAGTCAAGAGGCACTCCTACCTCCCACTAAGGTGTAATCTGCGCATTCACCACCTGTCATCCCTCCAGCCCTGTCACTCACACATCCTAGACAGTCAGATACACACCAGCAGAGGCGGCTGAAATGGTTAAGCAAGCAAATGCTATCTTTCTAAAAGTAGCATTTGCAAACCCAGGGTACTGAAATAAACTTGACTACAAGAAATATCTCCTTATCCTGAGTTCAGGCATACTAAACATGACTCACTACCATGCTCCTTGAGCCTGCGGGGATTATAGGGTGTAATAACCCTCGCAGCTCAGTCTGGCCTAATGGAGCAGGTAGCCTTCAGTAGTGAAATACGGTCTTCGTTGTAAGTCGCTACCAGGACAGGCCACGCACATCAGGGCTTGTCCTACCTTGCACCTACAACGCACCCGGCCCGTAGGCCTACCATAGGGGTGACTAATATGTAGTCAAGGGAAGGGTCGGTGCTGGCAAGTGGGGACACTTGCCCAGCTAGCGTGACAGTACGAGACCGCACGCGGGTTCTGCGGTCGCAGTTCCCAGACACATCTTTACGGCTGCTTCGGTGGGTGGCGCAACCAGCGCTGCAGGCCCACCAGCAGTATTGGCATCTACAAGCCCCGGCACTCTCTCGTGCGCTTTACTAGGGACTAACAGTAAATCCAATGCACCAATCATGGATACCAATCGTATGTACAATTTACAGTAGGGAGCACTTGCACTGCGGCACGGATCAGCCGTGGCGCAGTGCCCTGAGTATCGAAAAACCAGCAAAACATCGGAGGCACATCAGCAAAAAGTGGAAGGGAGACTCACGCCAAGGTGCCAGGTCTAACAGGAAGTGTAAGTCACTCCCATCTCCAACATCTTGGCACGTTCAGCCTTGATGCCAGCCTTGTCTTGGTCAGATAGCCTGTGTATTTTGCTCTTGACAGGCAGGCTGTCACCAGTGTCCATATCATTGGTGCACCATGTTGTCAGACCTGGGGTCAGAGAAAGCATTTCAGCAAACTGCGTCAATAATAGATAGCAGTCTCCTTGTTGCTGTTCTGTTATGGTGGAGGCGTAAAGTTCTCCTTCCTCACTTCCATCTTGGGCATTGGATGATCAGAAATCTGGAAGGGGCTCACGCTTTTCCTCCTCTTCTCTGGCAGTCACCATCTGCATGGTGATGTCTGCCATGTCATGGGCATCTTGAACCTACTTTGCAATAAGCTACCCTACCACTTTCATCTAATGCTTTAATATAGTTTTAACATCCTGCCCCCAATATGATTTTCTTAATATTTGTATTGTGGACCCTCACACACCTTGTTGGTGTCATGTTTAATCATCTGGTCCCTAGGAGCACTTTAAATATTGTTCGAATACTATTGGGATTAAAAATATTACAAATCTTTAGTGGAAATCCTGGTTTCCATTTATTTTGTGTGCCACTGGTATGGCTAAAAAGTATTATTAGTGAGGTGAATTTAAGGGGAGGGTTACTATCTCAATACCCTAATACTGTGTCAGGATTGGTTATTTTTTAAAAGTATATTATGAAAGTAATGAGCCTTAAACTGCATTACACAAGGTCAAAGTGGTTATGAGTAATAACAAGAAGTTTATGAGGACTCATCCAAGTTTATTTCCAAAGGTCGTGCCAGCTTCCCTTGTAACTGTGGCCAATACCAACCTGCTTTAAAAATCCAACTACTCCAGTGACATGAGCCAATAACACTGATGTTAAGAGGGTTCTAAATGTTATTTTGTTTAGGACTAAACGCTGAAGTCAGTCAGAAGATCAGTTTGTCGATTTTGGACTTGTTTGGAAGGGTTTAGCCACTACATTTCTAGGTAGTTTGTTTCAGGCTGTCTCTTTTATTATTGGCAAATTAAATTCTCCCTCTGAGGCCGGACAGTCACTCTACTAGAGGAAAAGTTTTCAGAGTAGCTCACTTAGACAGTCTCAATTTGAGAGCTATGCAAAGCTGCCGTTTGTAACTCTGTCCACACTTTCACAAGATATTGTCTCAGATAAAATTCCATAGCAGACATCTAGGTGGCTTTGACTTCTCTTAGGCATCTGTTTGGGTAAGCTACTCTTCGCTTATTTCTTTGCACTGCTTTTTTTTTATCAGGGTTCGCCTTGACACTCCGTTCAGTGCTTGTGACAATGAATATCCCTAGAGGTAGAAGGAAAAGTTTCTTACCTGCAACCCTAGTTCTCCTCCTGAGGAATATTCTTTATAGTTATAAGCAACCCGCCCTCCTCCCCCAATAATAGTTAGCATGGCAAGTAGGTTCAAACCCAGGATCCGGATCTTACAATACAAATTACCTGGGTCAATTGTCATTGATGGTGCTGATGGGATACTGCGGGTATGTGCTTCCCTGAAGGAGCAATGTAATTTCCTGCCTTTTATCTTTGCAGCCTATTTGACTTAATTTTCCTATATTCCTTCTTTTTCTTAAAGATAAGTCTTGTGTTCGTATGAACATTTTTCTATTACTATTATTATTATTATTTAGAGTTTCTTTGCCATTTCTAACCCCTTAAATGCTGTGGCTTTCCCACACCAAGTGCTGAGGCATTTCTTTGCTATTTAGGGTTCTTTAAGCATGAGGGTTCTACCGTTACCCTGGGTTTGTAGATTTCCCTATGGAGAAGCAAAAGAATAGCCGAAATGTAGCTACAATGTGTTTTTGTGGGGAAAAATGAGAAAAAGTGCTGTGCAAGTTAATACATGTTTGTTTTTCTAAAAACAACAAAGGTTTGCTGTGCTAAGATCATCTTCCACGCTTTTAGGGCAAGCAGAGCTGTGTCCAAAAAACAGTTTTTTTATTTTCGTGAGAGGGAGTCTATTTTCCTAATTTTTGGGTTTCAACCTACTTGCAGTTTGTGGTAGAAACAGTTTTGAACCTTGTGTGTGTTAACAGATACCTATATATTTTGGAAAAGTAGACAAAATTCTGAATTCAACAAGTGGGTATTTGTGTAGATCCCTGAAAGTTTTCCCATATAAACTAATTGTTGAAATAAAAAAATAATGAAAGTAAGCAAACAAAGAAAAGAAAAAACAATTGGTGACAAAGTTTACATTTGTAATTTTTTGTCACAATAGTAGATTCAGAAAAGCAAGATCACATTAGGTCCGTCGGACCCTTCCGGTGACAAGAATATATAAAGTTTGTAGGTGTTCCAAAAACAGGTGATGCCCAAAGCCAACAACTGACCTGCAGCTGATGATTTTTCATTGTATACCGACCATGCAGAAATTCATATGTTCTAATGTAATGAATGAAAATGGAGTATGATGGAAACCTGTGTATTTCTGTAATGTGCACTAGATATTGAGTTTAGCAACTGTTATTTTTATGCCTGTGAATTGTGGGTTTCTCAAGCTATCCTTTGTTTCAGAGTACGTTCTAAAAAAATGTGTTTTTTCTTGCTCACACTACTTTATATTTAGAGCCCAAAAAACAGCAGAGAAATCATGTTGGTAATATTAAATGTGGTGCTATTCTGTGTTCCTACGTGTCTCACAAAAGCGATATCTCACTTGTTTGGCTGGGCGGGCACCCAGGATACCAAATTACTCCCAACACAATTTGGCGAAATCACATTTCACCAAGCAAAGTCAATGCTTTTTTGTTTTTTTACCATGTGGTTAGCTTTTGAATGTGGGCCCTTGTTCATCTGCCACCCCGAGAAACCTGCAATACTCAGATATTTCTTGAAAGTAGACAGACAGGAGTCCAAGGTGGTTTGACTTGTGTGGATCCAATGGTGCTTTCTTACCAAAAGGACTTCCAATTCTGGAAGGATCCTCAAAATTCCTGTCACTCCGCATTCTTGTACTTTTCCTGGTAAAAACAGTACCTACCTTGGGTGGCTGAGTCTAACACCTGTGACACGAAATAACCTAAAACTTGACATGGAGACATAAAAAAATCTGAGAGAAAAACTACTTGGCTTGGCGATGAGGCTAGCTGCCGAATTTAGGTTTGAGCTCTGCCCCCCAGGGAAATCTACCAAACCTTGACATTAAAGAAAAGAAATCCAAAATAATAGACACCCAGGGAAGTCCAGAGTGGTGAGGCTTGTGTGGATATCACAAGGTTTTTTCCCCAGATGCCCTTCTAAACCTCAACCTTTAGCTATAAACACACATTTTCTTCACATTTCTGAGAGTGAAAGTTCTGGAATCTGCAGGAATCCACACATTTCCAAGCTTCTAGTATTCCTACATGTCTCCTGATGCTCAAAATCCACAGCTACTCCTATCACCAATGTTTCCATGTTGTGATTTGGGGCTATTTGTGTCTGTAGCATTGTTATAGGGAGAAGTGTGGGAAAATCGGGTGGTAAGAATTTTGTGAATAGTCGCAGATTTTGGAAGTCGCGGTCACAGAAATGTAGTATAATGCAGGATTTTTGGCTTTTTGGAAAAGTTTGAAGTTTAAGCAGTCTGTAATCAAGTATACAGGTAGGCTTGTGGACTTCTGCCAGCTGGCCTCTAACCCTGACCAGAGAAGTGCTCTCATCATGAGTTGTTGTGAGCACATACACTTCCCACCTGTCTGAGAAGGTAATTTCAAAGCAGTGCACTGCTCTGTCTGTTTTGGGTTTCCTAAAAACGAGCTCCATAGGTAATAATTTACGGTGCTTTCTAATTGAACAGCACCCCTCAGTGCCACCTTCATACAGTTCACTAGACCCATACAAAGATTTTATCCATCTAAAGCTTATAACCTTCACAAAGGAGAGATTAGACTGTCTCTCATACGATCTTCTCACTAACTTGTTAAGTTGAAAAGCAACCTGAAGGACTAGTAGCAACAGGTTTTCAGGTGTCTCAGTAAATCCTAAATTCGGATTGGTATGTCCATTCTCAGATCGTTTGCGTGCATCTTAGAATGTCAGATGTGTATCAGAGTAAGATTAACCCTCATCGCTCGGTGTGCCAGATATACTATCTTGTGAGAGTGGACCAGATTTACTTTTAAAAACTCAAGTTCATTAGATGATACCCTATAATTCTTAAATTAGAGACAAAAAGTGTGTTTTTGTTGGTTTGGCGTTAATCTATTTTTTCCCCGACATTAGCATAAGTGACCGGGTATGCAGGGTTCTCCAAAGTCGGTTCTGGAGGGCCAGATCCATGCCAGATTTTAGCATATCCCTTTTTAGACACACATAGTTATCTTAAAAATCTGGCTTTAGAGAAACCTTTTTTAAAGGGTTAATACTTTTGTATATTTGTGATGTTTTAACTTACGGGTCATCACTTCTGTCAATCACATCTTGACTTTTTTGACAAATGTGATTGATTGTAGAACGCACCTAACAAAATGTGTTTTCAGCCACCTTGAAACTCAGCCTGCATGGACTTGTGAGTTTAGTGCTATAGGTGAAAATAAATTCCACAGCCGTTGGGGGCGTAACTTGAATGTGACCAACCCTAGGGAGGTGGTGAGTGGTACCCAGATGTGTGAAAAACGAGACTTTGCCATCCATTCATATAATCAACTTAATTCCGTCAGCTCTTGCTGCTGCTGCTTCTGGCTTTGACTTTTTGTAAAACACTATGGTGTCAATGAAGTTATAAAGGGCATGAACTCCATATTTGACCCTGTGTCAGATGTGCAAAGGTTTTCATCCGGTCACAAATCATCTGATTTCGTAACTGAGTTTTTGCTTCCTGCAGAAAACTTGTTGTAATGCACTATACCCCAGAAAAGATTTTCAAAATACTAACTGGGTGTAGAAATGGTTACCGATTCAGGATTTGGAAAGGGTGTGTTTTGAGTATCCCTTCTCGGTACTGAATAGGAACTCTATGTATAATAGTTTGTAATTGTAACTGGTCGAAACCATTGATAAGTTACCGCCTCCCTATTTCGAGGTATTAACTGATTCGCAAAGGGGAAGGAGTCAAAATTGTGCTGCTACCTTCAGAGGAATTAGGCTGTGGTCCACAGGGCGATTGCCTGCCTTTATTGAAGGTTTTCAAAACGGAAAACCATTCTTAAAAGCATAATTATTTCTTTTAAGAAACTTAGATGGTGTTCTTACAAAAAAATAGAGCTTTCCGTTTTGAAAAACATTCCTAGCTATGGTTGGATGCTGTCCTAAGTCACCATCCTTATATCAGAAAAGTGATAGGTTTCTCTCCTCAACTGATACATTTCATGATATTGCTGCTCTTGCTAGAATCTTGTTTATTTGGAATTGAACAACAATTTAACTGAATTGCTTATTGTATGTCACCAGAGAGTACTCATCTGCTATGTAATCCTTGACTTATAGTTTTTTCCCCTTGATTTAGTTTCTAGTGCCAAGTTAAAGAGGAGGAAAAACTGGTTCGGAACATCAGTATATACAGAATTAGCTGCAGATGGAGAAACAAAGAAAACCGCAAAATCAAATGGTTCTAATCCAAAATGGGATGAGCAGATCACTCTGTAAGTCTAAATGTTTTTGATGCATATACTTAAAGTTCTAATATTCCCCAAAACGAACAAGTGCATATTACTCGAATGAGACTGTTTTAAATATTTTTATGTTTTGTTTACTTGCATGTTTTTGTTTAATGAAATGTGAGCACATTTTATTTATATATTTCTACGTGTACTTTGTGTTAATCCTTTTAATATTATCTTTTGAAAAAGTTCCTGATATGGAATCCATAAAGCTTCATGGTTAACACACTAAGAAAAATACTTCTATTACTGAGCCAAGAATTTCTTTGAGAAATCTTTTTTCAATAAATTGATCTAGGTGACCAATTTGGAAGGGGGTGAATAAGAAACCGAAAAAAAATAAAAGGTGCCAGAAAATCTGTATAGGATATGACACACCCAGTCTATTATTTCTGCATGCCCTTGGAGGTATTTTGTGATTGTTTAGACACCAATTGTAGTAAACCTTACGATATTCTTTTTATACTTGTTGGGGGGTGTTAAAAAAAGATAGATACTTTATTCAATAGCTGCCAACTATTTCTGAAGGGAGAAAGCATGCTACTGTACCGGCCCTGCTGGGGACTACATTACCCACCCTCTTGTTCTGTAATGTGCTTAAAAGCGCTTCTCCTTCCCGCAGCGTGGAGTAGATGCCAACGATTTCTGAAGGGAGAAAGCTGTGCCACTGTACCGGCCCCGCTGAGGACTACAGTACTCACCCTCCCTTGTTCCTGTAAGGCCCTTGAAAAGTGTGTTGCCTTCTCGCAGCGTGGAGTAGCTGCCAATGATTTCATAAGGGAGAAAGCTGTGCCACTGTACCGGCCCCGCTGGAGACTACATTACCCACCCTCCTTTGCTCCTGTAAGGCGCTAAATAAACGTGTCCCCTTCCATCATCGCCGGGCCAAGGGCAGGCCCGTTCACACCCCTTTGCTGAACGAAGATTCCTTGTGCTTGAAGCTGGAATTGATGCATAATAACCTCTTGCAATCTTAGATGGTCTGTCAATAAAGTTTTCCCCTTTGGGTGAATTTAATAGTAAACCACAGTTTTACACTAGACATACAAAGAATTCACCCACTTTCACAAACAAGGAGCAGTTAATGATAAACCTGAAACAGTCGTACAAAAAACATGTACATTTTATTTAGGTAGATTTTAAAAACAATTTAAAAAACAAACCAGTGTGACACATCATAAATTAATTACATGAAAAATGGGACAGTACATAAGGAAAATAATTCCAATTAAAAGGGGAGAAAAAGGACACCAGTTCCAATGAATTGATGAAATTTACTCCAGGTTGTATAACTCTGTCCACGTCCCACGAAGCCACTCCACACAGATTCGGGCCCCCGTCTTCTGCTACAGCCAGAGCAGAGGATCACACGTCCCATGGGGCCCCGCCACAGCTGCTCGCCCGGTTTTAAGTTGATTAATAGAATTTTCAAGTGAAGTTGTTTTTAGATCAGATTTAACCCTCTAAGACTTTATCTACATTCTTAGACAATAACCTGAATCAAATACCTTGCCAAGATCACTTCTAGTCAGTGGGCATTGAATAGGTATAGGCAAAAAAAAGTATAAACTGTGTTATCTGTGGAGATAGATAATGTGTATATATGTTGAATGCACATGTGCACTGGTGTAGGAGCTTTGGCTTCTTCCTCATTTATCTCTTCTGTGTAAAATACTAATGGATTTTCCGCTCTTGTAAAATATATTCTTTCAGTATATATATGATGAGGTCTTTTGGGTAAGAGTTCAACGTTTACTACAGTGTACTTCTACTTCCAGTCTCTTAGAACCTGTATTGCAATCTTAGAATTGGGATCCATTTTATTTTTCTGTCCACATTTAACTTATCTCATGAATGCAATATGTTTGAGAATCATTTTAGAAAATGAATCCTTTGTATGATAAAGTAAAACAACTGTCACTATGCTGCCGTTCAATAAAGGAGTTCTTAGTAAGGGATTTAAGTGGATCATTGCTAAGTTGCACTTTCCAAATGTTTGTTTTTAAGATACAGAGGTATGATAAATTAGTTGGCAAAAGTCACTCTTACAGAACTGCTCCATAATTGCTTATTCTTAGTAAAAATGGTGTAGCTTTGATATATGAATAACATTTTGAACGCAGCCTTCTGGTTCTCCTGAAAATGGTGAAATCTTTTTAGCATGCTTTTGCATGCTGATTTGTGATCTGGTCTTTTGTAACCGCTAGTCAATTTGTATGAACTTTCAAAAGGAAGAATGAGTTGATTCAGATTGGGAAGGCGGTTGGCCTTGGACGAAGGAGGAAGCACCGACGTGCTGGGGGTTGAATGCACCCTCTAATACCCTTTGTCCAGACTTGGCTCATGAGGCACTGATTCCTACCGCCCTAAGCTAACTACATCAGAATTACTGATAGAGCTAGGGAAACGTGTAAATATAAATTATATATATACACATTGATAAAGACAACATTATCACTCTTCTTTGTACATAGACCTTTAATTTTTTCTATTTTTACTGTGGTAAAACATTAGTGAGTGACAGGGGGATCTGACCCCGGTCCTGACGAAGGGGCATAGCGCCTCGAAACATGTTGACCCGCACAGGAGAGTAAGCCCATTAACTTGCTTAGTCTCTCCGAATCACTTTTTTTAACAATACCAGCCAGTGTCTATTAAATAGTTTTTTCTACCACTAGGCCAGGTATTTTTTTAAACATCACTTATATATATCACCCCTGGCCCTACTGACACTCACTCCTATTCACTCACATAGCACCCACAATAAAAAGGTGCTCCAGCGTAGTCGCTTGTCGCAGTACTGCCCCGTCCCGCAGCGGGGCTGGAAGACCCCAATGATGAAGCATGACAACAAGGGCCCTTTTGGTGTGTGAGGGGTATTTTAACACACATTGTGTATTCCATGAACATCAGGATACACACTATCTCTACGTGAGGTGGACCTTTGTTGATAAATTGTGTTTCACTCTACATCATGGGGCCAAAATGTTTGCTCTATGACGGGCCACATTAATGTCTGCAGCGTGATGGTGGGGTGGCTGGATGGGAATTGGTGGTAAGGTAGGTGAAGGGATAAGTGAAGCATATACATCTAGTGGTTGAATTGCACAATGTGAAACCAGAAAACCTAGGATTAATCCATCTTCCCCACTTAAATAAATAGTGTAATCCTAGACAATAGTTGTATTTTACTTTCCCTCATTGTCACATACAGGAGGACCTCGAAATACATGAATTCAGGATGTGCACTTTACAAAACCTTCTCCTGTGTTCGATTTAATAAACTATAATGTTGTTGATGTATAATAAGCGCCTAGGCCACTCAAAGTACACATAACAAATGACCTGCGTCTTGGTTGACTATTGGCATTGTTGTCAAGGTGGGGAGGTAAGAATTAATGTTTTTATATTCATGGTTAAAAGTATCACTTAAAAAAGAACTACTTCTAGATGCACTAATATATTCTGATGTAATAAGGTAAAAAACGAAGGTGCATGTTATTGAAATACACTTTTTTAAATTTAGATAGACTTTATAAAAAACATTTTTTGCACTTTGATGCCATATGTGTTTAAAAATGACAGTGCTCCTAAAGTTAAGCGGTGCAGGACACTCTAGTAATTTCCTTTCTTTAACTTCAATTAACCTTGAAATATATGCTTTCCTGTTTAATTTATATCTTTTTTGTTCGTACTGAGTTGAGTCCATTGCAGCCCAGTGCTACAGTTGATAAGGGAGCCGCATGTAAAGTTCAGGAGGGCCGCATGCACCTGCTGATCCGTACTTTGAGTGTCGCTGCTCTACATCTCCAGGGCTGTGTATTTTTACCAGTTTGGATTGCTTATTGAACTACTGTGACTTTGTCAGTACAAAATGCAGTTACATTGCAACCGTTAGGGTCGCTGGGATACATTTGTGACTGTTCTTTCATGAAATTACTGTCCTATTTAAATGACTGATTATCCTGTTCAACTTTAACATGATTTTTCAAAAAACTGTTTTCAATTTTCCACCTAATTTCACTTGTTTTTGTCTACAGGAATGTAACACCTCATACCACTTTAGAATTTAAAGTATGGAGCCATCACACGTTAAAAGCTGATGCATTATTAGGAAAAACCACTGTAGATTTAGGAAAAGCTTTGGAAACGCACAACAGAAAACGTAAGTTAAACAGCAAATGTGTTCTATATCTTGTATAGTAATAAAAACACGAACCCAGAAAGTACAAGCTTCTCCAATATCATGCCTCTCAAGTTACGTATTTATTTTTATTTTTTAACACACCAACAGCAATTATTTGAAGCATGTATGCTGCTATAAATTGAAGTATTTATTAATATAAAGTTAATGTGAATTGCTGATTAAATAGTTAGCTTTGGTTACTCCACTCACCTTCACCACACCAATTAGATCCCAAGAAGGCTGACCTCTGGAATAGAGAACTGTTAGAGGTGTATGGAATAAACCCTGCTACCTTCCCAGTAGGAGTGATCTCAAAACAGGAAACTGAACTAGTATACGTCCTAGGAGGTAGGGGTTTCCAATGTGTGAATGGCAGACTAAAGACAGATTGCCCAACAGGGAAGACCTTTAAATTAGGCTCACAGAACTGCCCAATAGATTATATGTTTCTACAAGCCTGGAACTTCCCCCTAGTTCGAGTATTTAGGATAGAACAAAAAGAGGTTAGTGATCATAATCTACTACACCTAACATTATCTGGGGGAAGCAAAATGCTTAGAGACAAAGTGATCCCCCAGGAGGTCGAGTATCCCAAACGGGTGTCGACACGACTGACAGAGGAATATCAGGAAAAACTAAAGGCCATGCAAATTAAGGTTGAGCCCGGAAACTTAGAGAACAAAAACTTGGAATGGTTCATAGAAAAGTTAGAGGAAGTGGTCCAGTGCCTAAGAATAGAACTAAAAAGGAACAAACATTCCAGAGTAAAACCGCCCAGCCGAGTAAAATGGTTCTCCGCTGAGTGCCAATCTAAAAAAAGGGAGATACGTGCAGCACAAAGAAGGCAAAAAAAGCGCTTCACACATGAGAGACAGGTACATATAAACAAGTTGAAAAGAGAATTTAAAAAAATGGTAGACAATGCGAAAAGGACATATAAAGAGAAATGTAGGTTAAACCTGTTCGAAGCGATTGAAGAAAAAAACCGTAGACAATTTTGGAAACTGGTAAAGGCAGCAATCGCCCAATAGATGGTGAACTAAAATGTGTAGTGAGCGAGGCAGCATGGGAGGAGTATATAAGAAAATTGTACGGACTAAGAGCTCCTAGAGATCACGAAGATAACGAAAATGGGCAAGAAATTTCAGAAGACCTCAAAGCTAAGTTTAAAGAAAAACAGGTAGAGCTTACAATAGGAGAACTGAAGCTAACCCGTGCGGCAGGACCTGACAATCTACCTGCAATATTAAAATCGGAAGTAAATTGGTGGGCAAGATTTTTTACTCAGATGTTTCATATAATTCTTACTGAAGGCATAATGCCACCTAACTGGAAGGGCGCAATAATTAGGCCAATCCATAAAAAAGGGAATATGGAGGAACCACAAAATTACCGATTGATTAACCTCCTTGACATAGGAGAGAAAGTCTTCTCAAAAATTGTACTGAACCAACTTAATGCATGGGTAAAGGAGTTCCACATTGTACCCATAGAACAGGGAGGATTTAGGGAGGGGCACTCCACGATTGATCATGGTTTTGCACTATGGGCTATGGCGAAGAAGTCGATGGAACAAAATGGCAAGTTATGCTGTTGCTTCGTCGACTTCCGAGCCGCCTTCGATTCAGTCGATCGGGTCTGCTTATGGGAAACCTTAACGAAGGTAAATATCCCCAAAGATCTCTTGACCATAATAAAGGAATTACATAGAGGAAACTGGGCGCAAGTTATCAAGGATTCCGAGGGGTCTCTGACGAAAAAAATACCCATTGATAATGGGCTAAGACAGGGTTGCGTTCTGGCCCCACAGCTATTTTCAATATTCCGGTCAGATCTCCCGGCCTACCTAGAGATTGAAGGTAGCGCAAGTACGAGAATGGACGGTAACAAGGTGCCCTGCTTACTCTATGCAGACGACCTGGTAATAGTGGACCAGACCGAGAGAGGCCTCCAAAGAAAGCTTAATGCTTTCAATGTATATTGTGCCAGGAAATTCCTAACAGTTAACCTAGATAAAACAAAAATACTATGTTTTGGAAAAAAGACAAGCAGGTTTAACTGGTACCAAGGGGAGCTTAAACTAGAGACGGTAAATGAATACCGATACCTAGGTATATGGTTTGATAAAACATTGAACTGGTGCACCCATTTGGATACACAAAAAGCAAAAGCACACACTTCAATTTGTGGACTAAACATGTTTAATAAGGACTACGGAGAAATGTCAAACTGACCTATGCTAAGAGCCTTTGAGGCAATGATCCCCCCCAAGTCCTATATGGAGCAGAAATCCTTTATTTGAGCGGTAAAGGAGCCTGGGACTTGGTGGAGGGAAAATGTCTAAAAAGCCTCCTATCTCTCCCACAATCATCTATGGTCCAAGCCATAAGAACTGAAATAGGTACAAAGTCTTGGGATATACAAACACAAATGGCACTAATTAGACTTTGGAATTGATTTGGGGATTCAGAAGGGCAAAAATTGGCACAATGGTACAGGAGAGAAATTCAAAAGAGTGACCTAAAATGGGCAAAAACATGTAGGGAAAGATTGATGCAAATTTGTAAAAGGTTAAAGGTGGAGGTGTCCCAGGAAACGCTCCAAGTATCATGTACTAAGAGCGAGCTGAAACTAAATGGGAAGGAAACATCCAGAAACATTGATATGGGATACCTAGCGAAAAAGAAATCAGTAACACACATGTTGATTGCCTGGTCAAATGAAAATTGGTTTCCCTACCTAGACATTCTTCCCAACCGTGGATACAGGCAGGAGATATTAAGGCTGCGGATAGGGATCCACCCATGGTTAATGAATAAAGACCTGAAAGCAAAAATGCTAGATCAGACAGGGTGTTGCAGGTGTGGTTTAGGATGTAAAGGAGACCTGGTACATATCCTACTTGATTGTCTGTTATTTTTAAAACAGCGGAAAATGTGGCTGCGACCTGTATTTGTAAAACATGAAATAAGAACAAGGGTGCAGGCAACAAACCTACTATTTGAAATCCCAACTATTGACATTGCAATTGCCCTAGGGAAATATATAAAGGTGATATTAAGTGCACTAAGAGTCTAGGAATAATCTGTAGTACTGCATGAACTTTTATATGAAGGAAACAATACAAGAACTAAAGGAAAGTAATGTGTTTTAAATGTAAGAATAAGTTTTATCTCAAGATGTAAATTTTAGTGAAGTTGGTAAACGTAAAAAGGCATGTAAGAGTTTTATCTGATAATGGACTAATTTTATACTGTTTTATGGGCCTTATGTGAATATTTTAAACTTGTGATATTGTCTCTTGCTCTTGTTTAAAGACTATGGTCATAATAAACATAATCTTGACTTGAGTCTGCTACCAAACTCATTTAACTGTATTAGGAAACCTATTCAACATGGGTTGGTTTGCTTTTTTCCCATTGAGTTGTAAAAGCAGCATTCTGTGTAATTTGATTCAGAGCAAACCTCTATTCCTCAAGAAATAACCATATGCTGAGCAACTGTGGACAAGAGAATTTCATATTTTATTGACGTGCTATAGAAATGCTGTTGAAATTAAGCAAAACTGTTTGTGCAGACCCTGTCAACAACGAAACTGTTTGGTAGCTCACCCATAAATATTTTGCCCCACCTAATTTTTTTCAAGTGACGCAGTTCTGTGTTCTTTCAGAAAGCCAGCAGCATACACATGCATGTAGATTCCAGATGATGCAAAACTTGCATGCAGATGCTTTCACTCTAAACCTATATTCATATGTCCTTCCTGCTATATTCTAGTTGTCTTCCCAACGCCGTTCTTCCAGATAAGGGCAATGTCAAAGATGGTAAAACTGGAGATCAGTTATATTGAAATAAGCAAATATGCTATGTTAGAACTGCTGAATGGGTGATGACTCCAACTAACGTCATACCACTTACCAACATTTGTTCAATCTCTCTACCAGTAGATTTGTTCTTTGCTCAGGCATCCTAACTTTTATTAGTTAGTGCAGATATTGTTAAGGAAGGTACAAGTTTGAGCTGATTTGTGTAAACTCCTGTGGGATACCTTTTGTCACTAAGTAGGAAGTAGTAAAATAATTTCTGTGCACGGCTAACCTGAGTTTCTCCAACATTGGTATCTTTTATAGATTCACATGCTTGGCTCATTCTCTTGACAAGCTGGGAATCCCCAGTACATTAAAATAGCAGTATTCAGTGCAAAATATACAGCATACAGTACATAGTGTAAAATGGCCTTCTGCCTGAAACAACATAGTATGTTTAGTAACATCCGCTTTATTTGAAAGATCTCACATTTTAGCCAATGAGGTGGAAGTCTAAGTTCTCCTACTCCCTGTAGAGGCCACTTGATATTTTTTTCTTTAAAATCTTCCCTCTTTGCTGCTTGAAAATGTTAGCATGTGTGTATGTATGATAAATTAAAGCTGAATCTGATTGTTATGTTTGTGTTCAAACAGTTAATTTAGGAAATAAAGTCCAAGGGACTGGAGGGTGTAGGCTGCGTGTTCATTGTTTCTGGATTAACTGGTTGAAGGCCTTGAGAGAGCTTCTGAAATTACTAACGTAAAACCTTATGATTGATAAAGTTTTTCTTTAATTAATATTTCAAGTTCTGTTTTCTACTTTACTTAACATCGCCTACATTGGTCACTAGTTCTAAAACAGTGAATAGGATGTGTAATGCAGCACAAGAAAAAAACTGATGTACCATAATGGAAGCTGCCTTTGACTTGCTATTGTAACAAATTATATTGAGTTTTAATAAATACAAATTTTCTGTAAACAGTTTTTTTTAGCAAGCGTGCTTTCTCAGTTTCTGATTTGTCAGAGGGGATGAAAAAATAACTATTTTTCACATTGTCATTTCCATTTTTTATTTAGTGGAAAGGGTCAGAGAACAATTAAAGCTTTCAATTGAAAACAAGCATGGCACTGTACAAACTGGGGAGCTTACGGTTGTTTTGGATGGTTTGGTTGATGAGCAAGAATCACTAGCAAACTGCAGTTCATCAACAACTCGTAAGTAAATAAGGCTGTGCTCATATGTCTGATTTGCAGAAATAAAGAAACAGATGCTAAAATTAATTTGCTTATGTTTCAGTTGAAATGCACCAAAATGGTGATGCTGTTCATGAAACCAGAAATGATTCATCCACCAGATGTAGATCGAGGTTAGTTCTTTTTAGCTGACTCGTTGTATAGCTTTGATTATAAATTATACATGCTGCACAGTACTGCTACTCTTTCCACAATCATTTTCCTTTTTAAGTGGAAATATGTTTGCAATTATTATTATAATAGGTTTGAGACAAACCAAACAACATTTCACTATTCTCATTATCTTTATAACCATTCTCACTTAAAGGTGCATTAGAAACCTTTTGACATGAAAGACTACATAGTGCTTAGATGTTTTAAAGTGTCACATCTTGAAAGCCGGGGAGTATAAAGGGTGATTAAACAGCGCCTAGATTTGTTATGTTCATACTTTAATTGTTGGGTTTAATGCAGAAACTAAGGATAGAATGGCAGGTTTTGGGGATTGCCATGGTAATGGGTAGTTGGAGGGACAAGCAGTGAGAATGTGTTGGTCTATCAGAATGTATGCACCCTCTTCCTATATTGAACATGGTGCTACTTCGTGCTACTCCTTACTTATTTGTGTGCTTTACTTATTTGCCACCTTTACTTACATTTGTTGTGTGGCGTTTTAAGCTCAGAGTGAATTTTCCCGGTTCATGCCCTTCTATAATAACAATTCACATTCCCCTTATATAAACATGAATATTGATTTGTCCAAGAACTCAGTTACTTTACAAAGAACAACTATTCCCTAGGGGTTCTTTCCTGACGTTCATATGCCCAACTTTAAGTCAAAATAAGGCATTCCTAAACACCTTCAAGGTATAAATATACCTTCACTTGCTCTAGCAAGATACAGTGGTTCGGAGCAGTTCGAAGACCTGCTTGCCCGACGCAGCTCGCTACAGCAAGTGCCGAAGGAAGCCGACTCTCCAGCTGACGCACTGATCAAGAAGCTGCCTTTCTCCTGCCGAGAATAGAGCTTCAGTGTTTCCGGCTCACCTTGCGTGTTTTGGGAAATCGAGTCCCGAGACTGAGATACCAGACCTCCTTCATTCTGACCAAGGTATGGAGCTGATTAGAACCTAGAGAAACCTTTGGTAGATTCTTGTCAAAAACAAATAAACCCACGGTTTTGAAAAAAAAAAAACAAATAAACCTATGCTACACAATACGTACTTCTTCCCTTGTACTAGACTTCGGTTAGGTACATTGGGGTAGGCGTATTTTAGAAACACCAGTTGAGTATTTTAGTCCATGTTATTTATGTATGTATTTTTATATGGCTTAGAAACCATACAATGCTCTTACAGTATTATTTTATAATACTATTCTCGCTGTACGCATTATACTTTGCAGTCTGCATAACGATTGTAGCAGTTCACCTCTCTTGCCTGAGAAAGAAGACTGTTCAATAAACTTTTTATTGAAAACGCCAGTCTCTCTATTTCTCTGCAACTCTGTAGAAACAAAGCATGCACGATTGACTGAGTGAAATACTTGTTCGAGGCATGTGGGCTGCTGAATTCATATCTGTGCATAGATCGCTACCTAGTGTTGGGTCCGGATGATTGCACATTGTTGTCCTGGAAGAGTCTTCGAAGTATCACGAGATAGGTGGCTCCTCCCCTGGACTACAGTGCGCATGGGCATCGCCTCCATCCCCAGATTGTTTTTTTCCGCCATTGGGTTCGGATGTGTTTCGGTTCCCTCTGTCGGAACCGATAGTTGTTCAACTTCTACTCGAGACCAAACGGTCTTTAGGCTGGGCGTCGGTATAGTTGCGTACGGGTTTGTCAGAAACTAATCCCTTCTTGTGTATTTGAAAAAGTTTCTAGTGACCTCTGAGTTAGCTGGCACACACACAATTAAGTTTAGTATATTCGATAGAGACCTAGTTGACCTCAGTCCTATGTCAAATCTATAGGATATATTATTCCAATACGCAGAGCCTATTGGGAATATAGGAACTACACTACAAATTGGTGTACAGCCTTGTACTGTGAAATCATCTGACAGATTCCCTAAAACTTGAAAAAACTTCTTACCTTTGGTAACAGTCTGTATTGTGAATACTCTACCTGCAGGTTCATCACCTTCACCTTCACATTGGATCTGGAAAGGTTTTCCATTGTTTTCCTGTGCTGGTAGAGGCACCAGCTCCAACTCTGCATTTGAAAGCAACACTGTAGTGACATCACTGCAGCAGTAACACTGCCACCCTGGTGTATCCAGTGTCTGTTCCCTGTCGATTTTTCTTTGCCTTTAGAGGAGAGGTCTCGAACCTTTTGATAAAAATCATGCAGAGCTACTATAAATATTAGTTTAGCACTGACCACGTCAGACAAGATCACATAACTGGCTACACCATGCAAGGTTACCATCAGTGATTCCTTCAGTACATTAGGCATGATGTTGCCAGAAGAAATGTGAATTACTTTTTCAATTTGGAATGCATCAGGATTATAACACAGCCATAGCTGCAATGTACCTGGCACCTGGGTAACAATTTTAGTAATGTCTCCCCAAAGCCTCATGATTTATCACTCAAATATCTGTTTTAAATATATTTTGGTATTTCAGCCATTTGTTCGTAAACATCAGCTAAGCGTAATGTGGCAATATATGATAAAGATGTCTGGTGGCAGATTCCTGAACTTAGAATATCCCCAGGCCTCAGACTGGATCCAGGAAAGTTTCCGGGGGCAGCGCCGCAAGGTTCCGCCCTGACGTCGTCCACAGACGTGACGTCAGCGGAGCCTTAAATGCCCCTCCCGACGCGTTGACGTCAGTTTTCTTCTTTTCCGTGTCCCAACGCGGATCCTGGAAAACAAGCAGTTCTATGACCTGTTTTTCGTGTCTTCTCGACGCCTTCGGTGACCCGGAACAGTGTGTGATGCCTTCGGGCTTTAAGCCGCGTGAGACCTGTGCACGTCAGATGTCCGTGGCGGATCTGCACACCACCTGCATGTGGTTCCTCGGGGTGCACCACGACTCCAAAGAGTGTGACGATTGTCAGCGGATGAAACCAAAGTCCTTATGGGAACGTCAGATGAAATTGCTAGCCGCGCGGCTGTCCGGTCCTGCACATTCGCGTCACCACTCTCCACTCTCCCTCTTGGGATCGAGCCCACTCCCGAGGTCCTTCCCACAGACGTAGGGTTTTAACCAGCGGTCCCCTCTTTTTCTAACAGTAGAATACCAGAAGCGACTCTGGGGTCCCCTGTTGAAGTGCGCAACTAGCACATAAAAGGTACATTTTGATTTTGTATGGGTTACGGAAACCATTACATTTTTGAGTAACTTGCACCTTCAACTGCACGCGTTTCTGAAATATCCGCAAATATGTAACGTAACGTCCCACTAATCCTCGCATGAGCCCAGTAAACATTAAATAAACGAATGGTATAAGACCGATGTGCATGGGGTATAGATGTGCTTTGCCTTTTTGTTAACAATAGAAGACCACTACGCCAAGTGAATATATGTGCCTTAAGTAGAAATGAGGCTGTTTTGGCGATTTTACCTTTGAAAACTTCCTTTCTCAGATAATAAATGTTTCTCCTACTTCCCCCTCGCTTTGTATCGAGCCCATAATGATGGGGTTCCCTCGATTTTTGGAGCACACAATAATGCTCATAGATTTGTATATGTTTGCCGTCTCATCCGGTAATAACACCGACCTATGTAACAGTTGATGTTGGTTTTTTCCACAGCATGGGAATTCCGAATGCTATTTCGAACCACACACAAATGGTGTGAGTGAGATTTTTCAATAATTTTTTCTATGTTTGTCTGTTTATTTGTCACTTGTCCTGACGAAAGCTCCTTAGACCCTTGTGGGCCCAGCGAGCTGAAACATGTCGACACACCTTTTATAAAACAAGATATGGTAGCTCAATAACTCGACTACCTACATATCACAACCCTTTTTTAACAATAGTGCCTAGCTATTTAAAATAAATGTTTCACTTTTTTTGATTAGACACTATTTTTTTAGTCTAACTTTTGATCTCTGGACACTTCTACAGATACCAGAAGTAGCCTCGGGTGAGGCAGGCATTAAGCACGTTAATCGATCACCCAATGACTATGCCATGACTCCTGATGGGGCGGAAAAAAGGTATACTGCAACGATAATGCCAGGAAGTCTGAGGGTTTTTGATAAAAAACTAATGGTTTTGTAGAAACTAGTGTCCATTCTCCTTTTTTGATTAATAGAAGTCTGTTCAGGGGATATGAATGGACCCTTAATCCTCTTCCCTCCCCCCCCCTTTTTTGATATGAGTAGTTTGGAGGGTAAACATAAACGGAGGTCCAGGCGGTCTACCTCCCCTACCCGTGACACTGGCACCTGCTCTTCTCCCTTCCTGCCGGGAACGAGCATCAGTGATTCAGAAAAGGGGGTGGTGATGAACAGAGTGTCTGAATTAAGCAGACCACTCTTACCCAGTCCAAAGATCAGGGCTTGATCCATCACCGTTTTTTAGCTCACTGCACCATCCCAGCTCAGAACTTTGCTATATGCAAATTAGTCTGACCCTGGCCCAGTGCATCATGGGAACAGGGCAGACCAAACTACCAAGACAATTCTTGTACTGGGAAGGAAACAAGGAACGGGCATCCGGCAGTCGGCTCCTCTGTTCCCCTCCCCTTTCTTAATGCCGAAGCGACACTGGCCAAAATAGAGGCTTATTCTGAAGCACTCTCTCTTATTTTGGGTGACCCCTCTCCCTGGTGCTACTTCGGGTCCCATAGAGGTGGAAGGCACTCATGTTGGGTCTTCGCCGGCGGATTCGTCCACGGCTCCGGATGTGTGCATTGACTCCGGTTCCGGAGCCGATTTGACGCCGACTGGACACGGCCCAGTGGGTCCTCCCAGCCCACCCCGTCAGTTTCCGCATAGCCCTGAGCGGCTTCCTGCGTCGACGTATGAGGCTGCACCGGGCTCAACGCCCTGTACTCCACATGTTACAGTGGGGTCGACGTCGAACAGCGCCCAGCCCGAGTCCCCCTTGGATCTCGTCGACGTCCTCCTCCTCCTCGTTGATCCTCCTCCTCCTCCTCGTTGATCCTCCTCGTTGATCCTCCTCGCTCGTTGATCCTCCTCCTCCTCCTCCTCGTTGATCCTCCTCCTCCTCCTCGTTGATCCTCCTCCTCCTCGTTGATCCTCCTCCTCCTCGTTGATCCTCCTCCTCCTCGTTGATCCTCCTCCTCCTCCTCCTCGTTGATCCTCCTCCTCCTCCTGCTCGTTGATCCTCCTCCTCCTCCTCCTCCTCCTGCTCGTTGATCCTCCTCCTCCTGCTCGTTGATCCTCCTCCTCCTGCTCGTTGATCCTCCTCCTCCTGCTCGTTAATCCTCCTCCTCCTCCTTGATCCTCCTCTCCTCCTCCCTCGTTGATCCTCCTCCTCCTCGCTCACCCCAGTACAGAGACCTGGGCCTAAATCCATCGTTTTTTGCACTCCACACCACCCCAGTTCAGACATGGCCATATGCAAATCAGTCTGACCCTGTGCCTCATGGGAACAGCCCAGCCCGAACTGCCAAGCCATGCCTTCCCTGGACTGGAAACAAGCTTCCGAGGACCGGTTTCTGGCATTCCAGCCGTCTTCAGCCCGGCTTGCTTGAATCCAGTGGTGTGGAGTGCATGGGACTCACGTCTGAGCATACCCATCCCACTCGGGGTGACAAATGCAAAAACCACAGGTGATGGACAGAATGCAGAACAATGTCATACATTCACCCCAGTACAGAGATCTGGGCCTAAATCCATCGTTTTTTGCACTCCACACCACCCCAGTTCAGACATGGCCATATGCAAATCAGTCTGACCCTGTGCCTCATAGGAACAGCCCAGCCTGAACTGCCAGGCCATGCCTTCCCTGGACCGGAAACAAGCTTCCGAGTACCGGTTTCTGGCATTCCAGCCGTCTTCAGCCTGGCTTGCTTGAATCCAGTGGTGTGGAGTGCATGGGACTCACGTCTGAGCATACCCATCCCACTCGGGGTGACAAATGCAAAAACCACAGGTGATGGATAGAATGCAGAACAATGTGCAGGTGTTAGCGTCGCCGGATTCCCTGATCCTGGTGGGTGGTGTTCTGAACATTGTAATGGACTCTGGGTTAGACAGGTCGGAGCAGAGATCCCACCAGGCGGGTGCAATGTCGCAGGGAGGGAGGCAGTGGCTTCTGGAGGGAGGGCTGCATGATGTGTGGCGCGCTCAGCATCCCCAGGAGCCCGATTACACCCACTACTCTGCTGATCATAAAACGTATGCACGCTTAGATCACTTCCTGGCCACGTCTTCTCTTTTACCTCATCTGTCGGCAGCCGAAATCACGCCTCGCTCCTTGTCGGAACATGTGCTCATCTCAGTCTTGCTTACCTCCCATGGCGATGGCCGCCGCCGTCTGGCTGGCGCCTCCGCTACCCCATGCTTCATTCGGATTCGGTGGTCGCGAAGATCCGGGACACTATTACTCGCTATCTTGCCGATAATGACGTAGAGGATACACCCCTAGCATCGGTCTGGGAGGCCTTGAAATTAGTAGTGTGGGGAGAGTTTATAGCGCTTGCAGCGACGTATTCCCGACTGCGCGAAGAGAAGCTCGCTGAGTTAGAGAAGGAGGTTGGTGGCTTGGAGGCGATCCATAAGAGGACTGGGGCCCGAGGGTCTGGAGGAAGTTGGAGACGAAACGACACGTGTTAAAGTACTTGGACCTTGATAGGGCGGCACATGCATTATTGCGCTTGCACCACAAGTTCGACCTCAGTGGAGACAAAGGGGGGAGGATGCTTAGCGCACAGGTTGCGGGCGCGCACGCAATTATCAGCTATCCAATCCATTAGGGACCCTCAAGCAATTGAGCAAGCCACTGATGCCGCCATTGTTGACACCTTTCGCCAGTTCTATCAGACTCTGTACAGGCGGGAGGGCATGGCCGCTGGGGGAATGGCGGACTTCTTGGCGTCTTGTGGCCTTATTTTATAATACTTACTGTGTGGAGCTGGCTCCTCTTTTAACCCGTCTCTTTAATTCCTTTCTTGATATGGGAGCAGTGACTTCGTCCATGGCTGAGGCGGCGATTACGGTCATCCTTAAACCTGGGAAGGACCCTAAGGACTGCGGTTCGTACAGACCGATCTCGCTGCTCAACACTGATGCAAAATTCTTCTCGGGCGTGTTGGCTGCGCGACCCAGCCCTTTAATGGATATTCATTGAGCCGGATCAACCAGACAAGGGGGAGATAATACCAAACGGCTGCTTCATCTCATAGATTTGGTTCATCGCTCTCGGACTCAGGCTTTCTTACTCTCTATTGACACGGAGGCCTTTGAATGAGTAGAATGGGACTACCTGTTCGCGGTGCTGAGGGCGTTCGGGGTGGGGGACCACTTCCTGTGTTGGGTTCAGTGCCTCTATGCGGCCCTGTGCGGGTGAAAGGCTGTAAATCTACCCTCTTCCCCATTACTAGGGGAATGCGCAGGGATGTCCCTTTTCCCCGTTGCTCTTTGCGCTCTATATGGAGGCCTTCGCTCAGCGTATACAGTCCAACGTAGGTATCTCGGGGATAAAGTTTGGTGCGGATACCCACAAGATTAGCTTGTACACGGACAACGTTATCCTGTCGCTGACCCAACTTCATTCCTCCCTGAGGTGTCTGTCGGCAGAACTCCTCGACTTTCAGAAGGTAGCGGGCTTTAAAGTTTTTGTTTTTTAATCTTTTAGTTTTTCCTTCACCAGATCAGCATTAGTATACAGTTAGTATGCAGTAATCAAGCATTTACATATAAACTTTCTGCAAATCCTCATTGTTACAGTACATTCCGGTTGTAAGCATGCAACATCATACTATTTCCATTTGCACATTGTTTGGCAGTTTTACATTGTCAACATTGACCTAGGACGTCTGATATACATTCCCAAATTGAATTACAAAAGATCAGTGGTACCGGTACATGTGGGGCTATTTGACCAGATCTACCCTCGGGTGTGTTTCCTCCAGCGCCTCTAAACGTTCTGCCCTTGTACCTCTCCAGTCTCGTCTTGTTGTTCTTGCTGGTAGTCAACGAGTGGTTGCCAGAAATCTTTCTCCTCCTCATACGTCCCCAATGTTTCTTTACAATATATCATATCTTTTATCCAATCTTTGAACCTGGGCGGTCTTTTGCTACCCCACTTTATTGCTATATGCCGTTTTGCCAGTAATAGTGCCACCGCTAGCAGTTTCCTCCTCCTAGTCTGATCTTGAAAGTGCCTAGCAGGCATACCAATCAGGAATTTGGGATATGTTCTTTTAACATGTGTGTAAGTGCAGTCGTCACTGTTAGCCAGTACCCATTGAGGAACGGGCAGGCCCATGACATATGTAGGAAATCGGCTTGGGGCGCATGGCACCTTTGACATTTATCGTCTACTCTAAGGCCGTACTTATGCAGCTTGACCTTTGTGTAGTACGTTTGGTTTATAAATTTAAAATGTATAATGCGCTGATTGCAATTGGATGTGAGTAGGCTTATTTGTGCACAACTATAATTCCATTCGTCTTCTGATATAGTCATGCCCGTTTGCTCTTCCCATCTTTGTTTCCCCAGTCTGTTCATGCTGGTATGCCGTATACAGTCTTGTAGCTAATTTCAAGCGTGTTGGCGCTGTTAATAAGATTGCACTGTGCACAGTAGTAGTATAGTTGTAGGTCGGGATCTGCGAACCCTCCCAGGTGGTAGGGTTTTGTGAGTTTTCCAGCCGACCCTAGGTTGTTTTCCCCACCCACGTGAGTCGCTGTAGCACCGTACGCATTTTGCTGAAAAACGCTTTTCTGAGCCAAACTGGGGTGTTCCAGAATAAATACAGGAATCTGGGTAGGACTATCATTTTCTGCAATGCAATTCTGTCAGTTATCGACAGCGGAAGTTTAATCCATTTTTCTACATTGTCTTCCAATTTGGACATGGCGACTCCGTAATTTTCTTTAAGCACTACCTCTGGATCACGGTGTACCCAGATACTTTACTGGGCCCGTCTCCCACGTTAATGGGTAGTCTAATGTGGGTTGCGGGGTCCCTGCCGTAAGAGGTATCACCCCCGACTTATCCCAATTTATACTTAGGCCAGCGTATTGTTCATATTTGATATATTCCCTAATCAGTGGATTCAAGTTTTTCTCTGGGTATCTGGTGTACAGCACCATGTTGTCCGCATAAAGCGAAATCCCTATAGGCCAAAGAGAGAACTGCAGCGCCGATTCTGGGTGTTTTTGTCTGATTTTGCAGGCCAGTGGTTCTACTATGAGTGTGAATAATATAGGGGACAGTGGACAACCCTGTCTAGTCCCTCGACTTATGTCCATGCTTTTTGAGGTGCTTCCGTTAATTCGAACTCTCGCCCTAGGCTCATTATATAGTAAGGCTATCCATTTTAGAAATTAGGGCGGGAACCACATTCTTGTCAGGACAGTGAACATGAACTGAAATTCCAACGAATCGAACGCTTTCGCTGCGTCTAAGAGTGCTGCTGCAGCTGGCAGATCCGGGTTCAGACTTTGGTACATTTTGAATATTGTTCGTAGGTTTTGTGTTGTGGATCTGGTGGGGATGAAGCCTGCCTGATCGGGAGAACCAGTGATCCCAAAAGCAATTGTATTCTAGTAGCTTTGATTTTCGCTAGGATTTTAACATCTGTGTTGATAAGGGAGAGAGGACGGTAGGATTTGCATTTCGGAAGGTCCTTCCCAGGCTTAGGGAGTGCTATCAGTAACGCTTCTCTCAAAGTCTCTGGGAGGATCCCCTCCTCCTATGATTCCTCGTACATCTGGGCTAAGTGTGGTAATAATAGGTCTCTATATTCCTTATAAAATTCACCCAGTAGGCCATCTAATCCAGGGGCCTTGTTATTTGGGAGCGAGTTAATAGCGTCCTTAAGTTCATCCTCTGTTAGATGGTGCCCTAGAAAGGTTCTATGTGTGTCTGATAGCCAGGCTAGTCCTACGTCATCTAGGTAATCATGTATTTCCTGTCCAGATTTTGTGATCCTCATGGTGTAGAGCGTGGAGTAAAAATTCTGGAAACTGTCCAATATGGCTGGGGTGTCGTAAACTGTTTCATCTGTATCAGTTTTAATGTGTGTTATTTGAATATCATGTCGTATTGATTTGATCTTGTGCGAGAGCACCCTTGCCGGTCTGCCTCCCTCCCCATATGTCCTGGCCTTGTAGTGTTTTGATAGGTATTTCACTTCTGTATCCGCAAATTCATGATATGTGTTGACTTTGCGTCTTATGTCAGCCTGAATGGATTTTCGAGGTGTATCTGCGTACTCCGCTTCCAACTTTTGGATGTCCTTCTCCACCATGGCCAATTGCTGTCTAATGTCTTTAAGTATTCCAGGATGTTTCCCGATGCAGTGCCCCCTTGTGGTAACCTTTAAAGCCTCCCATAGTGACCGCGCGCTATCCACCGACCCTTCATTTGTCTGGAAAAAGTTTATAATGGCCTGGTTTAGTTCAGTTTTAAAAACTTGATCTTTTAGTGCAGACTGTTGGAGACGCCATGTAAATTGTCTCGGTGTGTGTGTGGGTATTGCTAGGACCATCCGTACTGGGGAGTGATCCGATAGTGTTTTGGGTAGGTGTCCCACATTTGTTACATGTGCTGACCTCTCGTGTAGTAAGCCAATAATCAAGCCTCGACCATGTGTTATGCGTCAGCGAGGTACATGTGCCTTCTCTAGTGCCCGGGTGTCGCAGCCGCCACACATCCACTAGCGCCCACTCATCTATTCCGTCCAATAACGCTCTGGCGGACCGTTTGCCTTGTCCAACGGAACCAGCTGATCTGTCCAATGTTGGGTCTAAGCATGTGTTAAAATCGTCCCCCCATATTATATCTGTTGGTTGTATAACTCTTAGTTGGTAGCAGATGGTCTCATAGAATTGTGGGTCGTCCGTATTAGGACCATATACAGAGACTATTGTGATATCTGTACCGCCGAAGTTGCCGCACAAAATAACAAACCGTCCCTAGTCATCAGTTTCCGCGTCTCTGAGAGTGAAAGGGATGTTGCGACTAATCATTAGCGGTACCCCTCTAGCATAATTTGAATATGAGGACCCTACCCGTAGCTGTGCCCATATGTATCCTATCCTGCAATCTCGTAGGGGGGGTTATGTGTGTCTCCTGTAGGCAGGCCACATCCACCTTATGCCTGTCTAGATATGCCATCACTTTTCTAATCTTCTGTGGATCTTGTAGACCTCTCACATTCCATGTTAGGAAGGACAGTGTCCTGGTCTGCCTCAGATTATTTTATTTAATTTTTTAAATTTTTTGGAAGACCTTTATTTAGAAAAGGGTGTACACGGCTATTCAGCCAAACATCCCGGAGGCATGGCAGCAAAATTAGAGCATCAAACTGTTTCGGCACACCCAGGAGAACTGCTCGGGATAAGAGAGGTCAATTTTTAAAATTAAAACAGGGTATACACGGTAAATACGTAATACAGTTCCATATGTTAACGAAAAGATGAGAGAGAAAAGAAAACAGGAGGGGGCTGGCTACAGGTTCTAAAGTAGATACAATCACCGGGTGGGCAGGAAAGCACGTCCAACTGCAGAGACACCCACCCACATTTTGAAGCGAACAATATAAGCAAGCATACATTTCTGAAGACTCCCGACTAATGCCCCACCCGATGAACCCAATGACAGGAGAGGCTGAGCAGCCACAGTGCCAGCACCGCCCAAAAAGTCCAAACAGTAACCCGACACACTGACCCCCACCCAGGGAGAGAGGAAAAAGGAAAGTCCAGTCAAACTAAAAAAGAGAAAAAGGCCATAGAAACAGAACGGAAAAAGAAAAATACCCCACCCCCTACCCCCCACCCTGCACCCCTGCAGATGGCTACTGGCTACCCCCCTAGCAGCGTGCCTATCGCCCAGCGACCAAAAACCCGAAATATAGTACAAAAGAGATGTATAAAGGAAGGAAACACAGAAAAAGAAAGAAAAGAAAAGTTAAGGGAGGAGGAGAATCACACAATCCCGGTCACACTGCCCCCCTCCTGCGACGTACAGTCCTGGTCATTGAACAATAAGCAACAAAGCAAAGTAGATTCGGTAGAACCCAGGAAAGACGTCCTACACCGCCCCGCCCCCAATACAAGAAAATGGCGGATCCCGGGTCCCTCACAAACCCCTAGCATCCGAGTCAAACACCAGTCTCACCCTTGACCTCTACGAGTGTTCACCATGAGTTCCGCACACCGCATCCGCCTATTCACAGGATAAATCAAAAGTCCAGCCAGTCCACGAACCTGTGCGGCGAGTCCAACGGATATCCACAGTCCACCACAACCCTCAGCCGCCATGACACTCGCCACGGTACGGCCAGATCCCGACCGTCCCATACTCCACCACACTGCACAGCTCACACGATCGATAGTTGTTTGCTTTTTCCGTCGGGTCACAGTTTCAATAAAGTCATTGGGGGACGAGCTCGTGAACACGACCACAGGCGGACTCTTCATCGTGGGCGGGCGATACACTATGGCGGCGGATTCAGCCGCACACTGCGGTACAGACATTGCTATCCATGCTTCGACACTAAATGAGCCTCGAGTCGTAGATTCCGGGATCAAAGTCGGGGAAACGGCTCGCTTAGGGGAACCAGACAGATCAGAGTCATTATGCGATCGGGCAGTTTCGGTGGCATCCGCGATCGACTTATGCGAAAGAGCAACCTTGTAGGAGCACAGACCCTGAATGGCGGCCATCACGGTTCGCAATGATGGCTCTTCTTCACCCCGCACCACCGCGAACTGATCGACTCCAGACATCAGTGCGCCCTTCGGGTCACCCGATTTCTCCCAGGGACCGAGGTGCGATGAGGGCAGGTGGGGGCAGGAGGCACACAGTCCAACAGCGATAGGGCCACTCGGACGGGGGCCCCACCCCGGCGGGAAGGGAACGCCGAGAAGGGGACACCCGGCCACTCAGCCACTCACAGGATCATTACACCTCCTCAATGCGGGTAGAACCGCAGGCCCGCCACCAGTCCAGGGGCAGGTTGCTCTCCACTTCTATCGACCGGACCGTGTCTGGGTCCCCGGCCGCCGTTGTTGCACTGCAACCCGGCAGGGTCAGTACTCGAGGTCCCGGCACTCGGTCAGCGTTAGGCCAAGAACTTCCACTCGATGTAACTCCGGCAATCCGGGTCGTAAGTTTCCCAGGACCACACCGCCAGTATCAGCAACGGGTCACCCACACGGGGGCGAGGCGAAAAAGCAGGATTTGTAGCAGGATATTCAAGCAGCAGGAGGAGGTCGACGGAGCCGAGAGCTTATTCGGCCATCTTCGTTCGTCGCTAGGCTCCTCCCCCTCCTGCCTCAGATTATTTGCCATAATTTTCTGTTACCTGTACTTACTAATCTTGTGATTCTGTAGGGATGCAGCCCATGTTGAGCACAATATCTTACACTGCAACCAACCTTAGCTGTCTGGTGAATTTTATGTTTTCTGTTGCATCTCACCGAGTCACATTGCCTCGTTATCCGTTTAATTTTCCGCGTAGTGGCGGTATCAATGTGCGTCCAAAATTTTTTACTCCACATCTGACATGGCTTCTCTTTCTTGGAGTCTGTCCAGCGGCGATCTTCTACGCTCTCCTTTCGCTTTTTTCAGTTGCGAGTGTTTCATAATGTCTTTGGGCTCATTAAAGATTTTTATGGCACCGTCATCCGTGATCTTTAGTCGTGCAGGGTACAGCATGGCATAAGGGATTTGTAGCTCACGCAATTTCTGGTTCGCTGTTCCGTACTTTTTCCTCGCTTCCTGCACTGTTTGGGTAAAATCTGGATATAGTGCTATAACCATTCCTTTGTGCTGCAGTGTCCCCAGTTCTCTCGCTTTTCTCAGTGCTGCGTCCCTGTCTCGATAGTTTAGTATTTTGGAAATTATGGGCCTTGGTCTGGTGCCCACTGGAGGTTTAGGGGCTAGGGATCTGTGTGCTCTTTCTATGAGAAACCCCTCTGAGAATGTGTCTCTTCCCAGGAGCGTTATCAGGAGTTGCTCCACGTATTTCTCCATTAGGCCTGTGTTTGTGGTTTTCGCAATTCCCATAATGCGTATGTTACTCCTTCGAGATCTGGCTTCCAAATCTTCGGTTTTTGCCGCCATTGCCGCCAGTTGTTTGTCTATACCTGGTTGTTATGGTCTTCCACATCTGCTATTCTCCTTTCCGCCATGTCAATTCTCTCGGTATGTCGGTCTAGCCTCTCAGACATGCGGTCTACTCTGTGCGTTAGCGTGTCAATTTTGCCATCGATGTTAGATAACGCGGTCTGTATTGATTGAAACATTGATTGGACATTGTCCGCTGGGATCCCGCCTGTTTGCGTCACCGACGGCTGGAGCGCCTGCTGGTCTGTTTCTGACTGTTCCGGGGGCTTTTTTGACGCCTCAAAGTTTATTTTTGGCTGGTTTTTATCCGGTTTACCCATTATGGCGGTGGGGCGGTATCTGCGCTGTTCCCCCCCAATCTGGCTAATTGCGCCTTTTTTAGCTGTAGTAGTTCCCCTTTGTATTTAGATGCCACGGTCTGCGCGTGGGACTTGGCTTTTTTCTGGCCACCTCTGAGTTCGGCGTCCTTGTAGTGGTCGGTTTGTTTTGCTGTAGTACCTTGCCTGCTTTCGTCCCAAGCCCACTGCTGTTCCCAATGCTGGTCGCTTTCTTCACAGGCAGTAGGGGAAAAAAATGCTCCTCCCCCGTGTACGCGGAATCAGCAGGTCCGCTCCTCCACTGTGCAAAATAGCGTCTGAATTTTTCTCACTTAGCCTCTTCGTGCTATCCTCTCATGTGCACCTCTGCGCTTCTCCTCTTTGCTACAGTGTCTTATGTACTTCTATGTAGCGCAGTGTAGTTGTTTAGCACTCGAGCATTTAAAAGATGGCCTTCTTTTCCTCCCGTTCTGTGTGAGAGATTTCCTGAGGGGCAATTTACCCTCTTTTGGGCACTTTTGATTGCACTATGTCCTCTATCTGGACGGAGCAGTATATTTCAGTCTCCCTCCGTTTTGATAAACTTGAGTGCCTGGATCAGCGCTCTTTCTCTGCCAATTCGGTGCCTATTTTCATGCCGTTTTGCAGGGCTCTGCTTCTGCGCTCCCGTTTGAGTACAGGACTGCGCCTTTCCGTTTACTGGCTGCTACTTTTTGCGCCTTTTCGCTATATGTGGCCTCAGTTTTGCAGCGTGAGGGGAATTTGGTCTTCTTTCTGTCTAGGTTGCTATTTCCCCAGTTGAGATCGCGGGAAGGAGAGGGGGGTCATGTGGGGCGCGCAGTTGTCTCGTACCTGTTCTGGAGCATCGACACCTCTCGCTCCAGCTACTGGTCTCACAGCTCACCTCTGTCCGGGGTGCGTGCTGTGCGTCTCGGCCTGCACCACTGCCCTTGGCCGGTGCTTCTCGTCTTCTAGTTCCCAGCAGGCCTAGTCAGCTTTTTAGTCTGTAACTCCTATTGAGGTCACTCTAGCGGTTCCTCTTTTCGCCGAGTGTGTATGAGGCTTTTGTGTCCTCGGTATCTATTTTGGGTTGAACTGACCCGTTTTCGTGCAGGATGAGGATGATTTACTAGACCTCCTCGAGGAGCTCGCTCAAAGTGCGGCCATCTCTTAGCGCTCTATATGGAGGCCTTCGCTCAGCGTATACGGTCCAACATAGGTATCTCGGGTATTAAGTTTGGTGCTGATACCCACAAGATTAGCTTGTACGCGGACGTTATCCTGTCGCTGACCGAACCTCATTCCTCCCTGAGGTGTCTGTCGGCGGAACTCCTCGACTTTCATAAGGTAGAGGGCTTTAAAGTTAACTTCTCAAAATCACAAATTCTGAACGTCTCCGTCCCTAGTACGGATGTTCAGGATTTGCAGCAAGACTTTGCTTTTCAGTGGGTGCATTCTGACATTCCATACCTGGGTATCCGACTGTCCCCCTCTATTGCTAAAACGGTGTCCCTTAATTATGGTTTGCTTGTTAAACACACCGCCAAAGCCCTCTCAGACTCGTCCCGCCTCAAATTGGCCTGGTACGGGAGGTTGGCTGCAGTGAAGATGACTGTACTCCCGCAGGCCCTTTATCTCTTCCAAATGCTAACTTTGAGCACCCCCGCCGGGCACTCTGCGAAAACTGCAGGGGCTTCTCAATAGGTTTTTATGGGACAATAAGCGGCTGTGGCCGCGGCTAGCGCTGTCCCTCGCTACTAGCCCGAAGGCGGCGGGCGGGCTATGTTTCCCCCTGTTGACGACTTACTATCAGGCGTCCTGTCTCCGATATATTGCAGAATGGAACAGGCCCCTGTCTAGTAAACACTGGAACTTTATGGACCAAACGGTGGCGGGTTGTAACATCTGGTGGGAATTGTGGTTATTACGCAGGCACAGGTCATGGGGTCTTTACTCTTCCCCGGTGACTTCTCTGACCCAAAAGGCGTGGGACCAGCTGGCGCATCACAGGGGGTGGACTACTTTTCCCTCCCCAATGACTCCTATTGTTGACAACCCAGACTTTCTGCCGTCATGCGCGTCCCCAGTCTTCCATCGCTGGCGAGAGGAAGGCTGTAAGATGGTGGGCTCTCTCTTTGACCTAGACGGTCTGATTCCATTTGCCTGATTATGTAAAGAGTACTTCCCGCTGCCGGAGTCTGACGCTTTCCACTACTTGCAGGTGGCACATTGGGTGACCCAACCAGCCAATATTGCCTCTGTCTCGGCCCTTGTCAGAGTTTGAATAATGGTTAGTCTGCAAGAAAGATGACCGCAAGATAATCTCAGAGTTATATGCGATGATTCTGCGCCACCCTAAGAAGCAACGTACGAAGGCGCAGGTCCGCTGGGAAACAGAGCTAGGGAGTCCCTTGACGAGAAAGAAGTGGGAGCACTTCTGCTACTGCGTACATCACACAGCTTCTAATACTGCGGGTACCGAGTCGGCCTCCAAAGTGGCATCCTATTGGTACTACACCCCGGCGCGGCAAGGCATGGGATGTAACGAAATCGGGCCTTTGCTTGCGGGGGTGTGGCCTGTCAGGGACTCTGGTACACTTGTTGTGGCATTGCCCGAAAGCTGGGGCGCTATTGGAAAATGGTACTGGATGAGCTGGATGATGTGTTTCAGATTACATTTCCCCGGGAGCCCGAGCATGTTTTGCTCCGGCTTCCCCACCCGAAGTCCTTTCCCTTGCGCTCACTGAGGGGTAGACCAATTGCTTTAGCTCTGCTAGCAGTGAGGCAGGTCCTCTTGGTGCAGTGGGATTCACCTGTCATGCCCGATCCTCGGGATTGGATTCAGAGGCTCTGGCAGATTCTAGCCATTGAGCGGTTCTCGCTGGGCATGGATGGGAAGGGCTCTAAATATGCAAAGCTCTGGAGTCCGTTTTTAAAACTCCTCTCTAAAGACCTACGTGAAGTGACATGCCCGAAGTATCTTCAGATCCTGCAACTCATTCCTTTAGAGCCTCGGGGGGGCTACGGCAGCTGACTGAGTGGTGCTTGGTGGACCCGGTGGTATCTGGACTGAGAGGGCTGGAAATAGAAGCTGATGCGGAGCGGGGTGGGGGTCGGGAAGGGGAGGGTTGGGTGGTTGGGGTTTTGGTTTCTTGTGTTTGTTCTCTAACAAAAGTAGTGGCTATAGCACAGAAGGGCTGCTCTTTAAACTCATACATTTATGCGGGGTCGCCCTCCTGGGTGTAGGCCCAGATGCTGTGTTTGAACCAAGAGAGTACGCCCTGCCGGCAAGTTGATGTAGGCAGCTGGGTTGTGTATCAAGATGCTTTCCCACATAATAAAAATGATTGATTCTAAAATGGCTTTGGGCACACCCTCACCTTCGGGCCCGTGTGCATACCAAGAGACTGCTTCCCACGCCCCAACTTCGGGCCCGGCAAAGAAGCCCAATAAGCCTTCAGGCGGCTCGGGCTCGAGCCAGCCTATTCCCAGTGCCGATCCTATACCGACATCAAAGAAAAAGCCATCTTCCTCAGTCAGCTTCCTTGTTCTTCTCCTCAGCAAAGGTTCATCTTGATTTCCAGAAGTGATCTTAAGTTCTGGGGTCTGCCCCCCCCCCTTTTATACACCAAAACCCTTTGTGTCTGAAGGCAGAGTGTCTGTACCTAGTCCAAACCAGTTCTGGTCAGTCCTGGAGCACTTTGTTTACAGGACTCCTTTTCCTTTGACAGTGTGGGCCAGGGTCATCAGACACACCACAGTGGTGGAGCCATCATTGTGGAAGGTAGGCACAGACCAATTTTGGTCCCAAGTGCTCCCCTCCCACCACTCTACATGCAGATGGGTCTATTCAGCCCTGTGCTGACTTACCCTGTCTCCTAGAGCCACCAAGCCCCTGTCACTCACAAACCAGTCAAGGAATACACAATCTTGCAGAGGCAGGCTTGGATAGTTAGGTAAGAAAATACCTACTTTCTAAAAGTGGTATTTTCAAAAACAGAATGTTAAAACCAACTTCGCTAAAAGATGTATTTTTATCATTATGAGTTCAGGTGTACTAAACTCAAAATTCTACCTAGTTCCCTGAGTCAGTCAGGATTATAACATGTTATAATCAAACTGCCCATTCTGGCCTATGTGGAGCGGGTAGCCTTGCAACAGTGAAAAACGAAATTGGCTTTAATTCTCTATCAGGACATGCCACACACATCAGGGCATGTCCTACCTTTTACATACAATGCACCCTGCCCTTGGGCTTTCCCTGGGGGTGACTAATATGTAGAAAAGGGAAGGTATAGGGACTGGAAAGTGGGTGCACTCGCCAAATCAACATAGCAGTACCAGACTGCATACAGGCTCTGCGATGGCCGGCCTGAGACACACTTTCCGCGCTGCTCCGGTGGATTGCACAACCAGTGCTGCAAGCCCACCATCAGTATTTGATTTACAGGCCCTGGGCACGCGCAGTGCACCGTACTAGGTCTGACAGTAAATCAGATAAGCCAATCATGGAGTCACTAATCCATATATCAATTTAACATAGAGATCATATGCACTTGAGCACTGATCAGCAGTTGTAAAGTGCCCAGAGTCATTAAGCCAACAAAAACAGGTCAGAGAAAGTGCCGGAGGAAGGCAAAAAGTTCAGGGATGACCCCGCAAAAAGGGCCAAGTCCAACAATGACCATGAGGAATCGGGAAGCCATCAGACCTAGCAGGTGGAGAACTATCAAGACTTGAATCCGCTCAAAACCTCAAAATCATTAGAATGTCTCTGATCTCCTGATAAGGATGGAAGGCTCAAAGCGACTTAGTGTCCAGGAATTTTCCAGTGAGTAGGGCTTTACTTGAGACAGCAGGGTTGCTGTTCGCTGCAAGTACTGCAACATCTGTGGTAAACCAGCTTTGGACAGCAGTTGTCCAGATGCAGGAACATTAAAGTGCCTGAACTTGTGTCAATGGTTTGCAACCACCACCGTCACCTTCGTAAACACTTGAGGTGCTGGTGTTAATCCCAATGGGAGGACCGTGAATGGGTAGTGAGTAAACACTACAACAAAATGCTGGCACATTCTGTACTAGTCCCGGAGTAGTATGTGAAAACGTGTCCTGTATAATCAAGAGACACCATGCAGTGTTCTGCTTCCAGCATCAAAAGCACCTGAGCCTCGGACAGCATATTACACTTTTCTTTGTGGACAGTAAATGTTCTTGAGCCTGGGATCTAGGATCAGACCAAGAAGTACAGAATCGTAACTTGTTGCAGCACCGCTTCACTGCTTTCTGCAGCAGAGCTGCCACTTCCTTTAGCAGGACTCAAAGATGATATTTCGACTGAAGTGACTGCTGATTGGAGTTGTGAGGAGGGGGATATGCTAGAAATGTCGAACATACCCTCTTTTTACAATCTGAAGAATCTATTTGTCCGATCTCCTGGCCCTCTAGCCCTGTAGAAAGGTTACATGGTTCTCTGTGTGCTGCCATGTAATACTTATGTTTCAGAAGACAGTGGTCCCAAACATTAACAAGAATACGATAACCAGAATGAATATAGACCAAAATTGAAATCTATATTTTTTACTGTCCAGCCGGACAGAATTTAATAGTATAAATATTCATATATATGACAAAAGATGGAAAGAAATTACCAAGCGGGACACAGCCTGTGTCCTGCTATCACATATGTGAAAACATATGACATACATATAAGACAAAAAGAAAGGGCAGTCTGTTAATACTTCAATTTTGTGATAGACGATAGTAAAAATACACTTTATTTCGTCAATTTTAAAATAACTGAAGCAAATAGGAACGTTTAAATTTATTGCAGTATTCACTCGTCCGACTTGACAGACCCCCATCGCGGTGAAGCCTGTTCTCCATGCCGGTTTTCACCTGGTATCACCCAGACCGACACCCCGGCTAGAGATTGTTCTTTGGGACCTGTTTTTCATCTGCAATAAATGTAAACGGTCCCTATTTGCTTCAGTTATTTTAAAATTGACGACCCTGTCATTTCGATTGATATCGAGGCATGTATCCTGATGATGATCCCATAATAACAAGGATCGAAACGTCGTCGACAATATACACTTGATGATTTAGATATTGTATTGAAAAAGATCATGCAAAGTGTATTTTCACCATCGTCTGTCACAAAATTGAAGTACTTACAAACTGCCCTTTCTTTTTGCCTTGTATGTAGGTCATATGTTTTCACATATGTGATAGCAGGACACAGGCTGTGTCCCGCTTGGTAATTGCTTTCCATCTTTTGTCAAATATATGAATATTTATACTATTAAATTCTGTCCGGCTGGACAGTAAAAAAATATAGATTTCAATTTTGGTCTATATTCATTCTGGTTATCGTGTTCTTGTTAATGTTTGGGACCACTGTCTTCTAAAACATTAAACTCTCAAAGGTCCCAGACCAATTGCTTCTTTTGGGTTCCCTTGTTCCCTGTAACGCCATGTAATACTTAAGCAGTCCTTCCCTTACAGCAGCTATAATGAATGAGTAGAGATGAGTGTAAGCATTTCTGGATGAAAATCCCAAATGTGGCTGTGTAGGAGGTTGGTTCAGTATATAGTGTCCTCCTATGGTGAGGCACAGTGTACTGAGCTCAGGCAACCCTTAGTGATCGCGTTTAGGTCACTGAAAACCAGAGCTCGCAAGGGATAGCTGTGGAGAGCAGCTCAGACTTATTCAGGAGGGTGTGAAGGATGTGCATTTACCACTATGGTCAGTCAGTAAGCTTTTCACACAAGAAAGAACCACACCTGGTGAGTATAAAAATAATTTGTATTTATTAGTATACACTAGACTCTAACTTGGTATGTCTCCTAACCGGAGATATCAATTACTCACAAGAAATACTTCAGAAATAGGTAAGTAGCATAGAAAAACACATAGGACCAATCCGGGGTGGAGGGGATGGGAAACAATCTACAAAAATAGTGGTAAGTACCAAAACTGGATTAGTACCCTAGGTTGAAGGACCCCAGGGGTAACACAGACCCACCCAACGTGAGTAGCCAGGGACCCCAAGATGCCAGTGTGCAGAGGGGTTACACCAGGTCAAATTTCCATTGGATAATACAGGGTAAGTTGCAGTTGGAGGTATACAGTTCTGGGACCCCTCCCAAAGGACCCCGAAGGAACCACTTGGATCAAGGTAGGTTGGTTAGCTACCTCACCGGTGGATACCCCAGGAACCAGGATACCTACACCTGGTAGCCCAGGTACATAGGGATGATGGGGTGCTGGAACCGTCTGTAGGCGCCAATGGATATTCGTGGAAGAACAGCTGCAGCGTCTCGTGGACCAGGCCGGTTGAACCAGGGTGGGGATTCCAGAGGAGAAGAACCTGAAAGCAGAGGGGACAGAGTTCAAACCACCCAGAGGTGACCAGGAGGCACAGGAGCCCAATACCAGCCCTCGTCAGTTCTTGCTTGTAGCACGGTGAGGATGGAGCAGCAGAGGTGGAGCCCATTCCCCTGTCCTTTGTTTAGTTTGGCACCAGAGCGGGAGCCAACTTGCATCCTGGCCACGTGCAAATTATTCATTTGAATTATATTTTCTAAAGTTGTAAGGAGAGTTTCCTTAAGGCTTTAAACAGGGGTAATGGGGAAGGGGAAATTGGTCCAGGTGTGGTAAGCGGTAACGTCGACATTTCGATCCGGTTATTTAATACTTCAGCCATGCGGATCTTCCTCAGGACAAGGGGACAGGTGAAGTGAACCTACTGAATAAAAACAAGGAGCTTAGAACCGGCACCTAATAGGTTACCCAGGCGTGGTGGCTGCACATCAAATGGCAGGGGTAATGTATTAAACCCACCTCATCAATCTTACAATGCTTAATTGGAGACCGAAACCTGGTTACACCAATGCCTGCAATACAATAATAATAACAGTTGTTGTCAAGGGTCCATAGGGATTGTACACTAAAAGTACACAAGGGCTGGCTGTAGCAACTCACCCGCAAAGTGGCAAGGGCCAACTAAGGACAAATCGTGTTATTCAGTAGATATAAATCAAGATGGTAGTGCCCAGACAATCCAGTGAACGTAATATTCAGGCCCGTATGTGTGGCAGGAGTTTCCTGAATGAATCGGGCAAATCGGGGCACAGTGTAATTTATACGATTGTTCGTCATCTGCGCGGACAACTATGACCATCTCCCGGCAGGGAGATGGTCATAGTTAAATGACTATTAAATGACTCCGATTTTATTTGACTCTCTGGAGGGGGATTATCTTTTATCAGCTTTACCCAGATTTGGCATCAGGACCTTATTTATTGGTATGGTCAGACTACTTTACAAGCACCCAACTATTCATGTTCAAAGGGCCATTACTTGTCTGAACCCATAGCAGTGGGGGATGGGACCCGACAGGGCTGCCCCTTATCCCCCCCTATTTTTCTCCTTTGCAATGGAACCCTTCGCTGAATATGTCCGTACCCAAGTCGATGTGGGAATTCCCCTTCGGGATGACACTCACACAATCTCTCTATACTCCGACGACATTCTGCTGTATGTGAGACATCTCCACTCCATGTTCCCCTCGCTGGCTCTGGGGATGTCATTGTTTGGCAATGTATCTGGACTGCATGTCAACACATTGAAATCCTCCCTTTTCCCCTGCTGCGTGACCACCCCAGACCCGGGATACTCTCTGAGCAGGGTCCTGGTGACATGGTGTGCCGACACCTTCCACTATTTAGGTATCCGCATTTACCGGAACAACGCCAACCTTTTGATGGCAACATCAACAGAGCAACAATCGCTATCCATTCCCAAATGACTTTTTGGAGGACAGTGGCAGTCGCCCTTACTAAAATGTTGATACTTCCTCGGCTCGTCTGTTACTTTACGAACCTACCTCTCTACATTCACCTATTTCAACAAATTTGAGATTTCATTTGGGGTGCATCCAGAAACCGAGGTTCGAGGCATGTGGGCTGCTGAATTCATATCTGTCCATAGATCGCCGCCTAGTGTTGGGTCCGGATGATCTCACATTGTTGTCTTGGAAGAGTCTTCGAAGTATCACGAGATAGGTGGCTCCTCCCCTGGACTACAGAGCGCATGGGCATCGACTCCATCCTCAGATTGTTTTTTTCCGCCATTGGGTTCGGATGTATATTGGTTCACTCTAGTCGGAATCGATATAAAAGTTTTCTTAAGGCCAAAAGGCCTTTAGTTTTTCGTCGGTATAGTCTTGCGTTCGGTTCCCGATTCTTCCAGCTCAGTTCTGAGCCGGATTTCCAGGAGAGCCGCATGCTTTTCGACGCTGAAGGCCCGGTCGACGCCAGAGGCCTCATCGACGAACCATCATTGAACGGAGCCCGTTCAAAAGATGTCCCGTGTGCAACTCCAAGTATCCCCACATCGACGTCCTCCCGGTGTGCAACAAGTGTCTGTCGCCGGATCATGATGAAGCCAGCTGCATGGGTTGTTCGCGTTTTTGATCCAAGAAGACTCTTCTGCATCGACGGGCTGCGCGCAAGGAAGCCCAGCAGACTGCACCGGCGCCTGTGGACATCTTCGATGCCGGGGATGATGGAGCAGACCGGGAGGTTCATGAGAACCTGTCGAATCCCGCGTCGGAGGTCGACTCCTACTACGACGCGGCTGTTGAAATGCTCGAAGCGGAAGAAGTCGTCGTCGACGAGGTAGGAGACGACGACGGGGCCTTTGGGGCCATGGAAGATAGCTCGAGCGAGGAGCTAAGCACGCAAACTGACATTGGGGCCGAAACGCTTCATAAGGCTCAGGTCGAGAATCGCCACTAGGCCTTACCCAAGATCTTCCTACAAGTTCTACGGCCCCGCCCACGGGCTCGGCTTCGGACATTACTAAGGAGCCGCAACCTGCTAAATCGAAACCGAAAGTAAAAGCTCCGGTCTCGACGCAAGTAAAAGCACTGCTGCCTACATCGAAACCAAAAGTGCGTATTGCTTTGGTCGGCTTGAAGTCCTCGGACCTGTCGGCACCGACGAAGCAGAAGAGCGTTATCGACCCGAAGAAACAGCTCAAGGGCGTCGAGACGAAGTCTAGCGCGCTGAAGGCAAAGGGTCAGGGCAGTCGACCCGAACAAATCGGCGCCGAAGACAGTTGACACCGACAAAGGACTCGGTGATCCGAAGGTTCTTGAGCCTCCGCGGCGACAAGACAAGGCAAAGTGCGGTCCGACCCACGAGTCCACGCCTGGTGGTGCCTCGAAGGATTCCGTCAAGTCGACGCAGCCGTCCGCCTCATTCTTGAAGCAGGTGGCAGACTACCTAAAGCGCATCAAGGACAAGGCCTCAAGTGTCGGGCCTAAAGATCCTCCACCTTCGAAGCCTGCCGATAAACATCAGAAGACGTCGACGCCCATCCACTTCACGCTGCCGCCGAAAGTGGTGCCGAAGGCTTTCGCCCCTAAAATGGCCACCGACGTGCCCGAGAAGGTGTCCTCGGTGCCGAAGTCAACAACGGTGGTCCCGGCCATAAAGCATCGACAATCCTTGTTGGAAGAGCAACAGGAACAGTTTATCGATGCCGAGACAGGCAGACTTTCTCTTTATAAGCGGAAAATCGCCCCGGAACAGCCAATGGAGTCCTATAAAATTCCACTGAAGAAGAAAAAGGATTCTACTTCGACACCTGTTCTTGTAGAACCGGTATCTCCACGTGGCCATGATGTCTCACCCACTTATTCAGATGTGGACACTGGGGAAGGTGATAATGATGAATACAGCTATCCTGTATACACTGATCCAGATGATACCCATGAACCCTGGGCTGCTGCTGCTCACCCAGGTGATCCTCACTCCACCCCAGACACTCAAGGGTATGCTGTGAAAACGTCTCCTACTGAGGATTCGGCAGCGTTTAATGCCCTCATTGAAAGGGCAGCTAAGAATCATGACGTCCAGCTCCATGCTGACCCCATTGAAGTGGACTTTCTTTTTGACACCTTTTCCGTCTTAGAGAGGACTGTCAAGACTCTGCCTATGTTGAAGGGTGTCTTTAAGCATGCTTGTGAAATCTTTAAGGAGCCTACAAAAGCAAGGGTGATAAACCCCAGAATTGAAAAGAAGTACAAACCGGCGCCTGGAGACCCTACTTACATTAAGGGACAGTTGCCATTGGACTCTCTTGTTGTTTCTAATGCCCGGAAGAGGGCGAATTCACAAACAACGGGTGATGCTCCTCCCCCAGATAAGGAATCTAAGGTGTTTGAGGCATCAGGGAAAAGGGTAGCAGCTCAGGCGGCCAATATCTGGCGCATTTCAAACACTCAGGCACTTCTAGCCAGGTATGACAGGGCACATTACGACACACTTGAGACCCTGTTACAGCACCTGCCAGATGAATACAAAGAGGCAGCTGAGATGCTCATCCAAGAAGGGAAGCTCATATCAAATGCTTCTATCAAATGTGCACTGGACACAGCAGACACCGCGGCCAGAGCTGTTAAAGCTAGTGTCATGCTGAGACGACATGCCTGGCTCAGAATCTCCGGGTTCAACCTGGAAATACAGACCTCCATTCTAAATCAGACGGTAAACCCTGATCATCTGTTTGGCCCAGAGGTGGACACCACCTTGGAGAAAATCAAAAAAGACACTGAGACTGCTAAGTCCATGGGGGCTCTACAGTCGCAGCAGTTCCGGGGTGGTTCTTTTCGTCGCTCAAGCAATAGAGGTGTTTCCAGAGGCCAGCTCTCCCAAACCACACAGTACTATAAAGGCGGCACGCAGACCACATACACCAAACAAAGTAGAGGTGGATATCGTGGAAACAGCGCCAAGGGCAGAGGTCGTGGAAAAAACAACTCCAGATCCTCCGACACTAACAAACGTGACGCCTTGTCACTGCCCCACGACCACGCAACACCTGTCGGGGGGGAGACTTCAACAGTCCCTCCCAGTCTGGAAGTCCATCACCACAGACAGGTGGGTCACACAGCTTATCCAGTTTGGTTATTGTCTGGAGTTAACATCCACTCCACCCAACATACCCCCAAGACACCGTCCTATGTCCGCCGAGCATTTGCACTTATTGCAGCAGGAGGTCCTCGTCATGCTGCAAAAAGGGGCAATTGAGCTCGTGCCTGTGAAAGAAAGAGGCACAGGAGTTTACTCACTGTACTTCTTGATACCAAAAAAGGACAGGTCCCTCAGACCCATACTGGACCTCAGACCCCTCAATCAGTACATTCTATCGGAGCACTTTCACATGCTGACACTGCAGCAAGTCCTACCGTTGCTCAGTCAAGGGGATTTTCTCTCAACTTTAGATCTAAAAGATGCGTATTTTCATATTCCGCTGCACCCGTCACACAAAAAATACCTCCGGTTCACCATCCAAAACCAACATTACCAGTTCAAGGTTCTACCTTTCGGAGTCACCACGGCACCCAGGAGTTTACAAAGTGCCTGGCGACGGTGGCGGCACACCTAAGGAGACAAAACATTCACGTCTACCCTTATCTGGATTACTGGCTCATCCAGGCAAAGTCAGCCCAGCATTGTGCCGCCCACATGTCCCACACCATTCACCTTCTTCACGATCTGGGATTCTCACTGAATTACCCAAAGTCCCACCTGCAACCCGCCCACATACGGCAGTATGGGGTGCGACGATAAACACTCTGGCAGCCACAGCACAGCCAAATTCAGTGAGGGTCAGCAGCATTCAATCGCTGATACAGAAATTCAGACCTCAACACTCGCTTCCAGCACGAGTGTTCATGCAGTTGATAGGCATGATGGCCTCCTGCATCTCCATAGTCCCGCACGCGAGACTACATATGCGTCCGCTTCAGGAGTGCTTAGCACGTCAGTGGACTCAGGCTCACGGACAGTTGAAAGACCTAGTGTTGGTGACCGGTCATGCATACAACTCTCTGCATTGGTGGAACCCACAAAACCTTTGCAAGGGACGACCGTTCCAGGAGCGTGTGCCACAGATCATTCTGACGACGGACGCTTCTCTTCAGGGTTGGGGAGCTCATGTACTCCACTACACTGTGCAGGGAATATGGACACCACAGCAAAGGAAGATTCACATCAATGTTCTAGAACTGATGGCTATCTTCATGGCAATGAAAGCATTCAAGGTACATCTGTGCAACAAGGTCGTGTTGATCCGGACGGACAACATGACGGCTATGTACTACATCCAGAAGCAGGGAGGTACACCCTCTCCACAGTTGTCTCATCTGGCTCAGAGCATGTGGAAGTGGGCCATTCAAAGTAATATCTTCCTCATGGCGGAACACCTCCCGGGCAATGACAATCAGATGGCGGACCTGCTCAGCAGGTACAGCCACCAAATGCACGAGTGGGAGATACATCCATCAGTACTCCACCCGTACTGCCTAAGGTGGGGTCATCCAGAGATAGACCTGTTCGCCACAAAGGAAAACGCCAAATGCCGAAGCTTTGCCGCCAGATTTCCACACCCACACCCACAGTCGCAGGGCAATGCGATATGGATGAACTGGTCAGGCAAATTTGCGTACGCTTTTCCCCCAGTACCTCTAATACCGCTGGTGGCACGCAAGCTGAAGCAGCACTCGATGACTCTCATCCTGGTTGCTCCAACGTGGGCTCGCCAACCATGGTACGCCACGTTTCTGGAACTGTCCGTGGTACCGCATCAAAGGCTGCGCCTCACACCCAAGCTTTTGACGCAGAGCCATGGCGACATTCAACATCCAGATCCCCAACAGCTCAACCTGGCGATCTGGCTCCTGAGGTCTTAGAGTTTGGCTACCTCAACTTACCTCCTGACTGTATGGACATAATCAGGGAGGCAAGGAAGCCCACCACCAGAGCATGCTATGCGGCGAAATGGAAGCGGTATGTCATTTATTGTGCAGACCACAACATTAACCCGCTGGATGCATCTATTCAGAGCATCATTTGTTATCTCTTACATCTGTACAAATGTAATCTGGCCTATGCTTCATTCGTATACATCTATCCGCAATGGCTGCTTATCACCAAAACAGACGGCACCTCTCCCTTTTCAAAGTGCCTGCCATTAAAGCCTTTCTGGAAGGACTCAAACGAGTCATTCCTCCGCGGACACCGCCAGCTCCCGAGTGGAACCTAAATGTGGTCCTCACCAGGCTGATGGGTCCCCCTTTCGAACCACTGCATTCATGCGAGATTCAGTTCTTGACATGGAAAGTGGCTTTCCTGATAGTGATTACATCGCTACGACGAGTTAGTGAACTCCAGGTACCAACTATCCAAGAGCCATTTATTCAAATTCATTCCAACAGGGTGGTGCTTCGCACTAACCCGAAGTTCCTTCCTAAGGTAGTTTCTCAGTTCCATATCAACCAGACTATAGAACTACCTGTGTTCTTCCAAAATCCAGAGTCAGTTGCGGAGAGGATGCTCCACACACTTGACGTCAAGAGGGCCTTAATGCACTACATTGATAGGACCAAAGATTTTCGGAAGACTAAACAACTATTTGTTGCCTTTTCGCCACAACACAAAGGCAACCCCATTTCCAAGGCTGGTATAGCCAGGTGGATCGTTAAGTGTATTCAGATCTGCTATCAGAAAGCTAAGCGCACTCTCACCATTCCACCGCGGGCCCACTCCACCAGGAAGTTGGGGGCCTCCATGGCTTTCCTTGGAAATATTCATTTGGAAGACATATGTAGAGCAGCCACATGGTCTACCACACACACACATTTACAAAACACTACTGTGTTGATGTGCACTCCAAACAGCAGGCAGCTGTAGGGCAGGCTGTTCTAAAAACACTTTTCCAAACTGCTGCAGCTGGCACAGGCGGCCGCCGTTAATGGAGGGACTGCTATGTATTCTGTGCACAGATATGAATTCAGCAGCCCACATGCCTCGAACCGAATATGCTACTTACCAGTATGCATCTGTTCTTGGCATGTAGGGCTGCTGACATTCATATCGCCCGCCCTCCTCCCCGGAGCCTGTAGCGGCTGCAGCATTCACACATACTTCTAGCATGGTCATCATTCACAGTTTCACTCCATCTTTGCCACAATGGCTAAAAACAATCTGAGGATGGAGTTGATGCCCATGCGCACTGTAGTCCAGGGGAGGAGCCACCTATCTCGTGATACTTCGAAGTCTCTTCCAGGACAACAATGTGCGATCATCCGGACCCAACACTAGGCGGCAATCTATGCACAGATATGAATGTCAGCAACCCTACATGCCAAGAACAGATGCATACTGGTAAGTAGCATATTCGTTTCCATTTAAAAGCTTTACCTGCCTGCTGGGCAGGGTGGCCTTGCCGTTCCTAACTTTGAACATTATTTTTTGGCTGCTCGATTGCAATAGATTGCCAGGTGGCAAGCATCCCGTCATCTCTCGGGCACGGCCACTCTAAGTCCATCCAGGTCATACCTCACCCCCTTACATCCATGTGTGAAGTCCAGGGGCATAGACTCACTGTTCCTCTCGGTGGCCTATCAATGCTTCTGTAGAAGCCTATTTATCATCCGCTCCACAAAATCGTACGCCCCCTCTATTCCTCTCTTGAGGACGCCCAGGGACCAAATGATTACTAAAGTGGCAGAGCTACATAATAGGGACAGCGCTGGCATTCGTGACACTGGGGATCTCTTCCCGGACTGTACCCTCGTCCATTCCACGGAGCTTGTCTCGGAAGAAGGTCTCCATCCGTGTTATTTTTTACTGCGCCTCTCTCTCATTGCAACTCTCGGTCAGATGGGGCAACCTGTCCATAGAGCCTCCCATGCATCGTACAATTCAATTCTTACACATAATCGGCGAAGGGGGTCACCTGACTCTGTGGTTTTTAGCATCTCTCCGTCAGCATGCCGCAGTCTCATTATACTCTGTAGGACTCCATTGGGAGGAAGACTTGGGACATCCCTTCTCCGATTCAGAATGGACAGCTGCCCTGGAGAGCCCCACTCGAATACCTCGCAAACAGCACCTCCGCCAAATGACATTTTCTATCTTACATCGAGCATACCTTACACCAGCCAACATTTTTGAGTTCTTTCACCGCACGGACTCTATTTGTCTCAGATGTCACTTATCTGACGCTTATACATGTTGTGGCACTGCCCCCTCTCTCAATGGGAACTTGATTGAGGTGGCTGCCACCCTTGCTCGCTGCACTGACCGCGAGATCCCTTTCCAGTGGGAGGTCTATCTCCTGCATCTATTCAGCAGGGGCAGGAAATATAGGGTCACTTCTCTCTTATTGGACTTGAACCTGGCAACCGCTAAACTTCTAATTACCAAACGGTGGAGATCACTGATGACTCCACACACTGTAGCGTTGCGTTGCTCTTTGCTGAACTGGTCAAATGCGGAGAGCGTCGCCTTATGCAGGGAAGACTTTCTGGGAATTCGCTAATTCCCCCTGGCCGACAGTTGGAAGACACAGCCCCTGTAGATTCTTCAATGGGGGAAGGGGATTGGACTGTTGTATTGTCATAATTGGGAATATTTCTCCATCCTACATACTCGGAAGTATATCTAAAGCAGATCGGTCTCTTAGCCAGCCAGTGAGCTAGCTTATACACACACTGCATTTCATATGCATGCAACACACATGCGGAGAGGTACTAGACTGGGTGCGACACACACAGCTGTATGTCACTAACCGTTCATCTCCCCCCCTCCCCCTTTAACTTTGTCCTCATTTTGTTGAGCCCCACTCCCCCTATTCAAATATGTGTTATGATATTCTTAGATTATATGCATTTTCACAGACCTCATGGTGGCACTAACTCCACAATAGATAGCGGCATGTGGCCCTCAACTGTGTGTTTACTGTGTTTCTCCTTTCATAACACAATGTATGCCCAAGTGAATTTAAACCGTCCACTAATATGGGGGTTGCTGGTGTCGTTATAACATGCATAATACTGTTTTATCTCTGTTGTATATTATGGAAAACCAATAAACTGATTTACAAAAAAATTAAATGAAACAGATGTTATGAATGTGCTAGACTTGTTCCTAATCTCCGTAGTAACAAGTCTAACATATGTTTCAGACCCTGTCACAGCCCTACTGCTCCTTTTTGTTGGAGGGGTGGATCTAAGGAATGCCAGCAACATTATTGGTAGTAGGCCCTTAATCTTCCGCTAGTTCTGCAACTTCAATACTGGTTTTATTTGTCCTCCAATTTACCATCTGCTTCTGGTTGGTGGGGTGGGATCCTCAGTTCCTTGTCATTTCGGAGACCGTTGTTATGAATCGCTAGTTGCTTCAGCTTTACACAAGATTACCTTCATCCCCTTTCTATCTACCGTTCCAGACAGTCCACAAACTAATAAACACAACTGTTGTTCTTATATGCACCAAGGTAGGCTTGTCCGCATTGGTATTCCATTTTAAAAAAGTAGTTCAAAGCAAAGGTTTTCAAACTACCAACACTGATGGATTTTCTGACCTTTCCATAGGAAGATTTACTACCCCTATCGTCAGTCTGCAATAAGCAGCATAGTTCCTAATCAAAATGTCATCATTTGAGTTTAGCAGAAAATATTTTTATATCTTAAGATGCTATAATGTATCACTGGAAACTCTAAGCATTACATTAATTGATGTCATGCATGCCATTTGTTGATCATTTGAGGGAATTCTTATTCAATACATCATGTATGTTAGACTGTGTGCTATGTTAGGATATTTGCCAGTATAGCAGCAATTTCCACGTAAAGTAAAGGCATGGACCATAGACTTAGTTTCATTAAGCCAAGTTTTCAAAACAGTTCAAGAATGGGACTAACAGTTGCTCCCTCCACACATAATCCCAGCATCACACCAGAGCCTGAATTTGATTTTGGTAGGGCTAATAATCTCAATTTGAACCTACAGAGTAATTTAAAATATTGAAATTTAAGATTGCATTTTTGAAAGACAGCCATTACTTCACTAAGAAGAACCTGCTGATACTTGTGTACCTTACCTTGTCTATACCTAAAGAGAAGATGGTTATGAGAACTCGTAGACAGTTTGACTTGGATTGGAGAATCCTCTTTTGGAACAATCCGAGAACACATTGCCATAGCTTGCATTTTAGTCCAACCAATAAATCTTAGAGGGTTCTACATATTCTAGATGTTAGAATGACAATTGTGTGCTACAGCATGTACTGAATTCAAGACATTAAGATGAGACTAATAAAATCATTTTGTGTGGCACATGCATCTGATGATGCAAATCCTCCACCCCCACAACAGAATATAGCTTGGAGGTTATCATAGGGATGAAATTGATGTGATATTGAAATGAACAGGGGTGTGTTTGATGTGCTGTACAGAGGCCGACCCAGTTTGTGCCCATCCCGACTATGTATTCTATGTTGTCAGCATAGTATATCCACTACTATATTCGTTTTATTATGGGAATCCATTTGGCGTGTTTTTGTTTTTTTAAAGGTTGGATTGAGGTGCCTATTATGTTGCAAGTAGTCCAAATGTATTGTTAACTAACCTAAGTTGCAGAACAAGATTGTTTCAATGTGTTTTTAGTTTTTATTGTTGGTGGTATTTAACTAAAGAGATATGTAGATGATTGTAGAGTGTGTATGTGAATATTTAGTTTCTGTTCCTAGGATTTTTTGTTTTATTATGTGAAAGTTGATCATTTCAAATTCAAAGTTTTATTAAACTAATAGAAAGTAACCCATTTAAATGGAAAGTTATCCTGTATGTACTATTGACAGAATTATTTGATCAACGGGTATTGATTTGTGTTTATAAGCAAAAACTTATTTTGTTCATTCAGATCCCCCAATGAAGCCCATAATGGGGTAAATACTGAAATACCAAGTCCTACAGCACACAATGAACCTAATAGCACACCTGTTTTGAATGGTGGCCAAATACAATCTCCTCCTAGTCTTGCAGCAAGACCCAAAACACCAGCAGCCAACTCTCTTACAACCCAGCCTTCAAACAGCACTGGTAAGCTATGCTATGTTAAAAAATCTACTCAATGGCATGCAAGTATCATGTGACTTAGTTGTCTCTGAGTTGACTGTCATGCGACAAAACTACAAATAATATGGTGTGCATATGCAGCTACAGGCGATAACAGATAAAGGAATACTGGTTTATAATGTGAAACCTTTCTGTTTTTGTAGGCTTGCAGGTCTGTGTTTTGGAATGAGGAAGTGAAGTCAAATATTTATATGTGGCTAAATTGGTGCATGACTGACAAAACTCACTGGCGGTAGGATGGACTAATTCTTCCGTTCACCCATTTGCGATACAATTCTAAAACCTGCCAGTTAATTGTCAGTTATAAGCCAGACCTATTGTACGTATGAGACCTGATTAGCAAGATGCTGTGGCTAAAATTAGATGGTACTGCACTTCCCTGAGAGATTTCAGAACTTCAAATGGGACATAATTGCACTTGTCAAAAGGACTGCCATACCTACAAGCAGAACAGGACAAGCCCTTGGCTTTTCCCAGAAGCAGATCACCAACACAGTTTAGCAAAATGTCAATTTTATTAATATAGTACTGTTAGTTATGTCCCTGACATTCTAAAGGTATTCTATGAAGAACTAACACGGAGATCTCTCTGCAAGTCTAAAATGCATTTTGTTGGACAGTGCTATATTGCTGTATATACCTCTGCTACCAAGCTGTCCTTTGCACTTGTAAGGCTTAAAGTGCTTTCTGGGTTGTTTCAGTGCATTATTCATATTGCGCTTCTACTCCTGATGTAGTTTTAAAGCTCTCCAATTTGTATTGGTTCCTGGATGCCTTTTAGGGTGCATGGTGCAAGGGTCTTTGTATCTAGTTTGGCCTACGTTGAGGGAGATGCAAGAGGTTTGAATACATTTGTGTTGGAATCCCTGTGCGTCTAATGTTGCTAGACATAAATATGGGTTGTTGTGGAGTATGTGAGAATAGATGCAGTCATTTATATAGATACCGCCTTTAGAGACGGCAGCATTAAATATAGAACCTGCCATTTAATGAACTTCAATTAGATCTACCCATCACCATCAAAATGATCCAAACCATTAGAGGCACTGTTAACCAGCAGAATTATATGGAGTCCACCAACATTGCAGGCCATGTCATACAACCATATTAGTGATACATATAGTCCATTCTGAAGTAACAAAAGGCCCACCATTTGGAGACTGTTTTACCACCAGGATTGTGCTATATTGCATCCCACTAGGAGCCACAGGTGGCCTGATAATTTGAGTTGCTTTTCAACCATTACAATGTGCAATTAAGGGACAAGCTAATCGAAAGCACTGTTAAACCACAAAGGGAGTGGTATCCAGGGGCGGCTCCTCCAAAATGGCGAAGGAGCGTTTGCCACCGCCCGTGCCAGAAGATCATAAATAAAATAATAATAAAACAATGTTATTATCATTTTATTTATGCTGCCTGAGCCCTGCAATACAATAAGTATGGGGTGGGGCCAGGCATGCCACTGAGGAGGAGTAATGTGCACTCAGAAGTGCATGTGTTTGACTGGCTGGCCGTCCTAGGCCTGCCAAACACACATGCACACTTATGTTTCTCCAACCAGGCTGACACAGCCAGGTTGGAGAAAAGCCACAGGCTCCAATGCACTGTCTGAGTGGCAAATGAGGCCGCTCAGACCAATCCTGGCATTGCTCTCATGTGAGAGCAGTGTCTGGATTGGTTGTGGAGCCTGTGCCCTGAAGGCCCATCCCCTTCCGGCCGAATGGAGGAGCTGCGAGGCAGGTGTGTCAGCGGGAGCAAAGCAGCAGGTGTAAGGCTTTAAAAAAAAAAATCTTATATTTTATTTCTTCCCCCTCCTCAGCTTGCCTCTCTGACCTCCCAGCTAGCAGTCGTGAAGCGCGATAATCCTGACGTCTATTCAACGCCACACACAGTAATGCTGCGCATGGAGCCTTTCTGTCGAGGCCGCTCTCTATGGACTTTCCTTACCATACAGACTTCTCCCTGCAGGTACTTTCCTGGGGGGGACCATCCTCCTTTCCACCACCAGGGAACGCTGCAACAGGTATTCTGCAGAACGGTGACATGGACCCCAAATCGGGGACCCTATTACCTTGTGGGTCCACCTCCAAACAAAGAGATGTTAGGAAATGCTCTAACCTATCTCGTGACTGACATCTCCCTCATGGTACACTAGCCACTAGCATGCCCACTAGTGAGTGCCTTCCTGGGGAATGATGCTTCTCCTTTCTTGTTGACAGTCATAGTGATATGGCACCATGGGCTTTGTCCTCAAAACACCCACTTGCTCAGAGGTGGGTTGGGTCCCCTTGTCAGACGTTTGAGGCCCTAAGTAGTTATCACTTTTAACCTTCTACTGTGGGTCTGAACAACCCTCCTTGAGATCACTCCCAGGTACTTTCTTGGACACACTGTTGCTAAGCCAGAGAATTGTTTCCTTCCTGAGGTCTACAGGAACAGAGACCTTGGAGCCTATCAGGTGCTGGGGTAACTCCGATAAGTAGTTATTCAAGATGAGCTTCTGCATAATCAAATTGTACAGCCCATTGTAATCCCTTAATCCAACCATCCAATGCCATGCTAGGTAAGTCTACAAAATCTTCCCTTGACTGGTGTGACTGTTCCGGGTATGGCTGAATTTCAGACGATACTTCTCTGGGGTTAGACCAAATTTGTATGTCAGGACCTGCTTCCTGGGGCATGCTTAACCTGGACGGCTTCATCTATTACAATTGGTGTATTCCTCCCAGTATTGATCATGTGTTTCCACGGGCTAAGCCTCCAGTCATGCTTAGGACCTTCTTCTCTTTTAATGCCAAGGGCACCTTTTCCCCTCAGCTTCCACCAGCGGTCTTTTCTCCTTTAGTGCAAGGGTTGCAGCTGCTCTCATCTCTTCACCAGCCAAGAAGGAGGCCAACCTTTTCTGAATGGTGGGGGTAGGCAGCTGCAATTTCATTTTAAGGTACCCTCCGCCTACCTGTCATCTAGCTGTAATTGCAACAAACTGTGAAAAGACACTGTACTCTGACCTATACAATACAGGTGATGCTTCTTGTGGAGAACCCCACTGTAGCACTCTGTGCTCCTCCACGTTATTTTCTTCTTCAGATTCATTCTCATTCTTCTCTGAGGTAGACTGTAGCTGGTGGATTTCTTTCCAGTCTCTGGGCGTCAATGTGTGGTAATCTTCTTTCTTGGACTCCCTGTTCAGCTTCAGTCCTCACTGCTTGCATATGCTCCTCAGTACTGTAACGCTAAGGCTCTCCACATTACCTAGATCCCCTTCCATGTTCTCCAAAGACTTAAGATGCAAAAGTTGAAGGCAAGCATACATTTAAGGAAAAATATGAAATAAAGATCGAAGGAAAATCGAAAATGTATTACTTGCTATCAATTTAAAAAGGGAATTTTAACTGAAATCTGTGTGGCACTGCAAAAGGCAAGTTCTGCATCGTATTGCTTAACACCAATGTAAGAAAGTGTATTATTATTTGGAGTGGACGACTGCCACCTCAAGGAATAATGCGTCTTACCAAGGTGAGTCCTCAAAATCACTAAATTAACTTTAGCTTAACCCCCTGATATCTATGGCACAGAGGTTGTTCTGTCCTTGAGACCTTTTATTTGGTAGAAGCTATCAAGTCTGCTTGTACTTTATGAACATATTATTTCTGATTATTCTAGTTAAAGATGTTGTCGTTGTGCTAAATAATTTGTGTATGTGTGAGTAGGCATGAAGACAGAAAAGAGAGCTGGTGTGATAGGGTGCACTCAGGAATTTTCAACTGGGGCAATAAAAAACTCTTGGGCCAGACGTCTATCAGTGATACCAGTTAGAGACTTCCCATTGATTGTATATGTGATTTATCGATTGGATATTAATAACTGCATTTATTTGGGATCTCGAGCAGTCTAGGGAGGCATGTGTAAAGAAGCCATTCAGAAAGGACTGATAAACATACACCAATTGTAATTGGTTGAATGACAACAAATCAGAAAGGGTGAAACACCTTATTATATTTTGAACAATCAGAACTGCTCTTTCTGGGCACGGTAATTGGCTGCTGGGTAGCTAATCAGAATGTCCGACATGCCTTCCGGCACTGCCTTTGATCCCCAAGAGGTAGAGGGAAGTCCTTGTCCTCTGCGCAGTGCCCCCTTCATAAATGCTGGGCAGGAATTCTCATGATATGGAATTCAAATAAGGAAATCACTTGGATTCTGGACCCATGTCCAAATACAGAAATTAACAAAATTAGTCTTTTACATTTCAGTTATTATTTTTGACCACTATACTGTAGCCCTTAACTAAAATGTTAATCTTATTCCAGGGAAGTACACTTAGTTGTAAGTTTGCATTACTTAAATGTAATTTTGTGAATTGTTTTGTTAATATTATGTTTGAGGCATATGCACTGCAGATTGTACACTTAGCATTAGATCGCCACATGGTGTTGGGCTCGGATGATTGCAGGTTGTTGTTGTCTTGGAAGAAGTCTTTGTATTCACGAGATAGGTGACTCCTCCCTTGAGAATACTGCGCATGGGCATCGGCTCCATCCTTAGATTGTTTTTTTCCGCCACTGGGTTCGGATGAAAGTTTCTCCGCTCCGGCTAGAAAAACATTTTTCAAGCACCTCGAAGTGCAAAACTTCCTCAAACTACTAAAAACTGCCTTTGACATAGACTACAAGACTTCTCAAACCCATCAGCTCGATTCCGGTCATCCACGCGGGCCGTTGGGCCTATCGACGCTGTGCAGCCTACACCTCATGGAAAGAACTCCGTTCAAAAGATGCCCAGTATGTCAAGCAAAGTTTCCACATAGCGATCACCACGAGGTCTGCAACCTCTGTCTATTGCCAGAACACGACAAATCAACCTGCACAGCCTGTGCATCCTTCCGATCAAAGAAAATGATCCGGGATAGGAGTGCCAGTCAACACGAAATGAGGAGATCAGCCCTGGAACTGGAGGATGTCTTCGATGAAGAGGTTCCGCTCATTCCCGAAGACTCACCTGATCTCCGGATCGTATCAGAGGCAGACAACTCAGATAACTCCATTCCATCGGGTCAGCGCGTGAGTACTACTGCCCCTGCACCACATACAGTTCCCAAACCGAAGGCAAAGGTCAGTACTCCGCTTGCTGGGCCCAGTCGAGACCGAACGCCCGCTTCGAAAACCCCGCCTCAGAAGAAAACAACTAAGCCTTCCAGTGCCTCGACGCCAAGCAAGCTGCACATGCCGATTCCACCTCTTCCATCGGCACCAAAACCCAAAGCTAGCTCGGCACCGAAACCAAAGGATGGCTCGGCACCGACACAGAAAGACCTCTCGGCACCGAAGCCTAAATCGACACCGAAACCGAAAGAAGTGCCGGCTCCGAAGCCGTCCACTCCTAAACATAAAAGTGTGAAGCCATCGTCCGACGCCTCGAAGCCGAAGACACCGGCTCCCACACCGAAAACACCTTCAGTGCCGAAGCCCACAAGGCCTGATTACGATGTGCCCGAGCCCTCTGACCGGCCTACCAAGCCGAAAACAACCTTCGGCACCAAAAACTACGCCAAAGGATGTTTTAGCACCTCCCAAGGCTAAACACACAAAACAACCTCTAATGGAACTGAACAAATCGACGCCCAAGAAGGTTGTACATGAGGAGGAACTTTTCTTGCCAGATCCTCGACAAAAGAACATCTACATCAACTCAAAAACAGGTCATGTAGAAGCTACACTTCACAAGAAAAGACCAGCAGATGCACCGCCCACACCTGGGGTTCCTGCCAAGAAAAAGGACTGTGCTACATCCCCTATGCACTTTTCCTTTCCTATACCTCCTCCTCCTTCTCCACTTCACATATCACCTCAAATCTCTCCTGCACATTCTCCACTTTTATCATCACATTCGCCTCAACATGATGATGATGAATATAGTCTGGGTGGAGCAGATAATATAGATGAGCCTTTCTCACACCCAGTGGATGATGTTATATGGGACTTGCCAAACCCACAAAATGCGGCTGATAGTCCCGACCCGCAGTTATACCCTTCAAAACCTTCCCCTCCAGAGGATAACATTGGTTTTGGTCATTTGTTACACAGAGCTGCTGCATACCATAAAGCTACTATGCATTCTGATGACTGAGGAGGATTTTCTCTTAGATAACTTTGAACAGTCTCAACGGTCTGTTCAAATTCTTCCCATGATTAAAGGAGTCATTAAACATGCTCCAGAGGTATTTAAAGACCCTGAACGCACTAGAGTGTTGAACACCAGAATTGAGAAAAAATATAGGCCTGCACCCACAGACCCAGTCTACATTAAAGGACACCTACTATTAAACTCTTATGTCAATTGCTAGAAAAAGGGCAAATTCTCAAACTTCTGGCGAAGCACCCCCACCTGACAAAGAATCCAAAGTAATTGATGCGTCAGGTAAAAGAATAGCTGCACAAGCCATTAACATATGGCGTATAGCTAATACACAAGCCCTCCTCTCTCTGTACGATAGGCCCATTATGATTAATTAGAAAAATTACTTGAACACCTACCAGATTAATATAAACCTCAGGCAACTGACCTCATACAGGAAGGCAAGTTAATTTCAAATGCCTCAATAAAATGTGCACTAGATGCGGCAGACACCGCATCTAGAGCTGTCAATACCAGTGTCATACTTAGGAGACATGCGTGGCTACACATTTCCGGGTTTAAACAGGAAGTACAAACTACCATTTTAAACCAACCATTTAATCAGAACCAGTTATTTGGCTCATAAGTATACACTGCACTCGAAAAGATGAAGAAAGATACGGACACTGCCAAGTCTATGGGGGCTTTACAGTCCACACCAGCTAGAGGCTCCTTTCGTCTCTCCTTCCACAGAGGAGGCTCCAAACAAACTGTAGCAGACACTACAACATCTTTTAAATCTCACACACAAACATCCTCTAACAAGGGATACTTTAGAGGAGGATACAGAGGCAATAATAACAAAGGAAGAGGTCGCGGTAACAACAGCAACCGATCCTCTTCCGCCACAAAACAGTGACTTCCCTCTGCTCCCCCCAACAGCATTCCACTCCTGTAGGGGGCAGATTAACACAGTTCTTTCCAGTCTGGAACTCCATTACAACAGACAAGTGGGTGAGACAGATTATCCAACATGGCTACTGCCTAGAACTTACAGCATCCCCTCCACACATACCTCCCAGGCAGCGTCCAATGTCTACAGACCACCTGATTCTGCTCCAACAAGAAGTTCTGTCACCTTTACAAAAGGATGCCATTCAATTGGTTTCATTAGAAGAACAGGCAACAGGGGTTTACTCGCTGTATTTTCTAATTCCCAAAAAGGACGGGACACTAAGACCAATTCTCGACCTCAGGCCCCTCAATCAGTACATACAATCAGATCATTTTCATATGATCACTCTGCAACAAGTGCTCCCACTACTGCAACAAGGCGATTTCCTCTCAACCCTAGATCTAAAGGATGCCTACTTTCACATTCCTATACACCCTGCTCACAGAAAGTACCTACGATTTGTAATACAAGGACAACACTATCAGTTCAAAGTTTTTCCATTTGGGGTAACAACAGCACCACGTGTGTTCACAAAGTGCTTAGCAGTAGTAGCAGCACATCTCAGAAGGCAGCAGATGTGTCTTCAATTATCTAGACGACTGGCTCATAAAAGCAAAGTCATTCAAACAATGTGTCCAACACACACATCAAACAATTCACACGTTGCACAACGTGGGGTTCACTATCAACTACACCAAGTCACATCTGCAGCCTTCTCATGTACACCAATATCTTGGGGCTACAATAGACACATCTACAGCTCTAGTGTATCCCAGTCCAGCAAGGATACAGAGCATTCAAGCCTTAGTCACAGTATTCCAACAACAACAATCTCTGCAAGCCAGAGTGTTCCTGAGACTAATAGGCATGATGGCATCTTGCATCCTTATAGTCCCACATGCAAGGTTGTAAATGCGGCTGTTACAAGAGTGCCTAGCACAACAGTGGAACCCGGCTCAAGGTTAACTAACAGACCTGGTGTTGGTGGACAGCCGCACACATCGCTCTTTGCAGTGGTGGAACACCAAAAACTTAACAAAGGGACGGCCGTTCCTCGAACCTGTTCCACAGTTAGTGCTCACAACATACACATCTCTCACAGGATGGGGAGCCCATTTCTTACATCATACGACTCAAGGTCAATGGAACAATCAACAAAAACTGTTCCATATCAACCATCTAGAGCTGCTAGCCATATTCCTATTACTCAAAACTTTTCAACTACATGTACAAAACAAGGCTGCCCCAATCCGGACGGACAATATGACAGCCATGTACTATATACAAAAACAGGGGGGGGACGCACTCTCTGCAACTGTCCCAGCTTGCACAGAACATTTGGAGATGAGCCATTCCGCAAAATATACATCTGTTGGCAGAACACCTTCCAGGAGTTCACAATCAGATAGCAGCTCTGTTAAGTCGGCAGCCACAACAGATTCACGAATGGGAACTACATCCACAAGTTCTTCAGCCATTCTTCTGGAGGTGGGGCCATCCACACATAGATCTGTTTGCCACCTACGAAAATGCAAAATGCCCAACCTTCGCCGCCAGGTTTCCACACCCATTGTCCAAGGGCAATGCGATATGGATGAACTGGTCCGGCAGATTTGCATACACTTTTCCGTCTCTCCCACTGATTCCATTAGTAGTGCCCAAGCTCAGACAACAGTCTCTCAAACTAATCCTGGTAGCTCCCACATGGGCACGCCAACCGTGGTCCACCACACTGCTGGATCTCTCTCTGGTTCCACATAAAAAGTTACAGCCTCCCTCTTAACACAGAACCATGGAGAAATCAGACACCCAGACCCAAAACAACTGAATTTAGCGATCTGGCTCCTGAAGTCTTAGAGTTTGGTTATCTTAACCTACCAGGGAAGAGCACCAGGGTCCAAAGTAACTGCTGCGAGCGGCTTCTGCGAAGCAGGGGCCTCGGGCAGTTTAATGCAGGCAGGTAGAGGCGGGAATAGGCACACAGCTGCAGGGTATCACGGGGCTGCTGGTACTCGCAGTCCCGTCACGGCAATCCAGGGAAGAGCACCAGGGTCCAAATTAACTGCTGCGAGCGGCTTCCGCAAAGCGGGATCCGCGAGCAGTTTAATGCAGGCAGGTAGAGGCGGGAAGAGGCACACAGCTGCAGGGTATCACGGGGCAGCTGGTCCTCGCAGTCCCTTCACAGCAATCCACGGAAGAGCACTATGGTCCACCAGACTGTATGAACATCATTAAAGAGGTCAGGAGACCTACTACCAGAGCTTGTTACGCTGCTAAATGGAAAAGATTTGCCATTTGCTGCAATAATAATCAAATTAATCCCCTGGATGCTTCTATCCAAAATATCATTTGTTACATTCTACATTTACAAAGGTGTATTTTGGCATATTCTTCCATAGGCCTGCACCTAGCAGCAATTGCGGCATACTTACAAAACAGACACCATCTGTCTCTTTTTAGAGTACCTGCAATTAAAGCATTTATGGAAGGATTAAAAAGAATCATTCCACCTAGGTTACCACCTTCTCCAGTGTGGAACCTTAATGTGGTTCTTACAAGGCTCATGGGACCCCCTTTTGAACCTCTACACAAATGTGAACTGCAATTCCTCACATGGAAAACAGCTTTCCTTATTGCTATCACCTCTCTTAGAAGAGTAAGTGAGATACAAGCGTTCACTATACAAGAACCTTTCTTACAACTCCATCGTAACAAAGTTGTTCTAAGAACTAATCCTAAATTCCTTCCAAAAGTGATTACTCCTTTTCATTTAAACCAATCTGTAGAGTTACCGGTGTTTTTCCAAAACCCTGACTCTGTGGCAGAAAGAGCTCTACATACCCTAGACGTTAAAAGAGCTCTTCTCTACTATATAGATAGGACTAAATCTTTTCGAAAGACAAAACAATTATTTGTATCTTTCTCTCCACCTCATAAAGGCAACCCCATCTCTAAGGATGGAATTGCAAGGTGGATTGTAAAATGTATACAAGTCTGCTATCAAAAAGCAAAACGTACATTAACAGTTCCTCCTAGAGCACACTCCGCACGCAAGCTAGGAGCCTCCATGGTTTTCTTAGGGAACATCCCCTTAGAAGACATATGCAAAGCAGCAACATGGTCTACAACACACACCTTCACTAAACACTACTGTGTTGATGTGCAAGCCAAGCAGCAAGCTGCAGTTGGCGAAGCTGTTCTTAAAACTCTCTTTCAAACAACTGCAACGGATACAAGGGACCACCGCTAGGGGAGACACTGCTGTACAATCAATGCTAAGTGTACAATCTGCAGCTTGTATGTCTCGAACGGAAAATGCTACTTACCAGTATGCATGCATCTGTTCTTGGCATGTAGAGCTGCGGAGTTGTACACACCCTCCAGCCTCCCCGGGACTTGTATCCATTCCAGTTTTGCATCTTACTTAGATGCACACGCATGGACATCCTTTTTCTTTACTTATACTAATTCCATTATTTCCCATCATGGCGAAAAACAATCTAAGGATGGAGCCGATGCCCATGCGCATTATTGTCCAAGGGAGGAGTCACCTATCTTGTGACTACAAAGACTTCTTCCAAGACAACAACAACCTGCAATCATCCGAGCCCAACACCAGGTGGCGATCTAATGCTAAGTGTACAACTCTGCAGCTCTGCATGCCAAGAACAGATGCATACTGGTAAGTAGCATTTTCCCTTTTCTCTTCTAGGTATATCCCTCTTTTTAGGACATGTTACCAATTTAATCATTCATAAATGACCGTGTGTTATTAATAGAGAAGGCGCAATTAATTTGTCTTTTTTTTAAGCAACGTAATGATCAGGATTGCTCAAATATATTCATAGTATTTAATTTGAGAAGACTGTTCTAATCTAAATAAATGTTATTGAGTTGTGAACTAAGTTTCATGGAAACGTGAGAATTACATTTCTTGTTATTGTTCAAAGAACATACTCTCGAATACAGAATGAGAAAAAGTAAAAGGGCACCAGTCAGCTTTCTGCTAATTGTTTATCCTTAACAGTTCCATGACAACTAAATAATGTTCTATACGCTAAGCACATGGTGTGAAGGGTTAGAGAAGAACTTTGTGCCAGGCAGCCCAGATGCAAGCCATGCAGAATTGAATCTCCTACTTTTGCTGAAGGCCGAATAAAGGCATTCAGCTTTCACCTGCTTAACCTATCAGCCTGGTTATTTGCACAGATGAGAATAGCAGTCTCTGGTATTATATTTATCATAAAACCTTATTGTTACAATATGTATACAGGTGTGAACCATCTCTGAAATTCAAATTAGACTTTCTTGTTGGTGCAAATACTAGCTTAGTAAATAGAAAAATGAGCATGAGATTACTATAAGGGTACACTGCCAATATGTTGAATACATTTTTTTGTTGTTTATGCTTTTTGGTGAATGTTGCAGCAACCATTCATTGTAGGTACATTTCTTCTCTAGTATTGTATCTTTTATAGATTCACATGCATTAATGTTCCCCATTGTCATGGTGGGAGTCCCATGGTAACAGTAAAATAGCAGTACAAAGCTAAAAGGACAGTCTCCCCTGAGAATCAACAGTATTTAGTAACCAGTTAACATCATTAAGGAACATCCAAACTCCAGCCAATCACATCGCAGACCCCTGAGTATCCATCAACTGCAGAGCCACCATACCTCAGATTTTTTACCGCTTGTCATCTGTTAGGAAGTCTCCCTGAGCTCTTCTTAGTCACAGTGTTTCTACTTTGAACTATTCAACTTCCAACTGACAGTTCTCTTTCCTCAATCTTCTCTTCAACTGAGGTGTTGCTAAAAAGTTTTCTATTTATTTTCTGTATTTTCTACAGAATGTCAGAGTCTAAAAAAGAGCTGTTCAGGCCCTGAAAGACTTAGGGTAAGTCCAGGAGGTTCTCAGAGGAGTGCTTCAATAACCTTTATCCAGAGCCCAAGCCTAAAGACTGTAAGCACTGCCGGACACTTTCTTCAAAAACCCTCAAAGACCATGATGGAAGGCTTCTCATTTGGCTTAAGAAGAAAAGATCTGACTCCGAGAGAGAGGAGAGGCCTCGTTCCTCCTCAAAGGAAAGGAAGGAAGAAGATCCCTCTTCTGGTCAGAGAGATCCGAAAAAACAAAGATCTATGAGCAAGCAGTCTTCAGAGGAAAAGAGTTAAAGAGCAAACCTGGCTCTACTCTGACCCCAAAAAAATCTGGGTCTGCTCCTCCTTCTGCTCCACTTACTCCCTCATACAAAATTAACCATTCGTCGGACTCGTCGACAAGGCATTCTCCACCTGCGACCGTCGAAATGAAGACTCAGTCGACGGTTTCATCAGCGGTAAAGACGACAGGTGTCTCGCCGATGAAGATGGAAGTAGTGATGGTGGCGGCTTCGATGAGGAGTTTGTCATCGAAAAAAGCTTCACCGTCGACAGTTCAATTGTATGCCGCGCCGCCCACTAGCGTCTCCGCACTGTTGACTGATACTTTCACGCCGTTGTCTTAGTCCCTGGCAACGATCCCGTTGACCAGGAAAATGGACTTACCATTCTCAAAATCTCTTTTACAAGACTTTTCAAAAATATCTCCTCTGCCTCCTGGATTTTCAGGAATCGTAGGATAAAGGTTCGTTTGGCCCTGCCTACAGCCCCACTCAACTGAGAGTGAAGTGTCAGGAATCTGATGAAGAGGATTAGCCAGATATTTCTTCGACATACTTTGAGGGTGACTACTCCTTTTCAGAGAGGCGTTAGGGTGCGCAACGCCTGGATAGCTTCCAGGAGCACTACCCATAATATGAACAGGAGGAGGATGATAGTCAAGAACCCTCCCTTAATGTGCCAATGTCACTAGTCATTGACTAAAGTTTCATGCTAGATGACTACTACAAGATATTCCCTGAAGCAAATGTGGCCCAAAAATCTGTTTCTTACCAGGAGGCCCTGCTGTGACTCCAGTTCAGTAAAACCCACTTGCTCCACTGAAACAGAAGTACTTACCTCCTCTGCAAATCCCAACTAGGGCATTTTACAGTGGAGACTAACAACTGGAAGAGGGAGACATACAAGTGGACACTGATGTCCATGACAAGTAGATGAACTACGTAGCGCAGGCCGCCTTCTCCCACGTTGCCGGTGTCTGACTCTCCACCTGCAGACATCGGCGGCTTTCACAATCTGTTTGAAAGAGCTTCAAAACGCATCAATCTTCCTATGCCCGTCAAACAAGTGCAATGCTTCTTGTACGATTTTAAGGCTTCCACTCAACGTTCGGTTAGGGCAATCCCTATTATCGACTTCTTGTGACAGGAGGGGATGAAGAAGATGGAAAAAAACATTGTCTGTGCCAGCAGTCATTCCAAAGCTGGATAAGAAGTACCGGGCCCCAGAAGACTCTCTGGCATGGCCCATTGACCATCCAAAGCTTGATTTGGTAATAATGCAGGTTGCTCAGAGAAGATCAAAAACCCTGCATCTCCATGTAACACCCTGCCGTACAAAGAAGGGCGTAGGTTATATAATATCGGAAAGAGACTCTCCTCGCTGGCTGCTTCAGCCATCAGAGCCTCCAATTAAATGGCTATTCTTGGAAGGTACGACAGGCAGGTGTGGTTTGACAATGTGCCTTTTTTTGAATTCCTGCCGGAATATAAGAGGAGGCAAAGGAAATCCATTCCGAGGGTGATAGAGCTTCATCGGAAGCCAGTGATGCTATGGCGATTGCCTCCACCTCCTTAAGGCAGATGGCGGGTGCTGCAGTGTTATGCAGGAAAGATTGGCTAAAAGCTACTACTGTTCTACCAGAAGTCCAGGCAAAGGTGCTGGACATGCCATTTGATGGCGAGAATCTGTTCGGTAAGCATGTTGATGAGGCACTCCAGGCTATCTAATCTGACACGGATAAGTCGAAATCCTTAGCCAATTCTCAACAAAAAAAGTTCTCTTCCTTTCGGGGAAGAGGAAGAGGCCAGTTTGCAGCTCGGTCCCAGCCTCAACAGCGTTTTCAACCCTATTACCAACAGGGTTTCTGTCCTCAGTACTTCACCCAGTCCTTTCGGCAGACGCCTGCATCAACTTACTCCAGAACTCCAACTCTTAAGACGCCCGCTTTGGGAGGTAAATCCCAGGACACAGGCAGGAGACCATGAGACTCATCAGGCACCCGCCACCCCACACTTCATTCGGCTCAAGACTACTCCAAACTCTTCAATGGAACTCCATTTTATGCAACAGATGGGTGTTAGACGTTTTCAATCATGGTCACACACCAGAATTTCTTCAACAACCTCCAGATTACCCCCCAAGAAACACTGCTCACCGCCATCTGGTGCTTCTCAAAAGGGAAATAAAACTCCTTCTCGACAAGCAGGCAATCAAGATAGTCCAGCGCAGTCAGCGCAACTTGGGGTTCTACTCCCACTTTTTTCTCATAAGGACAAGTACTGGAAAATGGAGGCAGGTCATGGACCTCGGGTTGTTGAACAAGTTCATCAAAAGCCAACCGTTACGGATGCTGTCGCTCCAGGAGATTCTCCTTCTTTTGGATTCAGGGGATTACATGACCTCTCTGGATCTTCTGGATGCATACTTTCACATTACTATTCATCCAAAGCATCGTCGTTATCTCCGGTTCCAAGTGGCAGGGTGCCAACACCAGTTAAAGGTGCTGCCCTTCGGGCTAAAGTCTGCGCCCAGGGTGTTCACCAAATGATTAGCACCAGTAGCAGCTTTTCTCTGGCGTTCCGGTCACCTGGACGATTAGTTAATCAAGGCTCCAACTTTTCATGGTGCAAAAAAGTCTTCATGCGCCTTCACCTTTTTCGCTCTCTGGGTCTCAATCTCAACTAGGAGAAGTCATTGATCCTTCCTTCCAGATCTCTGGTGTTTCTGGGAGCGAGATTAGACACCGACCTCTCAATGGCCTTTCCCACAGAAGAAAGATTTTCTCTGCTTCTGAAGATGGCTCAGTCCCTTTCTTCAAAACAGTTCGTTTCTGTGAGGATTTACAATTGGATGGGGATGTCCTCTTGCATTCCGCTGATTCCTCTCTGTCGGTTGGGGATGAGGCCTCGCCAGGAGCACCTCAATACCCAATGGATTCAAGCCCGAGGCTCCTTTGAGGACGTCATTTCAGTCACACCTCAGATGATCAGGGGGATGGCCTGGTGGAATGTCAGAAACAATCTCTTACAAGGCCTATCCTCCCTTCCTCCAAAGCCTATGATGGTCATGACAATGGATGCCTCCATGGAGGGATGGTGTGCTCACCTCCAGGAGCTTCAGGTTCAAGGGAAGTGGTCGGATCAGGAATCTTTGCCACATCAACCTGTTGGAGCTGAAGGCAGTATTTCTAGGGCTATGTTCCTTCCTTCCCAAGGATAAAAGGTTCTTCAATCATTGTCCGCAACGACAACTCAACCACAATGTGTTACCTACAGAAACAAGGAGGGACAAGATCGCTAGCTCTCACAAATCTGGCGCAACAAATTTGGAATTGATTGATTCACCACAATATCTCATTACAAGTCCTACACGTTCCAGGGGTGCTCAACGAATGGGCCGATTCACTCAGCAGAAATTCCCAGCAGTGTCACGAATGGGAATTGGACACTGTTCAACTCAAAATAATGTTTTGGTGTTGAGGATCGCCAACCCTGGATCTGTTCGCTACATTTCTCAACAAAAAATGCGAGTTCTATGCCAGCAGATTCCCTCAACCAGTTTCTCTAGGGAACGCCTTCCATTTCTCCTGGGAAGGGACATTTGCCTACGCGTTCCCTCCATTCCCAATGATACCTAAGGTCCTACAAAAAATAAAATTAGAACCATGCTGCATCATTCTCATTGCCCCTGAGTGGACAAGGCAGTACTGGTTCACTTAGCATTTTAGCCTACCAGAAGTCTCTCCAATTTGTCTTTATCGCTCAGAACGTATACTTTCTATGGACCAAGGCCAGGTGATTCATCTGCAAATTCAATCTCTTCACTTGTCGGCATGGCTCCTCACCACAGTGAGTTCGAGGACATAGATATTCCTGAGGAGTGCCTTTCAATTCTTCTTTTTTTTTTTAGATAATTTTTATTGAAGAACAAAGAAAACATAACCTAGACATAATTACAGTCCCAGTATTAAGCTTTGTTCTCACGAGGGCTGATGGTTATATACATAGGATTGCTCAGTAAAATTGATCACTTCAATCAGTGTGAAATCAGTTATTGGGAATACAATAAAGAAAATGAAAAAAAAGAAATCACAAGAAAGAAAAGAAACACACAAAATGGGGGGGATGGGTTTCCCATTGTATCACAATTTCTCTTTTTGCTAACAGTAGTGCTGTGGCGATAAACCTGCGGTAGCAACGTTTAATGTCCTGGATCATACCCAACAGGGCAAGTTTTGGAAAAGGGTGGAGAGGCGAGGATATTATGTCTGAATGTGTCTGAAAGGCTTCTGTCCAGTATGTAGCTATCAGAGGACATGCCCTTGTTATGTGCGCAAAGTATGCGTCTGGGGCCAGGCATTTAGGACAATTGAGTGACATTGTAGGGTTGAATTTGGCCAACTGTTGTGGAGTAACATAGATTTGATGTATGAAATTGAAATATAGCAATTTGTGCCTGTGATTAGGGGAGACCCTCTTTATTTATTCATGGCAGCGGGCCCATTCTTTATCCGTCAGTGGCTGACCAAGGTCTTCCTCCCGGTGAGGCCTCACGCCTCTGTCTCTGGTTTCTTCTTGCGCCATACATTTGATAGATTACTAAATGGTCTCCTTCTTTATCAGTTATGAGCAGGGTGAGTGGCGTGAACTCAGCCGGTGGAGATGGGAAGAAGGCGACGGCTGAACGAAGAGCTCCGAGCAGTATGGTCGCTACAAATTGATCCATATAGGACATGTCCGACAGTGCAGACATGTCTGTCATGGTTATGACCTGACTGTTGGGAATAATGACCCAATGGTCATAACAATTTGCGTATCCTGAGGCAGATTGGGGGACCTGTTACTAAATTGTATTTACATTTAAAGCTGACCTAAGAATTGTGTCTCTGGAGGTGGAAGCCAGGAGCCTGTTTTTTAAATTTTGTTTCCACATTCTAAAATTTGATTTGCGCCGCATCTCACACTTACTTGCTTATTTTTAATTCATCACCCCGCATTTCCTCTCAGCCGAGTAGGCGCTGAGGGAATCACCCTGTTACATCGATTAGCTGCAGGGGCGGCGGACATATTGGTCAGGTAGAGGGACACTGCGCTCTAGTTGTTGGCGCCTCGGGCGTATAAAACGAGGCATCCAACACGAGCATTTTAGACCTAACAATTTGCGTTTCCTGAGGCAGATGCCGGGAGCCTGTTATTAAATTGTATTTACATTTAAAGCTGACCTAAGAATTGTGCCTCCTGAGGTGGAATCCGGGAGCCTGTTTTTTAAAATTTGTTTCCACATTCTAAAATTTGATTTGCGCCGCATCTCTCACTTACTTGCTTATTTTTAATTCATCACCCTGCATTCCTCTCAGCCGAGTAGGCGCTGAGGGAATCACCCTGTTCCACCGATTAGCTGCAGGGGCGGCGGACATATTAGACAGGTAGGGGGACGCTGCGCTCTAGTTGTTGGCGCCTTGAGCTCATAAAACAAGGATGCCTACACGTACGCGCGCCGGTGGCGCACCAAAGGCAAGCCCGTCTGCGCCCGTCCACGCCACGATGAGCCCAGCACACAGAAACTCTGCACAAGATAGTCTCCCTACCCCTGGTGCTGCCCGGTTAACATATTCCGGTTCAGCACTACATGACTTCAGAGCCAGAGCAACCAAAGATTCAATGCGTAGCATTTGCTGCTCGATTAAGTTCCCGCCAGCCCTCGAATGCCCTGTAGCTTGCAACACTTGTGGGTTCCACACTCTTGTGGATCCCACAGGTCGGTTTAGCTCACTTAATACACTTCCCCGAACTCCCAACTTCCCTAAACATATTTTATGTAACGTTCGCTCACTAGCTAAACATTCAGTAGAGGTATGGGACATGAATGTCACTCATTCCACCGATCTCTTTCATTACTGAAACTTGGATGACATCTACCAATCTTCCTGTGATTTACCTGGCTATCCCTGAGGGATACAAAATAATTCACCTAGATAGAGTGGGGAAAACTGGAGGCGGCATTGCCATTGCTTTTAAAAAGCATATTAAAGTTCAATGGCTATCCTCCATCACCAACGATACCCTAGAACTAGGGATCTTGCTCCCTTGCTCTATTGAAGATCCCACGTATTAGTCTCGTTCGTACCGGTGGCAGAGCATTTTCCTATGTCGCCCCGAAATACTGGAATCGGCTCCCCTTACAATTGCGGAAATGTACTTCGTATTTGACCTTTAGGAAGCTCCTGAAAACTTTTCTGTTCTAAGTCACATCTGTCTTCATGGTTTCTCCCCCTGTCCTTACGGTTTTGCTAGGTGAAGCGCCGAGATGCCCCCGGGTGATTCGAGCGCTTTATAAAATACCCTAACATAACATAACCTGATACGTAGCTTCAATTTATTTAGGGTCTGTTGCACCACCGTCTCCGAGGTGAGCGGTTGTAGCAGGTTCTGTTGCAGTGGGTTCTGGCTTATATAGTGAGCCACAGCCGAGTAGGCAACTAAGCTTACGCCAAGCATAGCAGGTGGTAGACAGGGGTTGTACATCGTGTGGGTCAAGCGGCAAACCTTGGGGAAATATCGCTCCGAGTGGCGTAGGTGTGCCTAGTTCTCTTACGAGCTTAGTATATTGTATGCGAGCATCTAGGTGGAACCAGTGTTGTGCAAACTGAGCCTGAGCCACCAAATAATATAGATACAGATCACGGACCGCACATCCTCCACGCTTATACGGGAGTGTAAGGGTGTCCTATGCTACTCTAGGTCTATGCTATGCCCAGATCAGCCTGGTGAGCAGGCCTTGGAGTTGTGTAAAAAAATGCTTTCGTAAGCGGGATAGGTATATTGACAAATAAATATAAACGAGCATTTGCAATGCAATAGGTCTCGCATTAGGAAAGTGTAAGCTATTGGTATTGTAAATGACAATTTTTTTAAATATGTGTTGGCTTTGAAAATAAATAAATTAATAGCATTGTTATTCACAAAGCCAATAGCTTACAATTTCCTAATGTGAGACCTATTGGCTATGGCAATGCTTGTTGGTAGCAAGCAAGGACAGTGCTGTTGTGGTGCCGAGTGATGTGGTGGTATCACGTCCCAGAGTGATGCGCGGTGGTGTCCCAGAGTGATGCGCGGTGGTGTCCCAGAGTGATGCACGGTGGTGTCCCAGAGTGATGCGCGGTGGTGTCCCAGAGTGATGCGCGGTTGTAGTGTGTGGCGTGCAGCAGTGTGTGGCGTGCAGCAGTGTGTGGCGTGCAGCAGTGTGTGGCATGCAGCAGTGTGTGGCGTGCAGCAGTGTGTGGCGTGCAGCAGTGTGTGGCGTGCAGCAGTGTGCGGCATGCAGCAGTATAAGCAATGCAGCAGTGTGTGAGGCGTGCAGCAGTGTGTGGCGTGCAGCAGTGTGTGGCGTGCAGCAGTGTGTGGCGTGCAGCAGTGTGTGGCGTGCAGCAGTGTGTGGCGTGCAGCAGTGTGTGGCGTGCAGCAGTGTGTGGCGTGCAGCAGTGTGTGGCGTGCAGCAGTGTGTGGCGTGCAGCAGTGTGCGGCATGCAGCAGTATAAGCAATGCAGCAGTGTGTGAGGCGTGCAGCAGTGTGTGGCGTGCAGCAGTGTGTGGCGTGCAGCAGTGTGTGGCGTGCAGCAGTGTGTGGCGTGCAGCAGTGTGTGGCGTGCAGCAGTGTGTGGCGTGCAGCAGTGTGTGGCGTGCAGCAGTGTGTGGCGTGCAGCAGTGTGTGGCGTGCAGCAGTGTGCGGCATGCAGCAGTATAAGCAATGCAGCAGTGTGTGAGGCGTGCAGCAATGTGTGGCGTGCAGCAGTATAAGCAATGCAGCAGTGTGTGAGGCGTGCAGCAGTGTGTGAGGCGTGCAGCAGTGTGTGAGGCGTGCAGCAGTGTGTGAGGCGTGCAGCAGTGTGTGAGGCGTGCAGCAGTGTGTGAGGCGTGCAGCAGTGTGCGAGGCGTGCAGCAGTGTGTGAGGCGTGCAGCAGAGTGTGGCGTGCAGCAGTATGAGTCATGCAGTATGAGTCATGCAGCAGTATGAGTGGCGTGCAGCAGTGTGTGTGGCGTGCAGCAGTGTGTGGCGTGCAGCAGTGTGTGGCGTGCAGCAGTGTGTGGCGTGCAGCAGTGTGTGGCGTGCAGCAGTGTGTGGCGTGCAGCAGTGTGTGGCGTGCAGCAGTGTGCGGCATGCAGCAGTATAAGCAATGCAGCAGTGTGTGAGGCGTGCAGCAATGTGTGGCGTGCAGCAGTATAAGCAATGCAGCAGTGTGTGAGGCGTGCAGCAGTGTGTGAGGCGTGCAGCAGTGTGTGAGGCGTGCAGCAGTGTGTGAGGCGTGCAGCAGTGTGTGAGGCGTGCAGCAGTGTGTGAGGCGTGCAGCAGTGTGCGAGGCGTGCAGCAGTGTGTGAGGCGTGCAGCAGAGTGTGGCGTGCAGCAGTATGAGTCATGCAGTATGAGTCATGCAGCAGTATGAGTGGCGTGCAGCAGTGTGTGTGGCGTGCAGCAGTGTGTGGCGTGCAGCAGTGTGTGGCGTGCAGCAGTGTGTGGCGTGCAGCAGTGTGTGGCGTGCAGCAGTGTGTGGCGTGCAGCAGTGTGTGGCGTGCAGCAGTGTGTGGCGTGCAGCAGTGTGTGGCGTGCAGCAGTATAAGCAATGCAGCAGTGTGTGAGGCGTGCAGCAATGTGTGGCGTGCAGCAGTGTGCGGCGTGCAGCAGTGTGCGGCATGCAGCAGTATAAGCAATGCAGCAGTGTGTGAGGCGTGCAGCAGTGTGTGAGGCGTGCAGCAGTGTGTGAGGCGTGCAGCAGTGTGTGTGGCGTGCAGCAGTGTGTGTGGCGTGCAGCAGTGTGTGTGGCGTGCAGCAGTGTGTGGCGTGCAGCAGTGTGTGTGGCGTGCAGCAGTGTGAGTCATGCAGCAGTATGAGTCATGCAGCAGTGTGCGGCATGCAGCAGTATGAGTAATGCAGCAGTGTCCGGCATGCAGCAGCGTGAGTCATGCAGCAGTAAGAGTAATGCAGCAGTGTGCGGCATGCAGCAGTATGAGTCATGCAGCAGTATGAGTCATGCAGCAGTATGAGTCATGCAGCAGTATGAGTCATGCAGCAGTATGAGTCATGCAGCAGTATGAGTCATGCAGCAGTATGAGTCATGCAGCAGTATGAGGCGTGCAGCAGTGTGAGTCATGCAGCAGTGTGCGGCATACAGCAGTGTGCGGCATGCAGCAGTATGAGTAATGCAGCAGTATAAGTAATGCAGCAGTATGAGGCATGCAGCAGTATGAGTAATGCAACAGTGTGCAGCGTGCAGCAGTATGTGCGGCGTGCAGCAGTGTGCGGCGTGCAGCAGTGTGTGCGGCGTGCAGCAGTGTGTGCGGCGTGCAGCAGCGTGTGCGGCGTGCAGCAGCGTGTGCGGCGTGCAGCAGCGTGTGCGGCGTGCAGCAGCGTGTGCGGCGTGCAGCAGCGTGTGAGGCGTGCAGCAGCGTGTGAGGCGTGCAGCAGCGTGTGAGGCGTGCAGCAGCGTGTGAGGCGTGCAGCAGCGTGTGAGGCGTGCAGCAGCGTGTGAGGCGTGCAGCAGTGTGTGAGGCGTGCAGCAGTGTGTGAGGCGTGCAGCAGTGTGTGAGGCGTGCAGCAGTGTGTGAGGCGTGCAGCAGTGTGTGAGGCGTGCAGCAGTGTGTGAGGCGTGCAGCAGTGTGTGTGGGGTGCAGCAGTGTGTGTGGGGTGCAGCAGTGTGTGTGGGGTGCAGCAGTGTGTGTGGCGTGCAGCAGTGTGTGTGGCGTGCAGCAGTGTGTGGCATGCAGCAGTAAGAGTAATGCAGCAGTGTGCGGCATGCAGCAGTAAGAGTAATGAAGCAGTGTGCGGCATGCAGCAGTGTGTGTGGCGTGCAGCAGTGTGTGTGGCGTGCAGCAGTGTGTGTGGCGTGCAGCAGTGTGTGTGGCGTGCAGCAGTAGGAGTAATGCAGCAGTGCGAGGCGCGCAGCCGTGCGAGGCGCGCAGCAGTGCGAGGCGCGCAGCAGTGCGAGGCGCTCAGCTGTGCGAGTAATGCAGGCAGGTCCTTGCACTTATGTCTCCAAGGCGTGAAAAGTTGAAGCATGTTCCACAAATGTAAATCAGGCCCTTAATATCAGACGACAGTGATACGGGCCAGAACTCGCCCACCACCCCTATGCCCCCCCCCCCCCCCTTAATTGTATCACATGTAAGAAATTTTAGCGGCTAAAAATATTTCCACAGATCACAAAGGGTGGCATGCTTAGGCCTGTCGGTCAATCAAGTAAAATTAGATAAAAAATACACTCCTCAGCTATGACTTGAAGGGAAGGAGGGCGGGGGATGGAATCCACATCGATTCTCACACTACCCTCCTCGGTTCAAGAGCGGAAAAATGCAAATGGGCAGTTCCTCTTTGGACACAGGCAGCTGCTTCTATCAGCGCCGGCAAACTGAAACAGGACAAAGGGGAAACTCTGGTAAGAAGCATTGGCCGTGCGACATCGCAGAAGTCAGGCAGCCTTCGTTGGGACGTGGGCGGGGCCTGCAAAAGAAAGAAGAAGGAACCGCCGGGAGAACGTCCGGAACCCTGCAGCCTGAATGCTGAAGTCCCTGGCCCCATCAGAGGGATCGGGCGAAGACTGCATGACACCAGAGGCAACACTGGGCTCCCGAGTGGTGAGGAGAGCCCAGCGGCGTGCCAGGAGACGGGCAAGGACCGAGCCGGTAAGTTAGAGCTTGCATGCTTTTTGAACACAAGTTGCGTGCACTGGCTAGGGGGTTGGGGGGAGGGGGAGTGTATGTGCGTGTGCGAGCGCCTGTGTTTGTGTGTGTGCCTGCGTGAGAGAGATGGGTGGTGGTTAGTGGGGGCTGTGTGTGTGGCTGTGTGTGTGTGTGGCTGTGTGTGTGTGTGGCTGTGTGTGGGCGCGCAGTTATGAGAGGCTGACTTGTTGGAATGTGGGACCGGAGATGTGCACGGCGCAGGGCTGTACGTGCGCGCACACGCGATGAAATCGCTGATGGCCCTGCACATGCCAATCCCCTGTCCAACATTCTCAGCAAGTGGATAACTTAAGGTCTTTCGCTGGACGCAGCGCTTCGTGCTCCCAACACCAGCACGACCTAAAAAAGCAGGAGTGGATGAGCTGACAATTTGGAAGGCGAAGCTCAAGATTACCCCAGAATTAATCAAGTATTGTAGTACACGATTTTTCTAGTTTAAAAAAAATAAACATGCAGAAATAAACAAATCAGCAGATATCTGCTCTCCTCGCTCATTTTTCACGACAAACATGCTTAGATAATGGGCATACAGGATTATGGGAAAACTAAAGACCAGTGTAGTGTCGAATGAGCTCTAGTTAGTACAAGGATAACATGTATTAACAAAATACGCATCACTATCACATCGTTTTCTGTGAAGGTGTCAGATGGTTGGGGGATGGGGAAAGGGCAAGCTTTGGGCAGCATACTTCCACAAAAGCATTTATAAAAAATACCAAATCAGTACACTAACCAAAATAGTACAAGTGCTACAACATTGTGAGTTTCAACCACTCTTCTTTTGGTTCTTTACCAATCCCAATTACTAACCGCTGCATTTAGATTCACAAATATGGTATTCCACTGCCTCCATTTTATTAATTTCCTATTCCTGGCATTGAAGGTTTCAGGCGGACTTGCTAGAATCCCCGTTGACGTCCCCAACACGGAAAGACAACAGCACTCCTTGCAGCTTCTGGAGAGTGAGAGAAAATGTCCTACATTGCATTTCCAAGTTGCCTTCTCGTTCGCCAATTACTTTTCATTTTACCTCTAGTTTTGTGTTGATTTCCATTTTAATGAGCAGAGGAGCGCAAATTTGTATGCAAAAGGGTAGAACCGCTGGTCTTTGCTTTATCTGCACCAACAGCTTCATGCTCAATTGTTGATGAAGTAGCCTTTGGCAGTCAATTATTTACATCGCAACGCATTTACAGATATTTGAATGCCTTTTGTGAAGCTAGCTTGAGTGACTAGCTTCTGAAAAGTCATCATTTGTCTTCTCATGCTGCACACGTTTCACAAAGCATCGCTCAAACGATTGATAAACAGAGAAAATGAGGAGAACAGATTAAGACCTCTAGCAAACACTGGAAAAACAAACTGAACCACCCTTTTAGATGACAAGAGTAAGACAAAAGATACCAAGAAACAACAAGGTAGATACAAACATGCTACCACCAAGTTATTGAGCACAGTCAGCAATAGACTTGTAACTGGAAAAAAAAATAGCATTACCATTTAATAAACAGACGATGTCATATTATAGATCGGGTTTGCTGGTTATTTGCGGAGGGCACAGCTCTGGAATTCTCCGGCAGCCGCAGGCAACTCTCGCAGAGCACACAAACGCGCCCGGCACTTCAGAAAGATGCATTACTTAACGAGGCCTGACACGCAAATCGGATTTCCGGCCGGGAGAAAGGAGAGGCGTGACATGCACGGAGGAAGGAAGGGGCGGAGAAACAACGGAGCGGACTGCCGAGTCTGGACACAGGGAGGAACAGGAAACCGCTGACAATAGGTCCTTCGCTGACGCTCAACCTAAAGATGGGGGAGGGCATTCATTTTGATGAGAGCGATTCACTTGGCCATAGATATCGGCAGTTGAATCCACCTTTGCGAGGTAAGGTGGTCCACTGCTGGGCCATAGGTAAGGCGTATAACTTGTTCTTTTTTCCTGTGTAGATGTATGCCTAAATACTTAGTTATATCCCGTGCCCAGCGTAGAGGCAGCTTGGTCTCCTCTACGGCTGCCGCGTCTGTAATTGGAAACCTCTCCGATTTGCACCAATTAATTCGTAACCCTGGCATATCACCAAAACGGCATATTTCATATATCAGCGGTTACAAGTTATCCCGGGGTTATCTAATAAAAAGCAAGTTGTCCTCTGCATACATAGACATCAGTAAAGGTCCCAAGTGAAACTGTAGGCCACAAAACATGTGGTTTTCTTGTAGATGCCAAATTAGGGGAACTGTAGCCCATAGAACATGTGTTGTTCTTGTAGATGCCGAATTAGGGGATCCTTGGCCACTATAAAAAGTAGAGGGGACAGTGGACAACCTTATTGGGTGCCACAAGATATCAGAATCGGGGGACATAGCGATCCATTCACCCGGGAACGGGGGCAGTAAGAGATGAATAGAGCAATGCAATCCGTGTGATAAAGTTAGCCAGGATACCAAGCTTGCGGAGAATTGCCTTGAGGAACGGCCATTCCAGGGAATCAAAGGTCTTTTCTGCATCAAGAAGGGCTATCGCTGCGGGGATGTTTGGACTGTTTTTTCAGTTATAAATAGAATAGATCCGGAGGTTCAGGGTGGTCAATCGATGTGGTATAAAGCCAGACTGTACTGGTAATAGTATTTGATCCAAGAGTAAAGAGTTTGGTGGAAAGCATTTTGGCCAGGATTTTATTGTCAAAGTTTAGGAGGGGTATGGGGCGATAGGAGGCACAATTAGTTGGCTCCTTGCCAGGTTTTAGTAGGAGAGAGATAGCAGCCTCACGCATGGAATAGGGGAGTATGCCCACTTAGAGTGCTTCAGCATATGCTTCAAGTAATTTCGGTGCCAAACTGTCCGTAAATGTTTTGTAGAATATTCCTGACAACCTGTCAAGGCCTGGGGTCTTTGTCTCCTCTAAGGTGTCTATTGCCTGGGTTATCTCCTCCCCTGTAAAGGGATACCCATGGAACTGTGCTTGTCCAGTAGTAAGCCACATCATTTCCACTTCTTCTAGGTAGGCTAAATGTCGTTGTAGAGTTTAGTGGCGTATAAAGATCTATAGTAAGCGACCAGTTCTACCTGAATGTCAGCATAGTTGGAGGCTATAGAGCCCTTAGCTCGCTGAATTGCAACTATATGTCCAGCTCCATGAGGGGGTCGCAATAATCGTGCTAATGTTCTACTAGGGCGTTCCCCCTTCCCCATATTGGTGTGCCGCCTGATGCTTGCTCAGTATGCACCTCTCTATCAGCATGTTCGTTAAGTTGAAGTTGAAGTGTGTTACGTCAGTCAGAAGTGGTAGATGTACTTGGGGAGGTATCTAAGTGCCCCAATTCTCCCTCAGTTTATGCAAGGCTTCTCCTGTATGGAGCACAAAATTCCCGCCTGTTTTGAAATGCAAATACCACGGATATATGCCTTTAAAGGATGCCGTTCCATTCTTTTTTTTTTTGAAAATTCTTTATTGTCAGGAGTTCAGAAGAGATAACAGTACGACATTATAGCAATGCAGTAACATAACAGTAGCTTCATCCCCAAGTGGGGATAGCACGCAACATAGAGTATGGTAACAGTTACCTTGTTCATGCAGGGCCTAATAGGTGAAATTAAGAAACATACATATGTAGTACAAGGCCCAGTATCTCCCCTTCCTCGAAACCCCATCCCGCCCATAGAATTCCAGGGCAGAAGGCTGAGTTTTCTCATATAGAACATGAGCGGGGATTCATAAGAATAAAGAAAACCATTCAAAAAACCAAACAACCGTCATCATGATATCAGAGTTTGCGTATGTTCATCTATACCTTCTCACATGCTTACAAAGTCAGCATTCCGTTAAGAGTGGTAGTGCGTGCATTACGCCTCCCGGCCCCTCCCTTGTGCTCAGTAGTCCTCTTTAGCCACTAATCATCCTCCTCCTCCGAGTCTGAGTCCTCACCCTCTGGCAAAGCTTCACAAGGGTCACCTCTGTATGCGTTCCATTTCAGCCACACCCGGTTCCATTTGCGGGGACAGGCTCTTAATACATACACTGCTCTTTCCTTAACCATGAGAAGGTCCATATTTCTTATCCACCCTGCCACCGTTGGCAACTCCGGAGCTCCCCATCTCTGTGCAATGTCTCGTTTGGCCACCGTCATTGCTAGGGTGACCCACAACTGTTCATACCTGTTTAAGTCCGTTGGTTCCCAAATGTTCAGTAGGCACCTGCGAGGTTCCGGAAGTACAGACACATTCATGGCTTGAGAGACTGTTCGCATAATTTGACGCCATAGTTCCCTTATTTGTGGACATTCCCAAAACGTGTGTAGGAGAGTCCCCTCCTCCCCGCATCCCCTAAGGCAGTATGGGTGCTGCGCCCTTCGAATTCTGTGGAGCAGTGTGCGAGTGTAGTAGGTGCGGTGTAGCACCTTGAGCTGTATCAGGCGGAACCTGGCTGATATGCCCACCTCCCTCGGGGAGGCCAGTGCCTCATTCCACTCCGTGTCATCCATATCGTCTAGCTCGGCTACCCATTTCTCTTAAGTTTGTGCGTGGGATCTGGCGTGTTATTAATTAATTTCTTGTATGTGAGCGAGGTCGCTTTTTGCTCCATGTATTCGGTAAGCAGTCTATCCTCAAGGGGCGAGGACTCTGGGAGTGTTGTGTCTGGTGGGATTGCGCGCAGAAGTGCATGTCGAATCTGTACATAGCGGTATGTTTCAGTGGGCCCTAGGCCGTATTGTTGCTGAAGATGCTGGAAGGGAACAACTGTGCCCTTGTCCCAGAGGTCCCCAACTACCGATATCCCTATGTCGTCCCATCTCTTAAAGCCTTTACAGGCCCTAAGGGTGCCCAGTGCCTTGGTGTCCCAAAGGGGCGTCAGCCTAGTGATCTTCCCCTTCCATCCTAGGCGTGCCTGCGCCGTGTGCCAGAGTGTCGCTGTGTGGAGTGTTGGGCCTAGCAGGGTCTTGACCTTCGGGTAGTTATACAGTACCGCGAGCATGCCCTCAGTCCCCAGTTGTGACCAGTCTGCCTTGTATGCGGGGTCTTCTCTGGAAACGTGAATCCAGTGATTAATTACTTTAAGCTGTGACGCCCAGTAATACAATTGGAGATTGGGTAGTGCGATACCTCCCTCGTACCAACTCTTCACTAGTTTTGCCTGCGCTATACGTGCCGGCCCGTTACTCCACAACAGGCTGGAGACCAATGCTGCTACTCGTCGGAAATACTGCGGGCCAACCATATAAGGGGAGTTCTCTAGTACATACAGAAACCTCGGGAGAGCCATCATTTTGTAAAGAGCTGCGCGCCCTAGGAGGGTCAGTGGCAGCGAAGCCCAATACTGGACATCTGCACGCAACCTCTGCAGAGGCGGCTGCAAATTTTCGACATAGAACTGTTTAGCATCTTTCGTCACATAAATACCCAAGTACTTGAAGGAAGAGGCGGTCACTGTGAGAGGGCAGGTAGCCGGCAACACCGGAGCCGGGCCGGCGAGTACATATAGTGTGGACTTGGCCCAGTTCAGGGTATACCCGGACGCTTTACCATGTTCATCGCAGATCGCCAATAGGGCGGGTACTCCTTCATTCGGGCCAGTCATGTATACCAACATGTCATCGGCGTAAAGGGAGACCTTGTCTTCCCACCCGTCGCTCCATGCGATTCCTCTAAATAACGGTGTCGCACGTAGCAGGATTGCCAGCGGTTCCAGCACTATCGCAAACAGGGGCGATAGCGGGCACCCTTGTCTCGTCCCTCTCCCTAGTGGAAAGGTCGAGGATATACGTCCGTTTGCTACCACCTGTGCCATCGGCTGGGTGTAGAGCAGTCGCACCCACGCCATATACAGGGGCCCGAAGCCCATGCGGGTTAGTACAGCAAAGAGGTATTCCCACTCAACCAAATCAAATGCCATTTTAGCATCTAAAGAAAGTATCACAGCCTGTTCTTGAAGTAGATGCGCCTTCGCCAACACCCCGTGCACCCTGCGTAGATTAAGTGCTGTGCTTCTATGTGGCATAAAGCCCGATTGGTCAGGGTGTATTAGGGTAGTGAGATGTTTGGTGAGGCGGCTGGCCAGTAGTTTCGCTAGGACCTTCGCTTCTGTGTTGAGCAGTGAGATGGGTCGGTATGAGGTACAATCGGTTGGTGGCTTAGACGGTTTTGGGATAGCCACAATGGTGGCCGTGCGTTGATCGAGTGGGAGCTGCGCCTTTTGTAGGCTGTCGTTGAACATGTCTAGGAGGGGCTTGGCCAGGATAGAGTCCATCGCCTTATACCACTCCACAGGAATCCCGTTCGGGCCTAGGGCTTTGCCGGATTGTAGCGCCTGTATTGCCAATTTGACCTCTCCCACAGTGAGGTCTGCCTCAAGTTCCTGCTGCGCTTCCGGTGAGAGCACAGGGACCTGGATGTTGCTAAGGGAGTCCATGGCCTCCCGCTCAGTGACTGGCCGTGTCGGCGTGTAGATGTTCTGGAAGTGGCAGGCTAGAGTCTGAATTATGTGCTCTGGGTGAGTTCGCAGTGTGCCGTTCGCATCATAGAGTCCATGAATCCCTTTGTTGCTGCCACCCCGCTTGTCTAGCCACGCTAGCATCTTCCCGGCCTTATCGCCCACATCATAGATTCTGTGTGCTGTACTCGCAAGGTGCCCTTTAGTGATCACGGTAAGGTGTGCCTGATGTTGTTGCTGGCGGAGCTGCAGTTCATGGAGCGTCTCAGGGGTGGGGTCTGTCATATGTGCAGTGTTCGCCGTGTGCAAGGCTACTTCCAAATTGGTCAGTGTGGCCCTCGATTCCCTCTTATGCCCAGTAATGGCTGATATGGATGCCCCTCTGAGGACCGTCTTATACGCCTCCCACAGAATTGAAGGTGAGGCGACCGACCCAGTGTTCTCAGTGAAATAGTGTGTGGTGGTTAACTTGAGCTTCTTCTTGATGCCAGGGACCTGCAAATAATTGGGATAGATCGGGTACAGCCTACCCCGCTTACAATCCTTGGTGGAAATGTGAAGGGAGACCGGGGAGTGATCAGAAATTCCTCGCGGTAGAATGGCAATACTTTCTACAGAGCTCAGTCCAATCCCCAGAATGAAAAAGTAGTCGATGCGGGAGAGGGTGTTATGGGGTGCGGAGTAGTGTGTGTATTGCTGCGCAGCAGGGTTCAGGTGACGCCAAACATCCGTGAGGCCCATAGCAGATAAAAAGCCCGGAAGTGCTGCGGCCCCTCTCTGGCGGGCCCGCTGGGGAAAAGTGTCCCGTAGAGGGTCTGTGATGGCATTGAAATCGCCCCCCATGATCACATCTCCCTCGGGGAGATCAATAAGGAATCGGCTAAGCGCCGGTAGGGTGATAGCGTGCAGTGCGGGGGGGATGTAAACAGACACCACATTCAAGGCCCTTCCCTCCCACTGGCCTGAGAGTGCTGCAAACCGGCCTTGGTCATCCGTCTTGTGGCTAGTGACCAGGAAGGGGGAGTTGTTTCTGAGGAGTATCCCTGTGCCCCTGGAACCCGAGGTGAATTCGGAGTGTACCGCCATGGTGTACCCACGCCTGTTCAGTGCCTTACTGGTGGTTCCCGCCAAATGTGTTTCTTGCAGCAGTATCAGGTCTGACCGAGCACGCTTAACAGTTTGCAGCACCAAACCCCTTTTTATTTTATCTCCCAACCCTCTGACATTCCAGGTAAGGAGCTTCAGTGGGGGAACTATCGTCGTGACAGGGGTATCCATCGCGGGTGAAGCTTGACCATGCTGTGCCATGTGTAGTTATGAACCGTGTTCCTCGTTATCAGGAGGAGAAGGGTGTCAGAATGTGGAGGCGGTGCACGCCGCCCATAGAGTGCAGTGTATTCACGCCCTGTGAGAATGCAATAATGATGACGATGACAGTGAAACTGAACTTTAACTTGAACTTCGTAACTCCCATCCCTCCACCCCCTCCCTGCTCCCCTGCACCACGGACGAGTTCCCGCCCGCATCCCCAACTTGGCAGAGTGCTTTTCTCCCCCCCCTATCTAGTCTTACTTGCTTGTGGGGTTGGTGAGTCCCCTACAGGCACCGGCCATAACCCGCCCTACTCAGTTCCATCGGCCCAAGGTCCCAAGTGTAATGTTCAGTGCTTGATGCTTCCAGCGCAGTCATTCATCCTCTGCTAGGTTGACCTGAGTCAAAGGGGTCCCTCTCAAGATCGGAGTCCAAGCCCCCGGCTGCGCCCTGTTCAGTGGCTGGGCTGGGCTCGTGGCGCTCTGGCGTTTTCTCCTTACGGTGATCCTGGCGGTCTTTACGCGGGCGTTGAGGCTTGCCCGCCGGTCTCCAGCCATCCAACCACTCTCGTGCTACTTCAGGATTGTCGAAGAACCATGTCCTTCCCTCGGCCACAATCCGCAGTTTGGCGGGGAAGAGCATCGAGTAGGGTAGTTCCCTATCTCGCAAAGTCTTTTTGACCGCATTGAAGGATTTTCGACGCCTGGCCACCTCGGCCGTGTAATCTGGGAAGAACGCCAGCGTGGAGTTCAGGATCTTCACCGGTGGCGCCACCCTGGCCGCCTGCAAGATGGCGTCCCTGTCTCTATAGTTAAAGAGTCTGGCCAGCACCGGTCTCGGTGTGGCCCCTGGTTGGGGCGTTCCCCCGGGGACTCGATGGGCCCTTTCAACGGAGAAGAATGCTGATAGTCCTTTAGGTTGCAGTTTTGTCTTGATAAGGTCCTCTATGTACAGGTCCATGGCACCTTTTCCCTCCGATTCCGGAAGGCCTAGAATACGGACGTTATTCCTTCTCGAGCGTCCTTCCTGGTCGTCCAGCTTTTCTTGTAGTTGTTTGGTTGTCTTTTCTAGTCGCTCCATCGCCACCTGAAGGTCAGAAGTGTCCTCAATAAGGGATTTCGTGACCACCTCTACTTGCGACACCCTCTCCGACATTTTCTTGAAATCTGCTCGCATCAGGTTCACCTCCGTGGAGATTGTGCCAACCGTCGCCTGGACGTCCGTGAGAGTTCTCATTATGGCCTCCAGTGTGACCTTTCCAGTCCCGTTGGTATCGGAGGAAGCTCCGGCTGAGTGCCGACCAGGTCCTTGTGAGTGGCCGTTATGGGCATAAGCAAACTTGTCAAGCTTGGATTGCGTCGCAGCCATGCTCCTCGTGTTCTTGCCCGTCATGATGGCGTGCTTGAGTTGCAAGTGTCCGTGCAGGCCTTCCTCCCGATGTGTGTCGTCGAGGCAGCCGGCAAAAGGCGCAGGGACCCCAGGGTTCAGGTCTGTCCCCGCCAGTAGTGCAGCCGGATTGTGGCTGCCGTTGGATTCAGTGGAGAGGTTGCCGTTGCGATGATGGCGGCGTGCACAGGTCCCGGATTCCGTACAGGTTCCCTCCTCCACGTGGGTCGTATGGTCGCCGTGTGTCGCCGGGGACTGGCGCCACTATGGTGAAGGCCGCCTTCCTGTCCAACGGCAGTTCGGAGTAATGTTCAGTGCTGCGGGGGGACCGCGCCGACCCAGGCTTTGTCTGCCTATGTGCGCCGAAGTGGTCGGGGCGCTGTGCGGGGCCTCCACCGTCCCTGCTATCACTGGAGTCTTGGCTTAGAGGTGCTCCCAAGTGCAACGTGAAGGGAGCGCCATGGTGGAGCTCGGTGCCAAGCAAGGAGGAGCGGTCGCCGGCAAGTGCCGACTCCTCCCGGCCGGAGAAGGTGCGCTTCCGGTCGGCACGCCCCCGAACTCAGGGCCGGTGCTGCCGAGTCGCTGTAGGCCTCGTCTCACTATCGACGGATGGAGCACTTCCCGGCGTCGGATTTTCGCTGGAAGCGGCTCGTTATGTGCCGCTCGGTTCCCGGGGCCGATTTCACCCCTTCAGGCAGGTCAGTGTACGGATGTGCATACGGATTATTGTGCGGGCCGGATTGCCTTGCGGAGCTCCCGGGTTAAGCTGCCGCCATGTTCGGCAGTTGGCCACGCCCCCCATGCCGTTCCATTCTTAACAAGACCCTTGCTCCCTCCACAGTCAAATGTTACTCCGCCAAATGGAGAGGATTCTGCTTCTGGTGCATAAATCACTCATGCCATCCACTCTCTTCATCTCTGGAGGAGGTTTTGCCATATCTCTTGTCGCTAGCAAAAGCTGGTCTCTCTCATTCCTCGGTAAAAGTCCATTTGACTCTAATTTCAAGGTATAGGAGACATTCGAACCAATTGTCCCAATGATCCTGCAGGTTGGTGATGGAATTCATTGAAGGCCTTTTTCGGAGCCTACCTGCTGGTTCGGCCTATTCTGGTGCTGTGGCAATTGAACATTGTGTTGTCTCAGCTCATGAAAGTGCCATTCGAGCCGATTCACAAATGCAGCATAACATTTTTATCTTGGAAGGTGGCTTTTCTCTTAGCTATCACATCGGCTAGACGTATTAGTGAAATTCAAGCCTTCACAGCTACAGACCCTTATCTTCAATTCCAGCAGGATAGAGTGGTGCTACACACTAACCCCTCGTTCATACCCAAAGTACCTACCACATTCCATCTCAATGAACCTGTGGTCCTGCCTTCATTCTTTCCTGCTACATCGATACCAGCAGAGAGAGCTCTGCATTCCTTGGACATCAAACGATGTTTAAAGTTTTACCTTCAAAGGACTCAATCTTTCTGCAAATCTACTCAATTGCTCATCGCCTTCTCTGCCCCTAGAAAGGGTCAGGCTTTGACTAGAGCTTCGATTGCTCGCTGGGTTACTTCTACTATAACGTTCTGCCATGAAAGGGCGGGTAGCCCTCTTATTTCCAAAGTGAATGCTCATTCCATGAGGAAGATGGCAACAACCTCGGCCCTGTTTGCCGGAGTGTCCCTGCCAGACATTTGCAGGGCTGCGACATGGACAAGTGTCCATACCTTTACGAGGCACTACTGCCTGGACAGTTTACGAAAGCACGATGCTGGGGATGTGCGGCTCTTCGTCGTTTGTTCGCTTAAGGTTTGCCTCAGTTACTGAGGTTCATTAAGAATTCTTATCAGTATTATGTTTATTACTATTTTGATTATTATCTCTGCCAAATCTTATGGCAGAGATTTTTATAACTTTTGAAACTGTGGAAGTTAAGTTACTTGATTCACTTCAGGTGATGGCATTTTGTGGCATGGTGGGATGGTTCACCGGTCTTCTCCAACCCCGATTTTGATTATGTGCTCCTTACTAGTCTGATTCAAGCATGTGAATCTATAAAAGATGCAATACTGGAGAAAAAACAAGTTACTTACCTGTACACTGTGGATCTCCAGTATTGATATCTTTTATAGGTTCACATGCAGCCCTCATCCTCCCCTTACAGGTGCACTCTTCCAGGCCTCCTTTATTTGACTACACTTGTGCTCGAAAACTGAGGTATGGTGGCTCTACCGGGGATTGATACTCCGGGGACTGCGATGTGATTGATTGGAGTTTGGATGTTCCTTAATGATGTTAACTTGTTACTAAATACTGTTGATTCTCAAGGTAGACTGTCTTTTTAGCTTTGTACTGCTATTTTTCTATTACTGTAGGACTCCCCACCATAACGACGGGGAAGATTCAAGCATGTGAATCTATAAAAGATATCAATAATGGAGAACCACGACTTACAGGTAAGTAACTTGTTTTATGTTGCTTGCACTAGGATAGAATATTTTGATTTTAAAAATATATCCATTATTTCCTAGTGTCCTTGAGTGTGCCTTATCTTATTAAAATATGGTTTGGATTTCACTAGCTATCCCTGTGATATCTCATAGGATAGATTGTTTCCTGAAACAGATCACACTGAAATATTGCTCATTGGATTGTGGGGCTGGTTGCAGTCCAGCTGGCTTTCTATCTAAGGCTGGTAAATTGACCAAGTCCTTAGTGCCAGAAAGTCTAGAAAGCAGAATCCTGGGCCGTAGAGAACGTTAGCCGCATATTTATCTGACAACATGACATAGGCTTTTTATGTGATAGTACTTAAAGATACTTGTTTGTCTTTTCAGTTAACGGGGAGGAAATATCATCTGCAGCAGAAGGGAGTGATGCATCTACTGCTGCTTTATCGTCTCCCATAGAAAGATCCATATCGAATGAAGGCACGAACATTGTTACATCAGTTAATCAGTCCTCCACCTTTACAGCAGTTAATCCATCAGCTGGAGACGTTGCACTTTCTCCTCAAAATAGCACACCCGCCGCTAATAGTAATACAGTCTCCGAGTCTGAAATTCCAACCTCCACTGCCCCTGTTTCTGCTGACTCAGAATTATCAAAACCAAGGCAGTCCTCATCTAGCCCTTCTGGGGAACCTGTGAGACAACAGCCTGGCAGCACCACTGCAGAGCCATTGCCTCCTGGGTATGTTGATATTGGCAATTTATTAAGGTTCAGTTGAAATAGGTACAAATTGCATGGTACAGAAATATTTCCTTGAATTTCAAATAATTCCAGATAGTACATTGTGTTATGTTGACTTCTCAATGCCTTGACCAATACCTCATCCATATTTTGTTTTGCAAAATATCTTAAACCTCTAATCACCTTATCACGTGGTCTTTATGTCCATTTGTACACAAGTTTTTGGCCCAATATGCTTTGTAAAATGCCGTTTATTTGATAGAGACTTCAGCCGCAGATTTCTTACCTTAGAATTTTTCCCAAGTGTCAGACTGGATCCGTAAACTTTTGAGCAATCCTCTTTCTCGCTGGTAGGTGGTGTCATCTGCGTTGTCCGAGCCGTAAGTGATGTGTATTGTGCATATATGGGCGCCACCCCAGCGTGCCAACCTCCATTCCTTCTTTTTCACATCAGTAGCACGGATCCTGACTAGCTCCTCTTCGTAATTTTTTTAATTGGCTTTTTTGATAGTTTGTCAAACTAGACTACTGTACATTTTTCCTTATCTATTTTTCTGAGATGTCCCCCCGAAGAAAACTGGGTTCAAGCTTTATAGTGACTCACAGACTAATGTATGTAATGGCCCCCCTCTCTTGGTGTGTCTATGGTGGCTGGAGTGGGACGACAACTCTGCAAAGGCATGAGCTCAAAGGCCATCCACGAGTGAGCTATGATGCTTTTTTACTGCTCATCATGCGACTCCTTGCTGCTTCAGGTACCACTAACTTGGGAGGTATCCAGACTGCTCCTGGGGTCGCTTGCTTTGTTCTTTGCTGTGATGCCGAACTTCTTCAGGTAAGTCTCACTGTAAGTTGTTGAAGTTAAAGCGTTATTCGACTTTTGCACGTCGCCCCGATTATTCATACGGCACTACAGAACGACACCATAGATCCAGGTTCCACTCCCAGGTTGTTCCTGTGGAGCCGACGTCAGACACTGGGTCCACTCTGTGATTTCCTGAACTTGCATGAGCAACCACCTCCGAACTACGGGAAATACATGAGCCTTGCCTTTGGCCAACTGAACCCCTCAGAAGCATCTTTGGGCCCCAGGGGTTCCAAAGGGTGTTTGACTGGGGCTCTGCAGGCAAATTACCTTATGCACCAGTTGAGCCTCGAGGATCTGTTGGTGGATTGGGACTTGCACTGGCCGTGACTTTATGGCCTCCCTGGGGGCTGTTCCAGTGGGGCCGTTTTTGGCGCCACCGACGCCACTGATCCCATTGTGAATCCTTACTCCGATGAGGCGTCAGACCAACAGCATCCAGCCCCACACGGCCTGAATTGGAGGTGGAGCCATATTTTCTGGTAAGACCCTTAGAGTAACACAAATGGAAGGCATTTGAGTATCCTTGTGCTACTCCATCCCCCTTGCATAGTCCATGGCCGATGACACGTGGTACCAGAGCTATAGACCTCACCAGATGCTGGCCTTCTCTCTCCAGCGACTGTACTAAGGAGGAATGGGCTTCTTTTGCGATGGTAGCCTGAGGTCCTGGCCCAGCAGCTGCCCATAGTCGATGTCAAGACTAATGTCTTGACAGGTGCTTCAGACCGAGGTATCCTCGTTAAAACCCTTACTCTCTTTTATTGTGCCCTCACAAATGTCCCACTCTGTGCCTGGGCCAAATCCAGCACAGTCACTCCTATGCATAGGACCATCGACCTGCTTCCGAGACTCAGCCTTCCTTGCTCAGCACTCCACCCCTGAGAGCCTTGTGGTCCAAGCCTCAACCTCCGGATCAATCCTGGTGCATTCCCTATCACACTACTGTATAGGACATTTAGGAGACTGGATACCTTCGGCAAAATAATGTTCGAGGCATATGAGCTGCAGATTACACACTGTGCATAGATCGTCACCTAGTGTTGGGCCCGGATGTTTGCAGTGTGTTTTTGTCCTGAAAATTTCTTTGGAAGTCACGAAATAGGTGATTCCTCCTTTAGACCATATTGCGCATGGGCATCGGCTCCATCCTCAGATTGTTTTTTCCCGCTATCGAGCTTGGATGTGTTTCCAGCGCTCCAGTTTGGAACCGATTTTCCTTCGGCGCGCAATCCTCACCCAGTTCGACGGTATTGTTTTGATTGTGGTCCCCATCGACGTGACTCTTCACCACTTCGAAGTCTTCGATTCCAGTCTTCGACGAAGGCGTCCGGGCCTACCTAGGCCTTACTCTCTGGCTCATGGAAAGGACGCCATTTAAGAGGTGTCCTCGATGTAGATCGAAGTTTCCCCACACCGATCTACATGAGGTGTGCAACTTTTGCCTCTCACCGGAGCACGAGGCCAAAGACTGTTCCGCTTGTGCCTCCTTCCGCGCCAAGAAAACAATTCGGGACCGACGAGCTCGAAGAACAATGGCTCGTTCGTCCACATCGATCCCGGACGACATCTTCCAAGAGGGCGTCGACATGCTAGAACAGCAGCGGGCCGAAATAAGCACCAGCTCCTCCGATGCCAAAGACTCAGACATCAAGGACATCACTCCAGCTCAACGGGTCGTAAGTAAGAACGTCGACACCGACCCTTCCTCGACATTCCAAAAAGGCTTCGGTCACACGCTCACCTTCGGGCCCGGGTGCACACCGAGAGACTGCTTCCCACGCCCTGCCCTCGGGCTCGGCAAAGAAGCCTACTAAGCCTTCAGGCGGCTCGGGCTCGTGTCAGCCTATTCCCGGTGTCGAGCCTACACTGACACCGAAAAAGAAGCCATCTTCCTCATCCACACCGACCGCTGCTTCGACACCCAAGCAATCTGCGCCGAAGACTGGCACCGGCTCATCGACGCCAAAACCGCACTCGGAGCCGAGTAAAAGACTACCTAAAGGTCCTGACTCCCATGCTTCGGGAACCAAAAAAATCCACGGAACCGAAAAAACACGTTACGGTTAAAGACATTGCAAAAGGTCAGTTCTAAGCCAAAAGACACTAGACCAGCTACTGAATCGGTGTCGAAAAAAACCTCAGAAACAGAAGGACTTGCGATCCACAGAAGATCCTTTTTTACCAGATCCTACTCAAAATACTCCTGTAAAGGATCCTAAGACTGGACAACTGTCTCTTAGCTCCAAGAAGAGACTACTAGAGGCGCCTGAACCTCCTCCTCCAAAAAAGAGAAACCTTGCAACCTCTCCATTAAGGGTCCCTTCTCCACTTCCTCATACTCTTCCACCAACACATCATTCTACACCATCCCCTAACTTAGATGATGATGTAGACAGACTCCGATGACACAGGTGGGGGTGCTTATGAATCAGTAGGGAACAATAGTCCCCCCTCAGTCACCTAATCCATGGGATGATTATAACACCCCTGATTTGCCTTATGTCCCTCAAGACGATGTATATACCTCCAGGCTTTCCCCCCCAGAGGACACTGTAGGTTTTAACCTACTAGCCCAATACCATGGGGTCGATTTGCACACACACACTGTGGAGGAAGATTTCTTATTGGACACGTTTGACAATGCACAAAGGTCCACTGCCATTCTGCCAATGCTTAAGGGGGGGGGGGGTCATTAATCATGCTACAGAGGTCTTTAAAGATCCTGTCAGGGCTCGAGTCCTCAAACCCCGCATTGAGAAAAAATACAAAGCTGCCCCTACTGATCCGGTACAAAAGGGGGTGGTGATGGACGGAGCATCTGAATCAATCAAACACTCACACCCAGTCAAAAGATCTGGATTTAATCCATCACCGTTCTTTAGCCCACTCTGCCACCCCAGTTCAGACATGGCTATATGCAAATCAGTCTAACCCTGTGCCTCATGGGAACAGTCCAGCCCGAACTGCCAAGCCATGTCTTCCCTGGACCGGAAACAAGCTTCCGAGGACTGGTTTCTGGCATTCGAACCGTCTTCAGCCTGGCTTGCTTGAATCCAGTGGCAAAGTGAGCAAGGGACTCACGTCTGAGCATACCCTGCCACACTTATGGTGGCCAAAAGCGGTACAAAAGGGTACCGCTCCATCTTACATTAGAGACCCAGCACCCCTAGATTCCTTAGTAGTTTCTAATGCACGTAAACGTGCCAATTCACAAACATCAGGTGTGGCCTCACCACCAGACCAGTAATCGAAACTCCTTGACGCCTCCGGCAAACTAACAGCGTCACGGGCAGCTAACATATGGCGCATTGCCAATATACCATGGCAAGATATGACAGGGAACATTATGATGAACTGGAGTCCATAATGCAGCATCTGCAAGACAACTACAAAACTAAGGCCAATGAAGTTATACAAGAAGGTAAAAATATCACTAATACTTCCATCCGTTGTGCCCTAGACGCTGCAGATACTTCCTCAAGGGCAATGAATACGAGTGTCCGTTTGCGTTGGCATGCCTGGCTACGTATTTCAGGTTTTAAACCTGAGGTACAAAATTCCATCCTCAATCGCCCATTTGATGAGAAACACTTATTTGGCCCTAATGTCGATGTATCTTTAGAGAAAATGAAAAAAGACACCGCTTAATCTATGGAAGCCTTGCAGCTGCAAGCTCCCAGACGTTCTTTCCGTCGCTCGTCATATAGAAGCAACGCAAGAGATTACTCCTCCGAAAGCCCCTCCACTTCCTACAAGACCCCTAGCCAATCTACATTCACTGGGGGCTACCAAAGAGGGGGTTACAGGGGTAAAAACAACAAAGGCAGAGGCAAAACCAACAACTCCCGCTCTGCCTCCACTCCTACCCAATGACTCCTTACATACAGAAACAGGGCGGAACACACTCCCTGCAACTCTCAGCTAGCACAAAACATATTGCGGTGGGCTATATCTCAAAACATATTCCTCTTAGCCCAGCTTGTCCCAGGACTACAAAATACCATAGCAGATCTGTTAAGTCGTCAGACACAACAGATCCACGAGTGGGAACTTCATCCACAAGTTCTTCAACCATTCTTTCAGATGTTGGGACAACCTCAAATAGACTCTTTGCCACCCACGAAAACGCCAAATGCCCAAGCTTCGCCGCCAGATATCCACACCCACTGTCCAAAGGCATTGAGATATGGATACACTGGTCAAAAAAAATTGCGTACGCTTTTCCACCTCTACCACTCATGCCACTAGTAGTACGCAAACTACAGCAGCATTCTCTGACCCTCATCCTAGTTGCTCCAACGTGGGCCAGACAGCCGTGGTACATCACACTACTACAACTGTCTGTAGTTCCGCACCAAAAACGATACCTGTCTCCACACCTTTTAACATAGAACCGTGGAGAGATCAGTAACCCGGACCCAGCTCAGCTCAACCTTGCCATCTGGCTCCTGAAATCCTAGAATTTGGATATCTTAATCTTCCTTTGGACTGCATGAATGTCATAAAAGAAGCTAGACGACCAACCACTAGAGCATGCTATGCAGCTAAGTGGAAACGCTTTGTAATATATTGTCACAACAACAATAATAATCCCCTAGACGTGTCTATTTAACACATCATAGGATACTTACTATACCTCCAAAGATGTAACTTAGCCTACACGTCTATTAGACTACTTCTTGCGGCCATAGCAGCATATCTTCAAAACAGACGGCATCTATCTCTGTTCAGAGTGCCTGCTATTAAAGCCTTTATGGAAGGCTTTAAGAGAATAATTCCTCCCAGAGTACCAACTTCACCAGTGTGGAATGTGAACATTGTTCTCACACGGCTAATGGGACCTCCCTTCGAACCTTTACATAAATGTGAACTACAATTTTTAACATGGAAGGTTGCGTTCCTAGTAGTTATTACTTCTCTACGGAGAGTTAGTGAACTACAAGCACTAACCATTCAAGAACCTTTCTTGCAAATGCATCATAATAAGGTCGTTCTCCGTACTAATCCAAAATTCCTGCCCAAGGTCATTTCTCCCTTCCACCTCAATCAATCTGTGGAACTGCCCGTTTTCTTCTCGCAGCCACAAACAGTAGCAGAAAGAGCTCTTCATACCCTAAATGTCAAAACAGCATTGCTATACTACATTGAGAGAACACAACTCTTTTGTAAGACCAAACAACTTTTTGTGTGTTTCTCACCACCACACAAGGCTAATCTCATATCAAAATCTGGTATAGCTAGATGGATTGTCAAATGCACACAGATTTGCTACCATAAAGCTAAACGTATGTTATCTGTTCCTCCTAAAGCCCATTCTACAAGGAAAATAGGGGCTTCAATGGCATTTTTAGGGAACTTTCCCCTAGATGACATCTGCAGAGCAGCTACATAGTCTACACCGCACACATTCACGAAACACTATTGTGTAGATGTGCAAACCAAGCAACAAGCTAATGTAGGCCAGGCTGTTCTCAAAACATTATTTCAAACTACTGCAACAGATAGGAGTGGTTGTCGCTAAGAGTGGGTACTGCTATACAATCTATGCACAGTGTGTAATCTGCAGCTCAATTCCTCGAACGGAAAATGCTACTTACCAGTATGCATCTGTTCTTTGCATGTAGAGCTGCATAGTTACACACGCCCACCCGCCTCCCCGGCTACCCTTGTCTGTTCCAGTATTATCTTAATTAGATACAGCTTACGTGGACATCCTTCCTTTTCTTGCAAAGCTCCATCATTTCCCTAATGGTGAGAAACAATCTGAGGATGGAGCTGATGCCCACGAGCAATATGGTCCAAAGGAGGAGTCGACTATCTCGCGACTTCCAAAGAACTTTTCGGGACAAAAACAAACTGCAAACATCCGGGCCCAACACTAGGTGGCAATCTATGCAGTGTGTAACTCTGCAGCTCTACATGCCAAGAACAGATGCATACTGGTAAGTAGCATTTTCCTTACTGTTGCACCAGCCTGGCACAGCTGTCGGTGAACACCTGGCTTATTGGGTTAATATTCTTACACTGTGAGGGATGTGATTGCATATTTGCTGCCTATGGTTCTAGATTTAGCCTGGGCATTACTCTCCCAAACTGTTGCTGACTTGAGAGATGTAGCAAAGTTCACTATCGGGTTGATACATCCGAGACTCTGAGCAGAGCAATTGCTTCCACGGTGGTGCTTCAACCCAATCCGGGCTGAAGGCAGCTGGCTTTTTGGGGGGATGTCCAGGCATTTCTTATGGACATGCCATTTGATGGGATTCATCAGTTTTTTTTTTAGAACTGAAGCACACCCTTTCCTTATAGGCAAAATCCTCTTTGACATCCAATATTTTTTTCCAAAGTTGGCGTGCATGCACTCTTCCTGTGCTCCGTTCCAGTGCACACAGATAATATGAACAAATTGAGAAGCGCTGTTTGCGAATCTGCAAAGAGTTGCACAACCTTATATACATATGTGATCCAAATTATTCACGTAAACCAACAGCGCTTCTCAATTTGTTCATTTGATGGGATTCGCCTGTTTGGCAACAAGGCAGATTCAGCTGTAGAGTAATTTAAGGACAGTAGGGCCACAACTAAGTTGTTGAGTTTCACCATGGCCCCTCGACAGCTGCAATCCACCTTCCGCCCATACCGTGGCTATTGTACTATTCTACTAGCCAGCAGGCATCACATTCCTTTTGTGGTTGCAGATGCAGCTCCCACAAGTCTTTTGGAAACCTGAGCCAGAGGTTGACCCAATCAGTCACTCCCTCATGGCAATCACAAAGCAAAAGCCTCTTTAGTTTGCCTTTCTACCACTATGGGCACCCGGTTAGTGGCAGAATCTGGCGCCACCTGCCCCAATGACAGGAAGTAACTCCTGACAAGTATGTGCATAAGATCGTCCAGTATGGCTGTGTAGCAGGGTTTCCGTTCTCCCACAGAACTGTGCATAGAGATCTGGAACCTCAGTGAGTTAGGATGATCCAAAAACTCATCTCAGTGTCAGAAATCTCGTTACCTAGCTAGCTACAGTGTCTCATGGATCATTATGGAATGATCCATGTATTAGACAAACCAGAACATGATCTTTAGAATACCTCAGGAGTCGTGGAACACATGAACACTCTTTCGTTATAGAATCATTTCAAACCAAAACTGAGAGTCAAAGAAAACAAGTGCAAGTTTGAAATATTTATTATTCAATGCAAAGTTCTCAAACGCAGTATCTTGTATAATACCAAAATGCAGATTATAAAAATCAGAGTCAGCAGCATAGTCACTAATCCATAGTAAGCAAAAGGTGCTAGCATGTTATAATGCAATTTCTATAGAAATCTATATCACCTATATTTCGCGCACCCTATCTAGCATATTATATTATATCTAAGAAGGTCTCATTCGGGTTTTAGCAGGGCGGCCCTATACCTCTCAATGTCAGTAGGAGCAGTTCACATCAACCGCTACCAGCTCTCTTCATGCGCAGCACCAAGTGTCTGCTTTCATTCCGTGTAACTCTATCTTAAACCCGCGTAGAGCCCAAAATGTTGGCATCAACATTATTTGTGTTATGTCTAATGTGGTGCGAGGATCAAGCCTCCCAGCAACCTTGTGTTAGGTTAATTGTAGAGTGTGCAGCTCTCAGTGTGCAGACAGTTGTACCAAGTGTACCAGGCAAAGCTGATAGCATAGAAATAACATATTATTCTCAAATAAACCACCTCACCGCTTCTAGGGTGAAGGCGACAACAACAAGTATGTGTCGTGTGCAAAACTGAAGCCGAAGGAAAAAAGGCTGTTTAAACATGTAATGCACTCATGCTAACTTAACGCAATATATGTAACGAAGTATCCATATGACACCCCCCCATTGGTCCGAGCACCGTCAAACATAAGGGAAAAGGCAATACTAAATCAGATACAAAAATTGAAAGCAAAGTTCAATAACCTTAAGCTAAAATAAGCTAAAAATATGTATGAATGAATATGTATGAATGCCTACAGTGGCCTCAAGTCTAAAAATAAAAACAAAACTTTCGAACCAAAAGTCATTCGCCAGGTCTCAAAATATGAAAGTAAGACCAGGTCGCATCAATCCAAATGTCTGTAAGAGAAAAAACAAGGCACTTATCCGAAATCCAAAGTCATGTGCCATAATGACGTTATCCTCAGCGACATCACGTGATTGGATTCTCCATCAGCTGAACACACTCCATCTCTCCAATTCAGCGAGAAGAAAGTCATATTTCGCAACAAAGCACTCCTCCCAGGTATGTCATGAATGGAAAGTATATGCAAAGAAAGTTGCAACAGCCTCCAGTATGAAATCACTGCCATCATCCGAAAATAGTTCAGCCATCCAATTCAGCAATGGGAAAGAACATACGTGCTCCTCCAGCATCGGATCCTCCTGTAACGCCAGAGGACAACTCGGTGGGTTCACCAGATCGCTGTGTGTCAGAAAGGCATCCGCCGCTGCAGAGATCTCCCATTGGCCCAGAACTCCATTTATTGCTGCCAAGGCGATAACTCTCTCGCCAGAACAGATCAACTCATGAGCCACCACGGGACGCATTAGCTGATCAAAATCGACGTCAGGAGCAGTCCTCAAGCATAGGCACAAATCAATGGCCCAATCGAACTCGCAGTTCAGGCAGTGAAACACAGGTTGGACACACGTGAAGTCGGTGAACCGAAATGACAATCTATAGGCCGTGCTTAATGCTGCAAGCGGCAATGTTCCATAGTAATTGAGCATCCGATTACGGCACAGTGTCAGGAGGCGTTGAACGGCGTCTTGCGCAGGATGGGCATCCATGTTTTATGAAGAAAAATACCAACAGAATGCCTGCGGCTACAGCCAGTAACACAGGTAGTCCACCAAACAAACTCGAAAAAATAGTGTGAAAAAACGTGGGAATGATACCAAAAACCTTCTCAAACGTCGTCACGAGGCCACTGCTCACTAACTTGAAAAAATGTGCCAGCCCAGTCGTTGAAGAAGCATTAAAAATCTGGTGTACCAGCTCGCAGAAATGAAATGGCAAATCAGTATTTAAAAGCGCCTGCACCTCTGTGCGGGTGTTGGCTATGTGAAGGACATAAGTTTCCCGAGCCGAACTCAGGGTCACTTGTTTTTGAGACAAAAGGGCCCTTATTCTGCTTAAACCATTGAATTTTGCTTCCAAGGTTAGAATCCGTGGCCAGATGGAGACATCTGAAGAACCATGCGTGGGTGGGTATAGAACATTCTTGCAGCACACTACACGCTCTGATACAGTTACCACATATGCCACACCAATTAATAAACCACAACATAATTTGTTGTTTAAAAGTAAATAACTACCATTAGCTAACAATGTGAATGTGGGAACCACTGCTGGAACTGGCGTGCCTTTTAAAACACATGCTAAATTTGGGCGGTCCTGATTACAAGAACCGTGTAACTGAATGTGTCTGCATATTAATGAATGGTCCGGTGACTGTGTGCATTCCTCACCATTAAGATTCACTTCATTCCCATCCTTCAGACATCTGTATGTGTATGGTAATGACCATGTCTCATGTAGGAATGCATTGCCTAGTGGTTCATATCGTCCTATAGCAATATATCGCATACAGTTAGTAAATTTATATAAAGGAAATGGTAATGTAATTAAACCATGAATAAGCCACGTGGCAGTAGTGGTTTCAGCAACCGAAAAAGGCAAGGATTCTAGCTTCTCAATATGTAACATAGAAAATGATGCATCACGCATTGAAAGCATGCGCTGTTTATCAGTAAGATTAAAAGGGGCAAAAAGTGATGAAACGTTCAATGAGGTCCAGGGAACTCGACCAGCCTTAATTGTCTGTAGAGTCCAGGCAAACTGCATTACAGAACGCAATTGATTTTGACCATGGTATAACGTGGACACTTCATCATGTACAATATCAACAACAGAAGAAACAATATTATCCAATGTGTAAATTCTGGAAGAAAGCGTGTTAATACTATTATCGACCACTGCAAGCACTTTTTCCAAATTGGCTTGATCAATAGCCCTCAGGCGTTTAGCTGCTTCGACTTGTGAAAATTTCCAAATTTCATTGTAAATAGCATAAATAAAGCGTTTAGACCTACCCATAGTCGGGCCTTTTATAAAATCATTTAACTCTATGTTCTCATTCAACTGGGACAGATGCAGTTTAACTGCAGCTAAAGTGGAATGTTGTAACCAGTTCTGACACAATTTGCCTACTGAATAAGTTGTAACAGTGTGATCTGAGTCAAACCTGGGATCTGGCCTGATGCGTGTAAAACCCTCAGACAAACCCAAAAAACGACTTTGGCAAGAATCAGAGCTTCTTTGCCATAAAAGCCACCCATCCGGATCAAAACTGGAAATATTAAAGGAGGAATTCTGCAAAAGTGCTTGTATCTCACTTATGGACAATGTAGTGAAATTACTCCAACCTGAATATTCTTCCAAATCAGGGATAGTAGGGGTATTTAATTTTTTAGATGTAGCCAATCCAAAACATGTTGTTTGGGAAATAGTCGAATTTAAAAACAACATGTGATTCGGGATGAGACATGCACGATGCAAAGCCTCAGTGCCTTGTACCTGCCAATCTTTGGTACCCCAAACCGATTTAAGGTCAATAGCATCCTTCCATAACTCATAGCCATCCACAGATAACCTTTCTAGAAAGGACTTTGAATACAACAATTTTGTGTCAGTCAGTCTAACTTTTGGCATGGATTTCTGTTTCACCTTGAAGTAAAACGACTCAGGATTTGATTGATTAAAATCAGTAAAGTAAGAGTATTTTCCCAGAAAAGTACTTGAGCTCCCCTGTAAAGGAGTAGGGCAATGTTCCCACTGAGTGTAATTCACAGGAACCCGCCTGGAACTTGTCTTGTGCAAGAAATGATTTCCATAATGTTGGTAACAAAACAAATCACCATAATTGACAGAATCTAAATACAAATCCTCATCATCAAAGGCCGCATAATATTTCAAATCAGAGAACAATGCTTCTACGGCCTGAAGATCCCAATCATCAGAACGAATATTTTGCTTAATCACATCTCCCATGTTTACTCTAAGCACATTAGGAACATTAATAACTTCTGTGGGGCCATGTATCTGAAACCTAACCGCATCCCACACAATCCCATCAAGGACAGGCCAAGCAGTAATTTGTACTGAATGTAAGTCTCTCTTTAGTCTGTGTGCTGAATGTGAGGAGGAGTGAGGGGCCAATGTTCCATTAAGGTACCGAATTCCTGTTCTTTCTTTCACATAATGGCCATCAATCAGGCGGAAAAAATAAAACACAAAACCAATTGACATAAAAAGATAAAATGAAAATAGTATCAGCCAAATGTATGTCCAAGGTGGAACTAAAAAATGTTTTTTAAACAACGTGGCATATTTTGCAATAGTCGATGGTTTCTTTGAAAGTTCCGAATCGGAGTCAAAAGAGAATCTGGACTGGTTAGCCAAACGAGCATGTAAATCGGACATAGATAAATCAGCAGGATCTGCATAGGTCACCTCATCAATGTTAGTAACAGGAATAGTATTTAATAAAGGACTTGATATGGCAGGCATCTCGAGGGACACCTCCTGATCTGCACCAGATGTAATAGCCAGCACAGAGTGCCTCACCATGGAAGGACAGGATACAGCCGGTGTCATGCTATGAAGAATCGGCCACCCTGTGTGTCTTGACATTGTCAATAGAAATAAATCTGTTTTCTTTACGACCTGGAAGTGGTGGTAAAATGACTGTTCTTGTGCCCTTCACTCCAAGGACCCGAACTGGCGCTCGATATGAGGGACCAAACTCCTTTTTGTTATCGATCTTCTCTCGAACCAGTTCTCCAACTTGGGGTAGCCAGCCAACTACCGGGATCTGCAACGCATCATCCGACGTGGAGGGCAAGTGTTCCTTTGCAAGACTGTCTCTGGTCTTTTGTAGATCCTGTAAAACATTGCAATGTTCATCTACGTCAAAGGCCGCGGCCTGGGCCTCGCAGTCTGCACCATCAAGGTCAGGGACGTACATCTTGATACCAAAGAGCATTTCGTATGGGGTCCGCCCACCCAGAGACCTTCTAGGGAGATTATTAAGCGCACGCTGCACGCCATAGAGGTGGGTCAGCCAGTTTCTACCAGTGCCTATAACTCGGGCTGTCAAAGATTGCTTTAAGTCGCGGTTCATTCTTTCTACCACAGAATTGCCCTCAGGCCTGTAGGGGCTTGAAAACTTCACCTGTACTCCCAACGAAACCATAGCATCCTTATACGCCTTAGAGGCGAAAGCCGGACCCTGGTCCGAATGGAAAGCACCACAAGCAAAGATTCCCACAAAGACACGCAAATCCTTAATGACAGTCCGTGAATCAGCGCTGCGATGCGGCCATAACCACACAAAGCGTGTGCATGAGTCAACTGCTACTAAGATGTATTTATACGCAGTATCAGAAGAGAAAGGACCGCAGTGATCCAAATAAACACATCCAAGTGGTTTATTAGAGATGTACAACTGTGTCTGAGGCGGACGCGCAGCAGTAGAAGGCTTAATCTGCTGACAAATGTCACACATAAGGACATAATCGCGCGTCTGTTTGTACAGTCCCCGCCACCAGAACCTCTGTTGTAGCTGAGACACAGTGGCTGAGACGCCCGCATGCGCAGACGCCACACCTTCATGAGCCGCTGTAATCAGAGAAGCTCTGCGATCCGAGTTGGGAACTAGACGCTCTCCAACTTCAGGAATTTTCACATAAGGAACCTTATCGGGACTTAAGTGGTATGTGTACTTCGAAGGGAACCCCGCAGGATATTTACCTCCCTTCGCCGTGGCAGCAACAGCCGCCAAGATGTCATCATCTATTTTGCTTTTGGACCTTGTGACTGCTGCAACTAAGTATTTCGATACCGCAGACTTCGCTGCTTCATCAGCAAGCGAGTTGCCAACAGCGTGGACTCCCACGCGCTGGTGGCCGAGAGTATGAATCACAAACACTAGCGGCAGCTTTTCTTTAAGCTCCGCCACTCGGACCCAGATCATTTTATGTTTTATTGTGCTACCTTTGGAATCACGAAAATCATTCTGAATCCAAAAGAACAAGTTCTCATTGTAAGACTGGACACAGTAGTAAGAATCACTTACGATTAAAGTTGTCACACTAGGATCTGCGTACTCCAATGCGAGCATAAGAGCACGGAGCTCTGCTAATTGTGCGGTGCAGTCTCCCAGCGTCTGCGTGTGCACGACACTGGACTTGAACTCATCGTTCACCATGGCACCGACCACAATGGCGCAAGCGGAAACGTAGGCATGTTTAGAGCCTTGCGCAACCTGCGCCGAACCATCCGTGTAAATGATACAGTGGAAATCCTCCAACGGCCGCATTGCTAAAGGAGCAGGATGAACAAATTCATACTGTAAATACTCCTGCGACCGTAAAGCGGCGTCAAAAATAAACGTGACATCCTGAGATGTCAAGGATGTAGCCCACTGAATCCACCGAGGGTGCAAAGCTTTAGAATTCGGTACACTGGCTTTCGTGACCGCCTCCAATGCAGGACACGGGGTAACAACCAACATGCGCTTTCCCTGCGACAGGGCACGTTCTTTAAGAATTGCCATCTGCACAGCCGTTAACACTTTCTCCACAGTGGAAAAACGCAGTTCAGCCGAAGTGTACAAGTGTGACTTGTAAGCAATAGGTACAGTATCCCCCTCATTAAAAGTCAGGTACGTGAAACCCACCGTCCCAGGGATAATTCTTATCACCAGGTTGGTCTGGTTATCACGGGTCTGTAAGTAGTCAGAAGTGAGCAAATCAGCCTGCAAAGACTGCAGAATGGCTGAATGCTCAGGCAGCCAGCATGATTTGGAAAAAGATGGTTGTACCAAGGCATATAAAGGCTTGATACGCTGGGCATATTCCGGAATGTATGTCCTCCCGAAATTTAAAAAACCCAGTAAAGACTGTAATTTTTTCAGCGTTGTCGGAGAGCGCAACTGCGCGCACTTCTCCAGGAAGTGAGGAGCCAATCCCTTTCCTTCATGGTTAAGTTCATAACCTAGAAACAACACTGTGTACTCCGCAATGTGTGATTTTGCAAAGTTAAACTTGTAACCCATATCTGCAAAGTTACCAATTATGCTGTTTACTCGACACAGATGCACCCAAAGCTCGTCGTCTGTAAGATAAATGTCATCCACATACGAACATGCAACTGGATCGAAACTCTCCAAAAGAGAGACTATGCGGGCGGAAAACACTCCAGGACTATTTTTATATCCCATTGGGAGTCGTTTAAACATTTTTTGTACGCCGCCGCACGTAAAACTGGTCCATTGGGAACTTAGACCATCTAATCTATGTGCATAAAAACCATTGGAAATGTCAAGCGTGGTTTTGAACCGTTTACGCTCAAGACTATTCACTAGGGCAGAGCCGTGAGTATTCTGTACTGCACAGTTACGGCAATGCGAGTTCAAATGCCGGTAATCCAAAACAAGACGATACGAGCCGTCTGGCTTGTTAACAGTAAAAAGGGGATTCTTCATTGGTGACACACACGTTTCAATTACACCTTGATATTCCAATTGTTCAAGGATAGCCGCGACTGAAGCTTTAGCTTCACGCCGTATGGGATACTGGGGTTGTGGCTGAGGCTGTGACCGTAAAGGAATCTCATGGCTAGGGGACAATTTATCCCAGCCACACTGATTTCGGTACACAGCCGGCGCAAGCGCCAGAGCCCACTCTTCTGCAAAATGCAGCGCTTCCACTCTCGGTACAGTGTGCGCGAAACTGGGGAGGATTACCTCCTCCCCTCGCGGAGCTGCGAGAACAAAAGGTGGGGGCCAGTCAGCCTCCGAAAGCAAAATGTCATACGTATCCGAAAGATTCTCCCAAAATACCCCTTTTACAGTTCGCTGCATGTCACCTTCAATTAACAGGACAATTTCAAAAAGTCTTTCAGGGGGAGCAACATGTGTATCAGCTGTTTCGATTACAACATAAGTGTCAGTCGCTGTCACCTTCAACAGTGGACGGAGGGCCTCTCTCACTATGGTAATCTCCGCCGCGCTGTCCAGCAAGGTCAGAGCCCACGTCAGATTCCGAAGCCGCGTTCTCACTATCTGGGGCATATCGATGCGCCGTTAAGGCTGCGACTTTCTTCTTGGCAAACTGCGGTCTCTTTGGCGTAGAGTCGTCCCGCTGGCCCCCTTCACTTCGCGTGCGGGGCTGGCCACGTCCTTGCTGACCACCCCTGCCCCTGCCGCCCCCTCCAACACCGGTTGACGGAGCCGATGAGTCCTGAAAGGAACGAGGAGAGCGTTGGTCAGATGCCTGATATCTGTCAGGCGATTTAATCGTAGCGCGATCGCGCAATTCATAAACTCGCTCTGACTGCGCAGGTTGTGAAGGCGCCGGACTCGAGACCTGTGTCTGTTGTTGTTGTTGCTTACCCTGATTCTACTTTTTAGGCCAATTCTGTTTCTTGGACCTGGGTTGTCCACCTGTTTCCGAAGACTGCCCCTGGGGCTGCTTCTTTTCTTTTTCAAGAAAAACTTTCGCACCCTTAGAATTGCGGCCAACCATTTTATAAGCCGCCACAATTATTCTTGCCAGCTGACGGGGTTTCTCGGCATCGGGAATTAACGCCAGACCATTGGCCACTTGAAAGTTCACTGCATCCCCTTTTACATTGGCAAGGATAATACCGCAAACTGTCTCAAATGAACCGTTCAGGCGCATACCCAACTCAACCGCCGACTCAGGTCCGTGATCATCCTGAACACGTTTGAGGATCGCAGACCGGTTCGACACTGACGGTGTGCCAAAGCACCTCGAGTAAACCGCTGCAAAAGTCTTACCCCATGTCTCACAGTCAACAAGTTCCGGGGCTAAATCCTTCGGTAAACTTAGCGTAAGAATCCGGTGTTTTTCACCCGGAGTCGTATTAGGAAACACAGCCTCCAGCTGGTCGAATTTCTCGGCAAGCCAGTAAGGAAAATCATCCTTATTGTCTGGCTTTCTGCCCATAACGGAATTCACCAGGACAGGACTGATTTTCAAGCCAGCCTGGTCTGCTCGAAGCTGTGCACCTGCGGGGGCTGCGCCATGAATATTACGACCAATGTAATGAACAAGCGCTCTAATCACTCCAACCGCGACCTCATGAAGACGCCGCAGGTCAGCTACATTACAAGTGGTGCGATTAGGATGAGGAGTAAATCCACCCAAAGCGGGCCAATTTGTGCCCGGAATGGACAAGGGACCTAACCTCGGAGCCGTTAAAGAATGGGGTAGGGCGCCACCAAACCAAACTCCGTGCTGCCAAGCGTCAATAGGTACTTCCAGTGCCCTGTACGGAGCATAAGCCGCCGGTACAGCCGAGGCAGTGTATGAATGATAGACACCCGAATTAGCGTCCATTTCCGGAAATGTCACCCATGAATAAAACAATTCGTACGGGTACGCATGTTCCGCACTCACCACTAGAACCACAGCCAAGCCTTCCGCAGGTACATTATATGCCCGCAAGTGGTCGCGAACCGCGACTCGGCTATGCTGCGCAATCTCCACGGCCATGTTAGCACAGGAAGTGTAAAGAGACAAAGAACAGTTTGTAGCACAACTGGGTAGTAAGTCAAAGAAACCGTTTATAGAAAAATTCAAGCTTGAAAAGACCTATTTCAAAAATAGGTAGGTTTTTCCGACACCACCGTTTACCGGAAACGGGAATGAAGGTGTTAAGGATTGAATGATATACTACTCGAGTGTCATGAAATACGGCCAACCAATCCGTTGGGCGCCATGTAGCAGGGTTTCCGTTCTCCCACAGAACTGTGCATAGAGATCTGGAACCTCAGTGAGTTAGGATGATCCAAAAACTCATCTCAGTGTCAGAAATCTCGTTACCTAGCTAGCTACAGTGTCTCATGGATCATTATGGAATGATCCATGTATTAGACAAACCAGAACATGATCTTTAGAATACCTCAGGAGTCGTGGAACACATGAACACTCTTTCGTTATAGAATCATTTCAAACCAAAACTGAGAGTCAAAGAAAACAAGTGCAAGTTTGAAATATTTATTATTCAATGCAAAGTTCTCAAACGCAGTATCTTGTATAATACCAAAATGCAGATTATAAAAATCAGAGTCAGCAGCATAGTCACTAATCCATAGTAAGCAAAAGGTGCTAGCATGTTATAATGCAATTTCTATAGAAATCTATATCACCTATATTTCGCGCACCCTATCTAGCATATTATATTATATCTAAGAAGGTCTCATTCGGGTTTTAGCAGGGCGGCCCCATACCTCTCAATGTCAGTAGGAGCAGTTCACATCAACCGCTACCAGCTCTCTTCATGCGCAGCACCAAGTGTCTGCTTTCATTCCGTGTAACTCTATCTTAAACCCGCGTAGAGCCCAAAATGTTGGCATCAACATTATTTGTGTTATGTCTAATGTGGTGCGAGGATCAAGCCTCCCAGCAACCTTGTGTTAGGTTAATTGTAGAGTGTGCAGCTCTCAGTGTGCAGACAGTTGTACCAAGTGTACCAGGCAAAGCTGATAGCATAGAAATAACATATTATTCTCAAATAAACCACCTCACCGCTTCTAGGGTGAAGGCGACAACAACAAGTATGTGTCGTGTGCAAAACTGAAGCCGAAGGAAAAAAGGCTGTTTAAACATGTAATGCACTCATGCTAACTTAACGCAATATATGTAACGAAGTATCCATATGACAGCTGTGCCCTCCCATTACAACAGTCCCTGCCACCATCCACAGATCTGCTGACTGAGGGCCACCTCTTGGTATTGTGACAAGAAGTACTGGCTCTTCTGGTCAAAGGAGCCATTGAGAGAGTGCTAGTGTCAGAAGTAGGTCATCATTGCTATTCCAGCTACTTTCTGGTGCTGAAAAAGGATGAAGGCATCCATCAGATCCTAGGTCTATACCCCCTCAACTACTTCCTGAAAAAGAATACGTTTATTACGCTCACTTTTGCTCAGGTTCTGTCTGCCGTTTCCTCTTGAGGATGTCCACTTATTTATCCCCGTCCTGCCAGCCCGCAGTTGGGATCTGTGGTTCGCGGTAGGCCAAGAGCATCACCAGTTTGATGTGCTTTACTTTGGCCTTAACAGCGCCCCTCTAGTGTTCACAAAAGTAATGGCTGCTGTTGCACCTCATCTGCGTAGGTCATCTGCATAGGTCAGGGGACTCAGTTTTCAATTATCTCAGCGACTGGCTGTTGAAGGTGGGCTCCCCCAGGCAGTCGTCTCCCACCTCCAGACTGTTATCGCTGAGGCTCACTATCAACGTGCCAAAGGCACACCCGACTCCCTCTCAGAGACCACATTTTGTATGCGCTTTTCTGGATAGAGTGCAGATTTGGGCTTATCCTCAAGAACAGAGAGTCCGGGATATTTGGACTAGGATTCCAATGTTTCAGCCTCTATTCTGAATTGCTGTGAGACTGACTCCGAGCCTGCTGAGATTTATGGCCTCCTGCATCCTGCTGGTGAAACATGACTGTTGGCATATGCGGACCCTCCAATGGGATCTGAAGTCCTAGTAAAGTCCTAGTGGGCACAGCATCAGGGGAACCTCTTCGACCAGGTCCAGATTTCAGAGGGAACTGCAAAAGATCTGCAGTGGTGGCTCATGCAATTATGTCAACGGTAGTCCTCTCTCTCACTTTCCCATCTTTAGCTCACGGTATTCACAGATGCATCACTTCTGAGTTGGTGCAGCCATCTGGGAGAGGTGGAGATCAGAGGTCTCTGACGGAGTCTCATCTCCACATCCACTTATTGGACATAGGAGCAATACGCCTAGCACTGAAAGTATTTTTTCTTTTCATGAAGGGTAGGTGGATTCACGTGTTCATGGACAACACCACTGCAGTGTGGTTTTGCTACAAGCATGGCGAAGTGAGGTTAATGATTCTGTGTGAAGAGGACCTGTGTATCTGGACGTGGCTGGAACATCGGGACATGTTCCTGGTGGCTCAAAATCTGGCCGGCTTACTAAATGACAGAACAGATTAACTCGGCTGTCTGCTTCGTGAATCACGAATGGCGTCTTCATTCAGAGGTTGGGCAAGGTCTCTTGAGAGATTGGAGAGAACCTTGGTTAGATCTATTTGCCACTTCTGAGAACATACAATGTCAGCACTTCTGCTTGCTGGAGTTTCCAAGGCTACTCTCACTCTTAGATGCAGGTGCTCTTGAGTGGAGCTCAGGACTCCTGTATCTCGATCTGCCAATATTACTCCTGCCAAGAGGTCTCAGGAAGATCAAGGATGACCTGGCCCAAGTCATCTCAGTGGCTCTGGATTGGGCAAGGAGAGTATGGTATGCCGTACTCCTGAGCATCTGTCCTCCTGTCAGCTGCCCCTTCGGGAGGATCTCCTCCTGCAGCAACAGAGCAGGATCCTAAACCTAAACCTGCACAGTCTCCAAATACATGCATGGAAATTGAGTGGCGACAGTGGATTGTGTTTGATCTGCCTCCTGAAGTGTGTGATGTCATCTTGGCAGTCAGGCATCCCTGTATGAAAACAATTTACACCTGCTGATGGGATAAATTTGTGGGCTGGTGTACTATCAGATCTGTTGATCCTCTGACTGCACCCATCTCTGAAGTTCTTTTGTTTGTCTTATCCCTTGCTCGCAAAGGCATTACTTTGGGCACAGTTAAAGGGTACCATTCCACCATTTCCACCTTACTGCGGTTATCAGAAGAACCTTCCCTGTTTGTCACCTGTTGTGACTCATTTCTTTAAAGATTTACAACACATGTTTACTCCTACTCCCTTTATTATGTCCCAATGAGATCTTAATTTGGTCCTCACCTTTGTCATTTGCTCACCATTTGAGCTTGTGCACTGCTGCCCTCTCAGACTGCTGACCAACAAAACAATCTTCCTTGTGGCAAGAACATCTGCCCAGAGAGTTAGTAAGTTGAAGGCCCTTTTGGTTCTTCCTCCCAGACAAACTGGTCCTTAGGACCCATGCCTTCCTTTTTACCAAAGGTAGTTACACCTTTTTAGTCATATAGAATATTTGCACCCCTCATCCTGCCAAGGTAGAGGAGAGACTCCACTGTCTGGATCCAGAAGAGTGCTGTCTTTTTAAATCAAGCATACCAAAAACTTCTGGGAGGACGATCAACTGTTTATTGGTTTTACAGGTGCAAAGAAAGGCAGGCCAGTTCACAAAAGAACCATCTCCATGTTGATTGTCCTCTATTAAAATATGCTACGCAGTTGCAAAAAAAGCTGCTGAATGAGGGTTTAAGAGTTCATTCCACATCTAAAGCTGCGGCCATTGCGTTAGCTAGAGGAGGTCCTACGTCTGGATATCTGTCAAGCAGCTATGTGGCATTGCTGCACATATTTTCCAAACACTACTGCCTAGACAGTCAAGTCTGGCGTGATGGGCACTTTGCCTGTTTGGTCATATAGGATTTAGGTGTGTAACACAGTCCACAGACCCACTTTTGGAGAGAGATTGCTTTGGTATCTATTCTAAGGTAAATAATCTGTGGCTAGAAGTCTCTATCAGATGAACAAGTTACTTTCCTTCGCAAACGCCTTATCTAATAGACTGTCTAGCCGCAGATTCCTTACCAACATTCCTCTTTCTGTGAACTGTATTGCATTTACAATTGAAGGGATGCTTCAGGACCTCACTTTGGTACAGTAGTCATTCCTCTTCTGTTTGTCTCCATGATTCTGGTGCCGGAAGCAGTCCAGAACTGAGGTGAGCGCGCTGGGGTGGTGCCTGTATAGGCATCGTCCACAAACCTTTCAGTATGGACGACAAACCCACACACCATAAACATCAACTCGACTTGGACCTACCCACGTCGTGAGGCCTATACCTCATGGAAAGGACGCCATTCAAAAGATGCCCCGAGTGTGGAGCAAAATTTACACACAGTGACCATCACGAGTTCTGTAACCTGTGCTTATCGCCGAAACACGACGAATCCAGCTGCACAGCCTGTGCATCCTTTCGATCAAAAAAGACCATTCGAGATCAGAGAGCCCGTCGACGTGATATGCAGAGATCATCTCCGGAACTGGGGGATATCTTCGATGAAGGTCCATGCGTCCCAGAAGAAGATTCCGATGATCTCCAGATCGTATCCGAGGCAGATGACTCTGATGACTCCATTCCTTCGGGTCAATGCGTGCGTACCACTGCCCCTACCCCAGCCCAAACACCAACATCGAAGGCAAAGGTCAACACTCTGCCTGCGGGGCCCAGTCGAGGCCGAAAACAAACTTTGAAAGCCCCGCCATCGAGCCCGGCTCCGAAGAAAATAATGAAGCCTTCCCGTAGCTCCATACCGAGCAAACCGCATGTGCCGATACCACCTGCACCGAAACAAAAAGAAGTCCCGGTTCCAAAAGACACTCCGAAACCGTCGACTCCGAGAGACAAAGCGGCTCCGAAAACAACAAAGCCTGTTTCCGATGCCCCAAAAACAGCTTACACTCCGAAGCTGATACCCTCGATGCCGAAACAGACAAAGCCTGCTTCTGATGTTTCCAAGTCCACGAAACAGGCTTCGGCTCCAAAGACAATATCTTCAGTGCCGAAATCTATGCCAAAGGACTCAACATCAGCTCCTAAGGCTAAAGACAAGCAACAAACAGGTTTGGAACCGAAAAAATCGGTGCCGAAGGCTGTGCCTCAAGAAGAGGAGCTTTTCCAACCAGATCCTTTAGAAAAAAGGATCTACATTCATTCAGAAACAGGACATGTTTCCAATACATTACAACAAAGGGAGAGGTAGGGAGATTCAAGGACACTCTCTCAGTCCCCGGTTAAATCTACGTAAACAAAAACAGAGGTCAGGTCAGTCTCAGAACTGCCACAAAGACGGAGCAAGATAGAGAAGAGTCACACACTCACTCTGGGTGAGTTGGAAGGCCCTCACACACCGACCTAGTCCGTGTCATGCTTCATCACTGGGCCCCACCAAAGAGGCCGAGTGCCTCTTTGGCGTGCTGCGACGCCAGAAAGACTGCGGAGCTGGTTGTGTGAAAAGGGCGTGACGTGAGGGTAACTACAATTAAAAGTGCCTAAGAGGGTATCGGTAAAAAATTATTTTAATGAGTGATCCCGAAGACTCAAGTGAAGAGTATTTATGTGTCTGAATTTACATGCCAAGGTTTTAGGATTGGTTAAATTCAGAGAAATACAATGAGTCAGTCTCCGAGAGACAAAGCGGCTCCGAATACAACAAAGCCTGTTTCCGATGCCCCGAAAACAGCTTACACTCCGAAGCTGATACCCTCGATGCCGAAACAGACAAAGCCTGCTTCCGATGTTTCCAAGTCCACGAAACAGGCTTCGGCTCCAAAGACAATATCTTCAGTGCCGTAATCTATGCCAAAGGACTCCACATCAGCTCCTAAGGCTAAAGACAAGCAACAAACAGGTTTGGAACCGAAAAAATCGGTGCCGAAGGCTGTGCCTCAAGAAGAGGAGCTTTTCCAACCAGATCCTTTAGAAAAAAGGATCTACATGCATTCAGAAACAGGACATGTTTCCAATACACCACACAGGAAGAGGAAGTCAGATACAGCACCTACACCTCCAGTGCCTGTCAAGAAGAAGGACTCTGCCACATCTCCTATGCACCCTTCTTCTCCTGTATTTCCTTCTCCTCCTCTTCCTTTAAACATTTCACCTCAAAATTCTCCTCCTCATTCTCCACCACATACACCTCCTCAGGATGTTGATGATAAGTATAGCATGGGGGGGAGGGAGAGACCTAGATGACCCTTTTCCCTACCCAACAGGTTCACTAGACTGGGAGTATCCAAACCAACAGGATGTACCAGATATTCCTGACACACATACATATCCATCTAAACCTTCTCCTCCAGAAGACAATATTGGGTTTGGACACTTAATTAATAGGCTGCCATCTATCACAATGGCACCATGCATTCAGATGAGGCAGAGGAAGATTTTTTACTAGACACCTTTGAACACGCCCATAAATCTGTGCAAATACTGCCAATGATTAAAGGAGTCATTAAGCATGCACCAGAAGTGTTTAAAGATCCTGTACAAGCTAGAATCATAAACCCAAGGATAGGGAGAGTACAGAGCGGCTCCTGGGGACCCTGCCTACATTGAAGGACAGCTACCCTTAGACTCCCTAGTAGTTTCAAACGCTAGTAAGAGAGCAAATTCCCAAACATCAGGTGAAGCACCACCTCCTGATAAAGATTCAAAAATCATAGATGCTTCAGGAAAAAGAATAGCTGCCCAAGCTAGCAATACATGGCGCATTGCTAACACACAGGCCTACTCGCAAGATACGACAGGGCTCACTATGATCAGTTAGAGAAGCTCTTACATCTACCTGACCAATATAAGGCACAAGCAAATGACCTCATACAAGAGGGTAAGCTTATATCAAATGCCTCCGTTAAATGTGCACTTGATGTAGCAGACACTGCATCCAGAGCAATAAATACCAGTGTCCTCCTTAGACGTCACGCGTGGCTACGCATTTCAGGATTTAAGCAAGAAGTGCAAACTACTATCTTAAATCAACCGTTCAACCAACAACAATTGTTTGGTCCAGAGGTAGACACAGCACTTGAAAAAATGAAGAAAGACACTGACGCAGCGAGGTCTATGGGAGCTCTGCAGTCCACCCAAGCACAAGTCTCCTTTAGTCGCTCCTTCTACAGAGGAGGCTCCAAACAAGCTGGAGTAGACAATTCAGCTTCCTTTAAAACAAATACACAAACATCCTCCAATAGAGGATACTTTCGAGGAGGCTACAGAGGCAACAACAACAAGGGCAGAGGAAATAACAATAATCGAACCGCTCCCAACACAAAACAGTGACTTCCTTCTGCTTCCCCAACAGCATTCCACTCCTGTAGGGGGCAGACTAAAACAGTTTCTATCTGTCTGGAATTCCATGACAACAGACAAGTTGGTAAGACAAATTATCCAGTATGGTTACTGCCTAGAGCTTACGGCTACCCCTCCACATATACCACCCAGACAGCGTCCAATGTCCAAAAAACATCTAATGCTGCTCCAACAAGAGGTCATCTTGCATTTTTATTGTACCATATGCAAGACTTCAAATGCGCCCATTGCAGGAATGTCTAGCACATTAGTGGAATCGGGCTCAAGGACAACTTACAGACCTGGTGTTGGTGGACAGCCGCACACATCGCTCTCAGTGTGTCTGCAGTGGTGGAACACCAAAAACTTGTCCAGAGGGCAGCCGTTCCTCAAACCTGTGCCACAGATAGTACTGACAACAGACGCATCCCTCACAGGATGGGGAGCCCATCTGCTCCTCCATACAACTCAGGAAAAATGGACCGCTCAACAAAAGGTGCTTCACATCAATCACCTAGAGCTGCTAGCAATAGTCCTAGCACTAAAGTCCTTCCAAGTAGATGTACAGAATAAAGCTGTCTTGATCCAGACGGACAACATGACTGCCATGTACTATATTAAAAAACAAGGAGGCACACATTCCCTGCAACTGTCCCAGCTCGCACAGAACATTTGGAGATGGGCCATTCCACAAAAGATATATCTGCTTGCATAACACCTTCCAGGAGTTCACAATCAGATAGCAGATCTGTTAAGTTGACAGACACAACAGATTCACGAATGGGAACTACATCTGCAAGTTCTTCTACCATTCTTTCACAAGTGGGGTCATCCAGACATAGATCTGTTTGCCACACACGAAAACGCAAAATGCCCAACCTTCTCCGCCAGGTTTCCACACCTGATGTCCAAGGGTAATGCGATATGGATGAACTGGTCAGGCAGATTTGCGTATGCTTTTCCGGCAATGCCACTAATACCACTAGTAGTACGCAAGATGAGACCACAATCTCTCAAATTGATCCTGGTAGCTCCCACATGGGCACAACAACCATGGTTCACCACACTGCTAGAACTCTCTCTAGTTCCACACCAAAGACTGTGTCTGACACCATCCATTCTAACGCAGAACCATGGAGACGTCAGACATCCACATCCAAGTCAACTGAATCTGGCAATCTGGCTCCTGAAGTCTTAGAGTTTGATTACCTTAACCTGCCACCAGACTGAATGCATTTCATTAAAGAAGCCAGAAGACCTACTATTAGAGCTTGCTATGCTGCAAAATGGAAGAGATTTGCCATTTACTGCACTAATAATCAAATTGATCCTCTAAATGCTTCCATCCAGAATATCATCTGTTACCTTCTCCATTTACAAAGATGTAATCTAGCATATTCATCTATACATTTACATCTTGCAACAATTGCAGCATATCTACAAAATAGACAACATATGTCGTTATTTAGAGTACCTGCAATCAAAGCTTTTATGGAAGGATTAAAACTAATCATTCCTCCTAGGTTACCACCCTATCCAGTGTGGAACCTAAACATTATTCTTACCAGGCTCATGGGGCCCCCCTTTGAACCTTTACATAAGTGTGAACTGCAATTCCTTACATGGAAAACAGCTTCCCTTATTGCTATTACCTCTCTTAGGAGAGTTAGTGAGATTCAAGCTTTCACTATACAAGAACCATTTTACAATTACAACATAACAAGGTGGTTCTACGGACTAATCCCAAATTCCTTCCTAAAGTAATTACTCCTTTTCATCTAAATCAATCAGTAGAGTTTACAGTGTTTTTTCAAAACCCAAACTCTGTAGCAGAAAGAGCTCTACACACACTAGATGTAAAAAGAGCTCTTCTCCATTACATCAGGACCAAATCGTTTCGGAAAACAAAGCAACTGTTTGTAGCTTTCTCTCCACCACATAAAGGCAACCCCATCTCTAAAGCTGGAATTGCAAGGTGGATTGTAAAATGTATACAAATATGCTATCACAAAGCAAAACGTACATTGACAGTTCCTCCGAGAGCGCACTCCACACGCAAACTAGGAGCCTCCATGGCTTCCTTAGGGAACATTCCCCTAGAAGACATCTGCAAGGCAGCAACATGGTCTACACACACACCTTCACTAAACACTACTGTGTTGATGTGCAAGCCAAGCAGCAAGCTGCAGTAGGCCAAGCTGTCCTCAAAACTCTTTCAAACTACTGCAACAGATACAGGTGACCACCGCTAGGGGAGACACTGCTGTACAATCGATGCACAGTGTGAGATCTGCAGCTCATATGCCTCGGACGGAAAATGCTACTTACCAGTATGCATCTGTTCTTGGCATGTAGAGCTGCAGAGTCTCACACACCCACCCGCCTCCCCAGGGCCTGTATCTGTTCCAGTTCTATCTTAATTAGATACACACACATGGACATCCCTTTTTCTATTTCTACTAACCCCATCATTTCCCATCATGGCGAAACTACAATCTAAGGATGTAGTCGATGCCAATGCGCACTATCGTCCAAGGGAGGAGTCACCTATCTCGTGACTACAAAGACGTCTTCCAAGACGACAACAACATGCAATCATCTGAGCCCAACACCAGGTGGCGATCTAATGCACAGTGTGAGACTCTGCAGCTCTACATTCCAAGAACAGATGCATACTGATAAGTAGCATTTTCCTAGTCTTCTCAACCTATCCTTATATGGGAACCCTGGAGCATTTTGTATTTTTTTAAGTGTACCATCAAACTGTAATGCGGAACACGCACACAGTCCCAGTGGAAGGAGCGCTTTGCTGACAGCCCTACACTTGAACGCACAGAAACCAGCCATAGGGAGAGAACAATTGCTCTGCGAAAATTTTACACTGTAAGCTAGACAAAACACTGTTTTGATTGGCAAATTCAGGTGGAGGAGGTGAGATCTTATCCTTCCACACTGTGGCTCCTCTTCTCACTCTGTCTTCTATCAAGTCCCTCACACTTGCAGACTTGAGTGTCATGGGGGAGTATGGGATTTCTAGTTCAAGAAAATCTAAAGCTGCTAAAGCAGATGCTGCAAACCTGCCAATTGATATCTCCTATTTCCACCTTTTTACAGTTTTTGTCTATCTGACATGTTTTTCAGTCTATATCAAGGCAGCAAGATTGGGGATATACTGTGAAGCTGTTTATATATTATTGAAGGGTAAGTAGACTTAGTTTAAAAATATGAAAATTTGGCCTTGGGTAGACTACAGGTATTTTTGCATTTAAATATGTGAAGATTGAGATTACAAAACATGTATAATTGTCGCATGTGATGGCTGCAGATACTTGCACTATGTATTCTCCTGCCACCTAGTGTTGGGCTGGGACTCATCAACTTGTTTTTCTCCACAAAATCTTTTTATTACTGGCGTGACGTTGAGTCTCTTCCTCTTCAAGAGAATACGCATCTTCAACAGCTCCATTGTCTTGGACATCTGGTTCAGATGGGTAGCACTGGTGCTCTTCATCTTTGATGCATTCACTGCCCACGGGAGTGCACAGGCTTGTGGTGGCTTCTACTTGAAGAATCCGACGCTGCCTCGTCATCGTCAGGCGTTGAATTTAAGCTTCAGTGACCTTTCCGTTGCACCAGGTCAGGTCGGGTGATGGAAGGTAAAAAGACTTATCAGAAAGTGCCATTTATATGTGTCAAAATACACATACTCTGACCAGCATGACGTCTGCAACTTCTTCTTGTCTCCGAAGCACAACGAGCATGGACTGCGCTGTCTGCGGCCTATTCAAGAATAAGAAAACCTTACACTTCAGTTGCGAATGACACCTATTCCATACCATGGAAATGGTGGCAGAATTCTGTGATGATGAAGGGCCGCAGATAGAGATTGACGAGGAAGAGGGGGAAGAAACTTAGAGGGGGGGCAATGGTGTGCTGTCCGCACCTTGTCATTTCCAATGACTCCCGCCAACATGAGAGGAAAATCCCGAGTTGCATATGTCGGCTGTGGAACTTCTTGAAGGACAAATGGCATCCGCATTCGGGCCCAGGATAAAGACAACAGCAAGGGTTTTGAGTACCCCAGGTCTCCAAAACCCCTCGCATACCAAGACTGCCTCCATAACCCTCATCATCGTTGTGGTGCACCACATCCTTTGGGGTGTGGACTGCACTGAGTGCCTTGAAGCCGAGACAGGACAAGACACTCTCGAAGTCGACCACATGGACAGAAATGGAAGGAACATACAGTTGTTGCAGCACTCAGGGCTGCTAGTCCTAGCGCAGCCTATGGCGCTGATTAAACCTTCGAAGCCTCACCCTCTTTTGAGGTTGACAAAGTTGCCGGGCCAACCAAATGGACTGAGTCTATGCAGCATACCCAGTCAGAACAGAACCATATGTCGATTTTGATTAAACAATCGGCATCAACATCCCACACTCTAGTAGAGCACAGGAAGAAAAAAACTGATAAAGACATGTCACCCAAGAAAATTAAAACCACAGCCACTGTGGATATGGACAGAAATGTTTTTGAAAACCTGTAAGAACTAATGGTTAAAAAAACATTCTTTGGATGAGGAACATTTGCCAGAGGGGCCCTTCAAAAAGGCTGGACACTGACCTACCGCTGCCTCTTCCAAAGAAGAAGAATATGGAGCATAAGGCCACTAGTCCTATGCCACTTAACATTATGCCACCTCCATAGCCTGTCTCTATCATTCACACGTTCAGTCGAAGCAGACACAGGGATTCCATGTCCGTATAGACGTGACACAGACTCACAGACTTCCTAAAGCACAGACATTTGGATTCCTACGATAGAGTTGCCAGACTCAGACATTGAGGTAGCAGTCCCAGCTAAAGTATCGCCACACTTCCTCACATCATATCGTCATTCAGCATGCGGCTGAAAACCATTAAGTACGGATGCATCCTATGGAGGAAGAAACTGACTTCATAGTTGTGACACTGTCCAAGACAGAGTGATAGGGTCAATGGAGATATTCAAACATCCAGTCAAATCTAGGGTACTAAAACCAGGCAGTGAACGGAAATAAAAGCCTTCCCCTACTGACCCACGTTATATCAGGGGAAACCCAACAGCTGACTCCCTTGTAACAACTGTAGAGGAATGGGGCAGCCTCCCAGAGTGCTGGAATTACCCTCCTCTTTGTAAAGAAAGAAACTTCATCAATGCAGCAGGAAAACGAGTTGTAGTGGGCCATGCTGATCATTGGTTCATTGCCAACTCGGTGGGTATGTTATTGCGCTATAATAGGGCCACTTGACATGACATGGAAGAGTTGCTACAGTTCAATTCAAATAACTGTATTTCAACCTACCTCATACAAATGAACAATAAATAACTTGAAACACATGTAAACAACATCACTTCAACATTCTAGGATTGCAATTGGGGATATCAAATGATCATATTTTGCAACATTTGAATTAGTTCAATTATTCCGAAGATTACCATGAGGAATTGTATGTACAAAAATACAGTGAAACAATCACATTAAAGTAGTTATTTTACATAAGTCTAAAACATTTTAGAATCTTAAAACATGTTATAACAATAATAGCCCATCTGTTTGCTCACATCATGTCCAAAAGTAATTTTCATAAAACATATCCTAGAGCAGTATACAAATGGAGAAGAGTTGGTTACTGAAGGTACGCAAATCTCAAATGCAGCAAATGCAGCTATATGCTGCAACTGTGCAAATTCTCCAAGATACTAAATCTTCTCACTCAGAGTAAGGGTCAGGCATCCAAACCCCAAACAATGCAACCGGGAAATCTGGTTCCTGAAGTCGAGTTTGGATACATGCAATTGCCTTCAGAGTATAGGAACATTCTAAGGAGGCAAGATGCCCAACCACAAGAGTGCTAAGCTGCTCATTAGAAATGCTTTGACTACTACTGTATAGCCCAGCACGTAGACAATTGTGTGTCTACTGTACAACAGAGAGTATGCTATTTGTTACATCTATAAAATGACATTTAACATACACTTCCATTCAACTGCACCTTGCGGCGATTGTGGCTTACCTGTAGAACCGCAAGCATCAGTCACTTTTTCTAATATCCATCATTATGGCTTTCATGGAAGGATTGAGAAAATAATTTGACAATGTGCAACACCTGTACCCTCGTGGAATTTAAATGTTATTATTACAAGGTTGATGTCCACACCTTTTTGAACGACTACATTCTTGTGCACTACGGTTCATGTCTTGGGAGGTTGCTTTCCTTATAGTTATCCCCTCCCTAACAAGAGTTAGCGAGAATCATGCACTTACCATAGAAGAACCTTGTTTTCAGGTTTTTCAAGATAAAGTACTGCAGACAAATTCCAGATTTCTTCTGAAGTTCATATCTCCCTTTACACCAAACACTTGATTTACCTGTTTTCCTCCCAAAGCCAGAGTCCATGGCAGAATAAGCACTTCATACATGTGATGTTAAAAGGGCATTAATGTACCTCATTGAGAGGACTCGACTGTTTAGTAATACACAACAGCTTTTTGTGGCTTTCTCAAATCCAAGAAAGGGTAATGCCATTTCTAAAGCAGGTATTACACAGTGGGTTGTTTAATGTATTCAAATTTGCTACATCAATGCCTAATTTTACCAACGCTTCCACATGCACATTGTACAAGAAAAAGAAGTTCTTCAGAGGCTTTCTTAGGCAAAATCCCTTTAGCTGATATTTGTAAAGCAGCTACTTGCCCGAATCCACACATTCACTAAACATTACTGCTTGATTGTTCAGGCAAGGCAGCAATCTCTTGTGGGACAAACAGTCCTACAGCGCTACTCAAAAAATATGCACCATCGAATTCCCAAAGCCGCTGCAAGAGAAGTACTGCTTTACAGTGTATACTAAGCTTGTGTATCTGCAACCATCACATGCTACATATGGAGTATGTGACTTAACGTGTAAGCATCTATTCGTAGCATGTAGTGCTGCAGATTTAAAAGCGCCCTCCCGCCTCCTTGACAGGCGTACACTGGTGTCAGATTTACATATATTATACAGTATATGTACAAATATGTACATATTTTTAGTTTATTACACACATTAGTTCTTTTAGAATATCTTCAATAGCTCCATCCTCACTCGCCATTATGGGGGAAAAAAATTAATAATCTAACAATGATGCTGTTAAACTTGCATATTCTCTCAAAGAGGACACAACGTCACGTAGACAATAAAAGTCTAATTCGAAAAAAAATAAGTTATAGAGTCAGAGCCCAAAATTAGATGGCAGGAGTGTGCATAGAATGTGAATCTTCAGCACAAATAGATGCCTACAAGGTAAGTAACATAATCTTTCTGCTTATCTCTATAGGACTATGAACGATATACCCAATTGGGTATGATCAAATATATCATAATGTTGGATATTCGTGTAATTATGTCTGAGTAACCCACTTTAGTGGGATTTGTGATGAGGTGGTCTTTCTGTGCATCATTGCGAATCAAGATTACTTTATTCGGCATAAATACAATACCATAAAAGTACAATTAAAAGGAACATCAAAAAAAGGATTAAAACCGGGCTAAAATACATGTGCAATCATTCACAAATAGGGCCACTTCTCCCGTGTCATTCTTCTTAGGGGTCATATATAAATTGCCCTGGGTTAGAGTGGGTCGGCGTGGGTTTGATGGCGGGTTACATATAAAATCGATCATATAGGTGCACGAGTAATTGATTAATTTATGCTCAGAAGTTGCCCACCCCCACACAGTTCAATATTAAAATTACTAACCGAGGTACTACAACCATGTCTTTTCACCCCTCGCCTCTTGTATTTCTGAGTCTCACAGCTGACCTTAAAAAGTTTACAGTAAAAAAAGTGTTAAAACCTCTGTGGACAGTTTCAGAAACAATAGGGACACCTTTGCCTGCTTGAGCCTGGTATTCTTTAGAATGTGTTTAAAAGAAACTTCCTAGGGCGAGAATAATGGGGACATAGTAAAACCAAGTGAAGGGTATCCTGCGGAGACAGTTGGTCGCAGCCGCACGGCCCTTCAACTCTATAGATGATGTATATCCTGCGGGAACCGCCAAAATATGATGTAGTAGATTCAACCTGAAACGAGTCATTATAAATCTGTCCTGTGCGTTGTGAATAAAGGACATATAGGGTTCGATACCCAGACAGGATTTGGTCACCAGGGGAGCTCTCACCGATGGTTTAGTCAGCTCCCTGTCTTCCCTGAGAGATGCCACATGCTTTAAAAACTCAGCCTTGACATACGCCTTGTCCCGGGGTAGCAATTTTGTCGGGTGGTTAAAATAGTCCACACATCTCAGTTTCCCTCACATACTTAAGCCAGGGGATGTTCCAACCCGGTCCCGGGCAATGCAGTCCATTATGATCTGCTTACTTAGTAGTGCCTCCGGGTTTGTCCAAATTTTAATCCAACATGTTAGGGGTTTGAGTTGCGACCTGCCTCTAATGTAAGTAACACCCAATTCCTTGTGGATAATGTGGGAAGGTGTGCTCTGGGGGACTTTCAGCAACCGCTGCAAATATTTATTCTCTTCAGTTCGTAACTGTTGTAAATCAGTAAAACCCCAGACCTCACTGTCATATAGAACTTTGGCACAACACATGGAACTATACAATCTCAAAATTTGCTCCGGAGACCAGCGACCCAGCCTTCGTGCAAAGTTCATAATTGCCCCGGAGCAACTAACTAGTGTACGGCATTTCTCAACTGCCAAGGCTTTAAAACTGAGGCATGTATCAAATATAATCCCCAAGTATGAGAACTCATGCATCTTTTCCAAACAGTGAGTGCCAATCCTATAATTAAATGTCCTTTTCGTTGTTTTTCCCACTTCCATGATATTTGATTTAGAGAGGTTGGGGGACAGATCTAAATTCTCCATATAGGGGACAAAACCATCTATCAGGCACTGAAGCCCACGCGCAGTGCGCCTGAGAAGCACTGCGTCGTCCGCGTATAGCAGAACAGGGATCCCTCTTATTCCTATCCTTGGGGAATCCACCCCTAGAGCACCAAGCGCCTGATCTATGCCATTTATGTACAAAGTAAATAGAAAAGGCGCCAAGATGCAACCCTGTCTCACTCCCCTAGAACATGGGAAGGGGTCAGTGGTGCTCCCCTTCTCATTATATATGACCTGGGCAGAGGTGTTCTGGTGCAATACTCTTAGGATGTTAACCAATCCTGGATCTACTCCAAGAGCCCCCATTAGTTCCCACAATTTCCTGCGATTTACCCGGTCAAAAGCTGCTGTCAAGTCCATAAAAGCCAAGTACACCTTTTCTTGACTGGCGATAGTGTACTTGGCTACCAAAAGATATAGATTAAGGCATTGATCGGTAGTTGAACGGCCATACCTAAATCCATACGGAGTGTCGGTGATTATTTCGTGTTCATCCGCCCAATCCATTAGCCGATTGAGGATGACCCTGCCTAGTACTTTCACTGTCACATCAATGAGGGAAATGGGCCGATAATGGGCTATCCCTATTTCCCTTTTTTAAAAATAGGGACAATTGTAGCTGTGGACCAGGATGCTGACATACCTGACTCCACTGCTGCATTAATGACTCTAGTTAATATGGGCCCTCAAAGTTCTACCTGGCTCATGAAGAGGTCAGGAGGGATCCCGTCGGGACCTGGGTCTTTATTCCGTGTCAGGCCCTCGATACCCGCCTTTATCTCTCTCCCAGGGAAAATTATATCTGAGTGAAGCTCACACTCCCCTCCTCTGCTACAGTCGGATCATAAAGGCCTTGTAAAGTGATTGTAAAGGCCTTGGAAGTGCTCAGACCAGGACTCTAGCAGAATGTGACTTACTACCTTTGGTTTGTTTGTGTCTTGGAAACAAGGGTCGTATATAACTTTCCAGAAAGCGGTCGAGGTCTTCAACTCACGCCTGCTGCTGCAATGTAGTTTTACGTAGTTTTATTGCCTGTTTGTACAGAGCCCTACATGAGGACACCTTCGTTTTATCTTTAGGGGCAGTTTTAAAGCTGACTTCAGTTTCCTCAGGGCAATGAAGCATTGACAGTCAAACCACCTAGGGATATTCAATCCCTTTTTCGGTGTTCTACTCCTAAGCAGGCCATCAATATATTGGGCAACACCGTCAAAGGGTTTAATCAAATCTGCCCCTTCCACTGTTGGATCTAAACTCTTCCAAACCTTCTGTTTGTTGTCTGAGATTAACGCTCTATAAAAAGCTTCACCATTGATGTGGGCCCATCTGAGTCTCCTTCCTTGATCGATGGCACTTACCGTGCCACCGGCCCCCATTCGCATGAAATGCTTTTTCGGGTTTGGGTCCCTGATTGACATGACCAGGGCATTGTGATCACTAAAAATACTAACCTCTATGTTAAAACTTGAAATCCAACACTTTAACATGTTGGTAACGAAAATAAAGTCAATAAAAGAGTCCCTTCCCCTACTTTTAAGTTGGATGGACCGATCTGTCCTCCCCTACTCTGATCAAATCCATAGTGTATGTGAGGGCGTGTATGCCCAGCACCTTACTTAGCTCTCTTCCTTCCCTAGTATGCTCCAAGTGCAAGCCCTCTTCCAGTGGGCAAGAGGACCAGTCCCCCCCAGCTAATTTTCTAGTGGGGGCACAGATGGCAATTGAAATCACCCAGTAGCACCAACTGGGACCTCATCGCCCCTTGCTCTTGTATTCCTGCCAGCCTGCACTCCAACTCAACCAATTTTATTATGGTCTGTCCCACTACAATGGCATTATAAAAGTTAATATAGATTAATTTTAGGCCCTAATTGTGATATCTGATCCATTGCATAAAATCTGAATCCCAGCCCAAGTCATCCCACCTCCCCTGTAACCTCAAGACCACATATGTGATCAAACCTCCTCTAGCTCTCCCGAGGCTGCCTTACGTGCTGGTACAAAGTACATCTTATATCCTTGTAAGGCAAATGCACTGCTGTTCACCTCCCACGTTTCCTATAGGGAAATGACATGGAATTTCTTTATATAAGCTAACCAGTCATGGTTTTTTTATTTTGGAGGATAGTCCTGCTATGTTACAGGAAATTATCTCGATGTCACCCTGTCTTGAGCCGACTGGACTCTCTAACCTGGAACAGATATGCAGACTAGGGGATTCATTGGGTACTCGGGAATTCCCCACGGGCCGGACCCAATATGCTCTCCATATCCAGCGGGAAAAATGGACTTGTTAGTCTTTGGTGTGGCTATCCCTCCTACACCTACATTAGGGGGCAAACTCTTCCGTCTAGGACCATTCCCGAATGACAGCCCACTGGTCGACCAATCTATTTCATTTAGGGCTGAAACACTGTGAAGAGGTGCATACCGATTTGTTAGTGGTACTGTCTGGCCCACCCAGTCAGGTCTGACTAGATGTCGCCTATGATCATCACGGTTATTTACACACGTCATATCCCTATAGAAAAAACGCAGGGAGAATATTCTGATGCTTAAGCCACCCTCCTCCTGGTAGGGCCCCTTGCACTGATTAAGAAGATCTCTTACCAGCCCTGGATAGTTTAGGTTTAGGATCACACAGTCTCCTGGAAAGCACTACCTACTGTTTCCAATCCAGGACACCCTTCTTGCCATAAGAATGTGCCTATGGGGTGATATATTAAAACCTACATTTCTATTCAAGCAATGGGCCTTCTTATTACTCAGGGTTCGCGGAGTTTCTTCTTTGTCACCGCTACAGGCCGGGACCCCTGTCAGGACTACTGTGTAAGGGCATGATGCCGGGGGTAGGTCTAAGTACACTGTCCAAGGTCAGCTAATATTGGCGCTGTATCATGAGGTACAGGTGTTATTCCCTCTGAATTTCTGGGTGCTGCATTAGAGTTAGGCTTTTGAACTGACGTTTCCACCCTGATCTGCCTGTGATCTCCAGAGGCACTGTGTAGACTTGGGGCATTTCCATCGGTAGTCCCCATAGTTAACCCTTTATTTACAGCCTCCTTTGTGCCATCAAATTGTTCAGTCGTGGTTTCTCCCCTCTATTCCCTCTGGGTGGTAACTACCTTGGAGCATGTAGAGTCCTCTGGTGCCCCCGCACTGATGACGTGTTGCCCGTAAGCACAGTAGTCCGAATACTGCTCTGTGCAAGAAGCAAAGATAGTTTCCCTTCTATCACATTTATTTTCTTTTATACGGGCCCTAGATGGGTAGTTAACATTATTTCCAGCCTAGACCACAGTTCCTTATGCGCCTACCCGATTCATCTCCGCCTCCCCGCAATTTTGACACTGATAGTTAGCTGCAGGCCCCCCTGTTTCTTTAGCCCTGGTCGCTTTAGGCGCACCCCTCTGTTTCGATTTGGCTTTCGGCATGTGGTGCCCAAATTGTCCAAAGGAGTCGATTCGAGTCAACCGCCGGGGACATTGAAAACAGGAGGAAAACCAGGAGAAGCCACCGGAAAATTGTCAAGGAGTCAAAAATTAATATAGTAGTGAACATATCATCCACAGAACCGTCTTCACAACAAACAGGATTACTGAGTAAAGGACTGGGGTTCGTCCCAACACACAATACTAACCTTTTAGAGTGTGAAGTAGCATTATTTAAATTCATGAGAGTGCTGAGATTAAGGCATTTTTTCACGAATATTCTTCCTAGCAGACCAGAAACAGAATTTCTGGAATTCAGACCGAAATCCAAATTTCAAGCGCCTACATCACACAAGGTTCTGGACTCATTTGAAAATCTAGTTCGTAAAGATTTTCTTAAGTTGCATTTGGGAAGATCCAAAAAGACAAATTTATCTTAACACAACAGAAACACCCTTCAATCAATCCAGAACAACCAAGAAATTATAATTCAAAAAGCATATAAGGGTGGTGCCATAGTGCTCTTGGATAGAATCTTTTATCAGGATAAAGTCAATAAACACCTTTGCTGACACTTCAACGTACCTCCTATTAGAGAGTGATTCAACACATGAGCTAGGTATAACATTAAAAACGATTCTGGAACATGCCATTGAGATGGGTTGGATTTCAACTTTCACAAAAAGTTTGACAGTTGAATACCCCAGGAGACCTCGACTTTATATGCTTCCGAAAATGCACAAAAACCTTAATCCACCAATGAGGCCAATAGAGACTGGTTGTGGGACAATTTTGGAACCTCTGGGTCAATATATCGATTATTTTCTCCAACCATTTGTCCAACAATGGACTACATACGTCAAAGATACAAAAGATTTTTTGTTGAAACTTGGATCAGTAAAATTGGAAAGCAACATCATACTGTGCACAGTATACGTCAAATCTCTGTACACCTCGATTCCTCACATAGCAGAAATGGAGGCAGTAGAATGGGCTCTATTACGCCAACAGTCAATTAGAGTGGAAACAGTTTTTGTCTTGGAAATTTTAAATTTCTGCCACTATCACAGTTACTTTCAGTGGGGTGATAAGTTCTACTTACAACAAACAGGAACTTTGATGGGCTTGGCAGGGGCACCTGCATACGCCAATACTTTCATGTCAAAATTTGAGTCCGATTTTATATACAATGACAGTGAATAGAAAGATCACCTGCTATTATATTGCAGGTATATTGATGACATTTTTATGTTGTGGACCAACAGCAGAAAAAAAATGGAAGAGAAAATCATACAACTAAACAGTTATGATGATCAAATCCAGTTCATGCACACCATTAGTGACAAGACGATTTCATTTTTGGATGGTAGAATCACGCTTGAAGGATTAAAAATAGAAACCGAAGTTTATACGAAGGAGATGGATGTTAATACCACTATGCTACCAGAGCTTTCATCCAAAGAATCTAAAGACTAATCTACCATTTTCACAGTTTTTACGGATTAAAAGGATTTGTTCGGAAACGTCTGATCTAGAAAAGAATTTAAAAACTCAATATCAGAAATTTCTCGACCGAGATTATCCTAAAGAAATTGTGGAAAATGCTTAAGAACGTACCGAAAATATTGACCGATGTCACCTGCTGCAACTAAAGTCTAAACAAAGCAAGGATAGACACGCTTTTGTCTCTAAGTTTCCAGCCAGTTCTACAAAATTCAAGGGCATTATTAATAACCGTTGGGAAATACTCCAAAATGAAACTGACTTCAAAGACCTTTTTAGACAATAACCTCTGTTTGCATATACCATGTCAAGGAACTTAAGAGATTGTCTGTAACCTCAAAAAATCAGAAAAAATATTTTAGGCAAATGAAAGTGCACGAATTGCATGCACTGCAACAATGTAATTATGAGAGCTGTCTTACATCATCCGCAGACAGGGGAATCCATTAAATTATTCCACGATTCAGACTTTAATGCAAATATTATATTAAATGTCCATGTGGAAAGTTATATGTTGGAAAACCGTAGCGGAAGCTAAAAATCCGTATTTCAGAGCATAAAAGCACCATTAGAAACCAAATAACACAAAGCAGCTTAGCTGCTCATTGGATAGAGGCCAAACATAATATAGCTCAAATGCAATTCTCTGTGATAGAGAGAGTTGACTAGATCCCTGCTTCAAAGAGAGACTTATTGGATCAGGAGATTAGATACTCAGGAACTCAGCAAACTAAAGCCCAGCTAAACTTAAAGGCCTACCAAAGTCCTGTACAGAGGATCTCCTGTGTAGAGCTTTCCTGGATACAGTGATGTTAAGGGACTTTTTTCACGTTCCCGATGTTTCATCTTCAGTCCTGAGTCCCATTGAGGTCTCCGAGGCTTCTTACCTCCTAGTCTTGATCATTCCCCTTGTTGCTTGCGTCACTTGGAATTGGAGGGCAATGCAATGTAACCTCAGTTTCCAGTGTGCACAATACTGAAGTAGGATACCTGACACTATCTATCTGTATCTAAGAGGAGGCCACATTGTCCACATGTGACCAGCTGTGCCTTTACGTTTTAAAATTGGATGCATGTATTATTTAACTTGGACACAAGATCAAAGACATCAAATGTCTTTGTTCAAACGAATTATGTAGTTCAACAGGTATGAGCTTTGGTTACAGAAGCTTTGCCTTGTATTCCACTGTTTTAGACCACCCCAGGTTGGCTGTAAACCAAGGCCATATTTCCTTTTTTTTCACTGGTTGGCCTTATTCCAGTTACTGTGTGGTTACTGTCTCCATTTTATATTCATTAGTGTGTCATGATATTTATATAGCATTTAATACACACTTGTGCAGTGTCTAAGTGCATTGTAGGATTGGGTCGCATGCTAAACTGTGGGGCTTTCATGACAGGAAGGGTGTTGTATTTGTTGTTGTGAACCTATCTGGGAAGCGTTTTTGTTCCAAACATGAGTAAGCAGAGATGCTCTTGCCTCAGGACACATAACCTAGCAGGTGGTGGTTATGTTTTATTTTGTGGATCCTCGGTTGTGTTATCAGTTTGTATTTTCCAGTTTATGTTGCAGGCTGACTGCTGCCATTGGGTTGATTATGAAGGGTCTTGAAAACCTGGGAAAGGAGAAAATAGGTAGTTGCAAAGTAGGATATTTAAAAAAGATAACATGCTGTGCCAGGTAACACTGTGTTACAGTCCTACTTTGAGATTGATATGTGTAGGGTTGATATAGAAGAGTATGAACTGTTATTTTCATCCTTTTTGTGATTTGAGCTCCATACAGTGCTGGAACCTCCAGGGATGGGCAATTTTAGAGTTTTTTGGTTCTAGCTGTGTCCAGCGGAAGTCTTCAGTCATGAGTTCTTTATAATTCTGGTATTCATTGGCTAATTAAACTTGATTATTGTAGGGACTTATCTTGTAGCGTTTGATGTCTTTAGAATGCCTAATAGCATTTCTGGGCTGCTGTGGATGTTTCATCAGAGCCACCAGTTTGGGAAGGATTAAATAGCCTGTACTGACCCTACTTGGCTGTGCAGAGGTTCTTCATTATGCTGATGGAATACTTCAGTTTTCCCGCCTGCACTGAATTGCAGTCAATAGTTTGATTGTGTATGACTGGTATTCAACATGCAGTTAGGGCAGACAGCCAGTACTGGGCCATAGTGCAGTTTTCCTCAACCTTGAGCATTCTTGTTCCTCTTGTTTAGGATTTATAATGATAGTCAGTTTTTTGGAGTTGGTCATGGCAGTTCAACTATTTTGGGGGCTTTATCTCCAGAATGTTTTCACACCCTTCCTGAGTTTAAGGGGATCATTTATATTTTCATAATTTACCTAGCGAGGAATTTTAAGTGTTTTTACTCAATCACCCCAGTTACACTTTTACAGTCTCTGAATTATTCATATTCTAAAACTATAACGATTAACTGTTCTTGGGTGGGAATCATTTTGGATTGAATAGTAAATAAGTTTCAGAGCAAACATGAAAACAATGTGTTCGAGGCTTGTGAGCTGTAAAATCTAAGTGCAAAGCACTCGAAAGATAGTGGCGGAAAGATTACGTACCTGAAAAAAAAGAGATATACCAAAAAGCAAGAAATAAATATCATACTGCCTGCATAAAGGCCCGAGCCCTTCATGTTGCAAACTCCATCAACACAGCAACAAACAGGGCAAGAACGCTCTTCAATACGGTGAAGGAAATAGCGGGTGCACAAACTACTGCTATCGCCCGCCCGCTAAACAAAGAACAATGCCAAGATCTCGCCATTTTCTTTACAGAAAAAATAGATAAAATAATCAGCGACATTAATAAGAAGACTAGTGTAATCGCCCCACAAGACGACACGGAGTTCACATCTGTGCCACAAACTCCCTAGACCATTGGCCCCTGATGACTATTGAGACTCTGAGGTCCACCCTCAAAACTATAAAGTCTGGCTCTCCCTGCGACCCTATTCCCATTAGTGTCTTGAAACAATTGGAGTTTCCCTCCTTGAATATCATCGCGGACACTTTAAATTCCTCCCTCAGACTCTCCACTGTTCCTACACCCTGGAAGCACGCTATGGTCAGTCCACTTTTGAAGAAACCCACAGCTGATCCTGAGATACCAGCAAACTACCGACCCATATAACTTTTACCAGCTTTCTCGAAACTTCTGGAAAGACTTATTCACTCCGCTTTAACCCACTTCACTGAAAAAAATTCCCTCCTTCATCCGTCAGTCAGGCTTCAGGGCAGGTTTCTCTACTGAGACTGCTCTGCTAGGAGTAACCGAGAACATCTGGAAACTCCTGGATGAGGGTCAAACGGTCGCACTCATTCTGTTAGATCTGAGTGCGGCCTTTAACACCATCTCACATAAAAAGCTACTTACTACGCTAAGAAGGAATGGCATCTGTGGAACTGCACTTGAGTGGATCAGGTCTTTCCTGACTAAACGGACGTTTCAAATAACCTCCCCCCTCGCTTGTTCTGAAACGTTCAGTGCCCCCCATGGAGTACCCCAGGGCTCCATCCTGAGCCCTCTGTTTTTTAACCTGTACCTCCGTCCTCCGGCAGATGTAGCAGGCAAATCAGGACTCACCCTCATGACCTATGCCGATGTCCGAATCCAACCCCTCAGTTCCTTCTTCTCTTAAGCAAGGTCTACACGATATATTCAGCTGGATGTCTAACAACCAGTTGAAACTAAATGGAGAAAAAACGGAGGTCCTCCTCCTGGGGAAAAAACCAAGACTTATGGAACTCCGCACACTGGCGTTCTGGCTTGGGAAACCTCCCCTCACCAGCCACTTCTGTACGTAATCTGGGGGTACTTGTTGATAATGCTCTCTCCATGAGACAACAGGCCAACAAGGTCGTAGGCCTTTGTTTCACCATCATGAAGTGGCTGAGGAAAATCCTGTGGATGTTCCCCTCTGCTACCCAAAAGACCGTAGTCATTGCCCTCATCACTTCTCGGCTTGACTACGGCAACATTTTGTACCTTGGTTCAAATCAGGCAGTAATTAGGCGATTGCAACTGGTACAAAATTCAGCTGCCAGACTACTATGCAAAATCCCTAAAACCACCAGTATATCAAAATACCTGAGGGACCTGCGTTGGTTCAGGGTTGACAACCGGATCCGGTTCAAAGCCCTGAGCTACATGTTCAGGATTAAAGCCGGCACGGTACCAAAATATCTGCAAGCATTAGCCCGCCCTTACATTCCCAAACAAAACCTACGTTCACAATCAGCAGCTAATTTTTGTGCTCCCAGGTTCAAGCGAGCAAGAATGGGAGGGAAGTCCTTTTCACACCTAGGACCCACTCTCTGGAATGCACTCCCTCCCCACATCCGTAAGGAGGAGAACTACGCCAGGTTCAGGAGAAGCATCAAGACCTGGTTGTTTGAGAAATAAATTCTGCTTGCTCCATTTCATCATACTTATCTTTGTACTGTGTCTCAGCGCCGGGAAACCCTTTTTGGTTAGCTGCGCGCCTTATAAGTGTATAAAATAAATAAATAGATCACATGCTTTGCATACTCCTGCCATCTAGTGTTGGGTCCGGATGTTTGCAAGCTGTTTTTCTTTGAAGAAGTCTTTCCAGTCCGAGTTAAGGTGGTGACTCCTTTCGGTGATAATGCGCATGGGCACCAACTCCATTGTTAGATTGTTTTTTTCCACCACTGGGTTTGGGCGTGTATTGCTCCGCTCTGGTTCGAAACCGTTTTTTGGGTTCACCTCGGTGCGCAATCCACTCTACCCCCCGTCTTTATTATTTTATATGCATATCACACTTCTCCGCGTATCGAATCAGTTGAAGAAAATTTCGAATGGAAGGCTGTCGGCCCTCACAGCGTCGGTCCACCTCGTAGTCAATGGAATGGACTCCATTCAAATTCTGTCCTTGGTGACAAGCAAAGTACCCGTGCACCGACTCGCACAAAGACTTTATCGTGAAATGCAAAGCGAAAAAATCAAATGCACGCCGGACATCTTCGGTGAAGGATTCGAGCAAGAAGAATTTGCTGCACAAGGTGCCGAAGAGGAGCAGGAAGAACCTGTATCTATTCCGGAATCTGACTCCGAGATGGAAGACAACATACCTCCAGGTCAACGTCACGTGAGTACCGAACAACCCTTGCCCTGAAATCCAATTCAGACCAAACAAAAGGCCACCTCTGCCTTCGGGCCACGATTTTCACAGAGAAGATGTTTCTTACACCTCGCCTCCCAGCTTGGCACCAAAACACATTGTTAAGCCTTCTGACTCTAGATCAAGTCGGCCAAATGCGGGTACCGAGCCGAAACCTTCGGGCTCGAAGCCAAAGACTGCTCAGATCCAAAAAAAAAAGGAACTTTACATTAATCCTGATAAAGGACATCTTCTTACCAAAATGCCTCGGAAGCGCAAACCTTAGTCTTAGGACATACATTATACATTTCCTTTAAAGAGGAAGAATGTCTGTACTAACTCTTCTCCGTCTCCACCATATTCCCCATCATATTTGCCACCTTCTCCAGCATCAGAACATTTACTTATTGCACCAACTAACTCTCCACCACTACAACCTGATGATGATGATAATGGAGATACTAATTTACCTGTAGATCCCTGGAAAGACCACAATACTGATTCACCTACAGACTATGACCCAGACCTTTACCCTGCAAAGCATTCCCCTCCTGACGACAATGTAGGGTATTTAGAATATCATGGGGTACAACTACACAAATAATCTCTAGAAGAAGATTTCTTGTTGGAAACTTTGAGTAGTACACATAGGTCCAGTCCGACTCTCCCAATGCTCAAAGGCATGATGAGACATGCCGATGATATATTCAAAGACCCTGTTTGTGCTCGTATTCTCACTCCGAGAATAGACAAAAAATATAAGCATGCTCTGTCTGATCCAGTCTTAATTAAAGGGCAATTACCACTAAAATCACTGGTTGTCTCCAACGCCTGTTAACGGGGCAATTAACAAAACTTGGGGATGCCCCTCCCCCTCCCGACAAGGAGTCAAAATTATTGGACGCTTCTGGTATACGAGTAGCCGCCCAGGCAGCAAATCATTGGTGCATCGCCACAACCCAGGCTGTATTAGCCAGGTATGATAGAGCTCACTGGTACGAAATGGAGCAATTGCTCTAATATCTCCCAGATGAGTACAAAGCTAAAGCTCAGGATTTAGTACAAGAAGGAAAGCTAATTTCCAGCCCCTTGACTAGATGTGCTTTAGATGCTGCTGACACCGCAGCTCGAGAAATTAACATAATTGTGTTACTCAGGTGGCACGCCTTGTTAAGGATTTCCGGTTTTAAACCTGAAGTCCAACAATTCATCGTAAATACTCCATTTGATAAAAAGCATCTCTTCGGCCCCGATGTAGATCAGTCATTGGAGAAAGTGAAAAAATACAGAAGTAGCTTAATCAATGGGAGACCTACAGTCTCCTTCAAATTGTGGTTCCTTTCATCTCTCCTTCTACCTCTGGGGTCCAAGACCACATCCTCAGACAATAAAGCTGCCTCGTACAATGTCAACAATCAAACTTCCTCCACAAGAGGCTTCTTTAGAGGAGAATACAGAGGAAAGAATGGCAAAGGTAGGGGCAAGGGTTCCACATCACGTAATTCCCATTCCCCTAACAAGCAGCGACTTACCTATCCTTCCCCCCGATCATTTAGCACTGAAGGGGACTTCTTTTACAATTCCTTCCCATTTGGCAATCCATAACTACAGATAAATGGGTGTTAGGAATTATCCAACATGGTTATTGCCTGGAGTTTACCACCAATCCTCCAAACGTTCCATTTTGTTCTCAGAAAATATCACCAGAATATTTACACCTGCTAAAACAGGAAGCCAAGTCTCTTTTGCTAAAAGGAGCCATAGAGCCTGTACCCTTAAAATATCGAGGGTCAGGTGTATGCTCCCTGTATTTTCTAATTCCCAAAAAGGACGGCTCCTTGAGACATATTCTGGACCTAAGAGAACTAAACCACTACATACTGTCAGAACATTTCCACATAGTGACACTTCAACAAGTGCTCACAACTCTGCAGCAGGGCAACTTAATGCCTATTCTAGGCTTAAAGGACGCGTATTTCCGCATTCCTATTCACCCCGCTCATTGCAAATATCTCAGATTTGTGATAGCGGGTCAACATTACCAATTCAAAGTACTACCGTTTGGAGTTACCACTGCACCGATAGTATTTACCAAATGCCTGACAGTAGTTCCATTTCTCATCTCAGAAGACCGCACATTCATGTCTTCCCACACCTGGACGACTACCTCATCAAAGCCAGCACTTACCAGAAGTGCCTCCAACACACTCAAGCCACATTCCACTTACTACATCCACTAGGGTTTATAGTGAATGTGTTGAAGTCCCATCTGCAGCCTTCCAACACACAGACTTATTGGGGAGCCACCATAGACACTCAGAGCTCTAGCCTTTCCCAATGCAGCCAGCATTCTCAGTATTCAGTCTATTCCCCCTTCCCAACCAGTCATTGCCAGCAAGAGCCTTCATGCAACTGCTAGGAATGAGGGAGTCTTGCCTCGTGGTCGATCCCCATGCATGACTTACATGCGCCCACTTCAAGAATGCTTAGCAAGTGAATGGAACCAGTTGCAGGGTCATTAGACCAATCTAGTGTTGGTAGATGGCTACACCCATCCCTCTCTGCAGTGGTGGAACCCACAAAATGTATCCAAGGGGGGGCTCTTGGTCGACCCTGTTCCACAGACGGTGCTAACAGCAGGCGCATTGCTCACTAGTTGGGGTGCTCACTTACACAGTCCCACAATCCAAGGATTGTGGAGTCTAAAGCACAAAAGTCTCCGTATAAATCATCTAGAACTACTAGCAGTGTCTCTAGCGCTCAGAGCCTTTCAAATTCACCTCAGGCAAAGCTATCCAAGTCCGCACGGACAACATGACCGTTATCTACTATATACAAAAACAGGGTGGGGACGCTCTTGCCAACTGTCACACCTAGCACAAGCCATTTGGAAATGGGCTTTACACCACAGGATTAATGTCCTGGAAGAGCATCTTCCAGGATTAAACAATCCGATTGCAGACCTTCTCAGCAGACAGAAGTAGCAAATCTACATTCTCCGGTTCGCCTCCCCTACTTTCAGGAATGGGTATTTCCTCGCATAGGCCTGTTCGATACAGTGCAAAATGCTAAATGCCCAATCTTTGCCTCCAGGTTCCCACACCTGCTCTCCAAAGGCAATTCCCTATGGATGAACTAGTCAGGGATATTTGCTTAAGCTTTTCCACCTATCCCACTCATTCCGTTGGTAGTTCGGAAGCTCAGGAAAACATCTCACACTGATTCTTAAAGCTCCCACATGGGCATGTCAACCGTGGTTCACCACCCTGCTGGAGCTGTCAGTAGTTCCACACCAAAAGCTGCAACTCACCTCCTGCCTTCTCACTCCGAGACGTGGATAAATCAGGCATCCAAATCCCAAAGAACTGAACCTAGTGATCTAGCTCCTGAAGCCATAGAGTTTGGTTATTTACAATTACCACCTGACTGTATGAATTTCCTAAAAGAGGCTAGAAAGCCTGCTAAAAGAGCATGTTATGCAGCAAAATGGAAATGGTTTGTTATCTATTGTAACAATATCAATCTCAATCCTCTTGCTGATTCTGTGCAGAACATCATCTGTTTTCTGTTACATTTAGAACAATCTGTACTAGCCTACACATCCATTCACTTACATCTAGCAGCAGTAGCTCCATACTTACAAAACAGACAGCACTTATCTCTAGAGTACCAGTGACGAAAGATGGCCGCCTGGTAGGAGCTTCCCGAAGGAGCTCCCCGCGCTTGGGATACCTTAACCGGGTATATCCCTGTTAGCAGCGGCCAGCGATCCTTCCAGCAATAAGAGTTACAGGAGTAACGTCTTGGACACCGTTGTGACCCGCCAGCTCCACAACAGAGAAGTCCCTGCAGGAACGGAGCTGAGAAAGCCCTGGGACGCGGAACAACGTTGGAAACGGACCGCACCACAGCAGAGGAGCCCAAGGGACAGCGGAGGGCTGAGAGAGGCTCTGGAAGCTGGTAATCGCCACCCGATATCCTCCACAGCCAGCACATACGGAACGCACACCGGACCCCTCCCCCACCCCCGAACAGAGGCAGATGCGGAGATCGGGAGCTAGGGGATCGTGAGCTAGGGGTTCGTTTCTCAACGGATACTCTGGGACCGAAGGGGGTCGAGGCTACAACGGAGCACCCTACAGGACTCTCGTCACAGCCCTGGGATCGGTAGGAGGACCACCGGGAACAACGGAGCCCCGTCCCCCCCCCCCGCAACCTCCCGCCGCAACACAGGAATCCGAGCTGGCACCTGGACTAAAGCAGGAAGAACATCGGACCCTACCCCACCTCCCGCCGCAGCAGAGGAATCCGAGCTGGCACCTGGACTAAAGCGGGAAGAACACCAGACCTTACCCCACCTCCCGCCGCAGCAGAGGAATCCGAGCGGACAGCTGGGACCAGGACCAAAACGGGAGGAACACAGGACCCCTCTCACTACATGAAGCAAGGTACATGAAGCAAGGAACACATCCCGACGGCAGCAAAAGACACGGAAATCAGCACCGGGACATGACAACGCAACCCCCCCCTCTCCCGCCCACACCGCAGCAGAGGAATACTAGCGGTCTGGAGGACTGAGAGCGACGCTGATCACTAGTTGCTGGCTAACACAGTGGGGTCAAAATATCTCAAAGCGGACCTGCGAGAGCTAAACACAGCTCAACTTCAAAAACAAACTCTTTCAATAGGAGCGAGCGAGTGAAGTGAGCTAGCAGGAGCTGAAGGGGCATACCTGGCAATTGGCTGAGCTGCTCATCAGAATAATACAGGCTGGGAGCCCTGTTTTTGAGATCAAGATCACACAGTACATACAGCCACATACATCGACGAAGCGGAAGGGATTGAGCCAATCATGGGCTAAAGCAGTGCCTCTGTAAAACTCTACTGGCAATATTTACAGACTCACAGAAACTTAAGGTATTTACTTCTCCCACCCGCCTGCTCTCTTTTTAAAAAATCTAACTCCTTTGTTCAAAATGGCTGGGGCCATAAAACTAGTAATAAATCCCCCCCTTACCTCTGTTGTCCACGTGGCCCCTCAGCTTAACTCCCCCACACAGAGATAAGAATTCCTCCCAGCTATCCTTGAGCTCTGCTTACTTAAACAGAAAGTGGAATCTCCTCCCCTGTGCTCAAAGTAATAGCAACAAACAGAGGACTAATATCCCTATCTCCCCTGCCTGCACAGCAACAAACAGAGGACTGCTGTCTCGATTTGAACTATTTGTCGGCCATTTTAGACTAGTCTCTATTGTACTATAGTGTTTTAGACTTGTGGGAAGAATGCCAGCCTATGACCATAGTATTATACTTCTACCTATAGTTTGAACATTGTTTAGTGCAGATTGCTACCTCATATATGAAAGAATGTCTGCCTATTATTGCAGTATTACACTCCTAGCCTTATCCTGATCTTTTGTTATGCACAGATCGCTACCTTATATGTGACAGAGTGTATGCATATCATTGCAGCATTATACCTATACTGGTATTTTGAACATTTGTAACGCACAGATTACTACCTCATATATTTGGGTTCCTCACGAGTGCCACTATTACCTGTATGTTTGAACATTTGTAAATGCACAGATTGCTACCTCATACTATTGGTTTGACAACCAATGTCACTTTAGATTCTCGAGTTTTGACGCACGTTAATTGTTGTATCTGGATCCTATCTCTATATTCTATCAGTATTCCACTTGCACTTACATTCTGCACTACTCTGCACACTTCCGTAAACTACTCCCGTTCCTACCTCTCTCTCCTGTTATGCACAGATTGCTACCTCATACTTAATACTCACCTTATATAACCTTCCTATTCCTACTTTCTCCCTCCTGTTTGCACAGACTGCTACCTCATACTTAATTTACTACTAATGTATCCTGCACTATTGCACAGCTACTCAACCTGCATCAATTTTCCCTCTTCCCTCTAAGGCACCACTACTATCCCATATATCTCTGGTTGCACGCGAGTGTCACCTCGGCACCCTAGGGCCACTCTTGAGCCATTCATCCCTTGTTGATCACTAGTGTCACTTCTGCCCCTTAGGGTCACTTTTGAGCCATGTAACTTGATACGTGTATCTGTACCCTTTCCCAGTATTTTACTTCGCTTTGGTACTTTGTAATGCCTTATATATTTGCTCTAATGTGTTATATCGTATGTATTTGCTATGCTGCACACTCGTATATCCTGGTTATGTTGATTGATCACTAGTGCCACTCCTGCACTCTATAACTTACTGTATGTATATGTTCCTATGCACACTCTTACATGTGGGCTATGCTGATTGATCAGTAGTAATACTCTTGCACTGTGTAACCTACTGTATGTATGTACTTATTTTCCCGCACATGTGTACCACTATACTACATTCCCCCATTCCCTCCTAAACCATCTTCGCAACATGGATCCTATCGGCAATCACACATATAAAATCAACTACCCACCGTCACTCACCAAAAAAGCCGCTAAACGCTTTAAACACAACTTCCTGAGGTCACACCCTGAAACGCCCTTTGCTGACACCTACTTTTCACTGGTCAATGGATCCCTGAACACTGATATCCTATTCCATACCACACGCAGAGCGCAATGGAGAAAAGCGTTCTTCACCCTACTCAACGTCTCCTCCACCAGGAAATCCGCTCACAGCCTAACTCTCTCCATCACATCATCCCAACTCTTTCCAGGCAGAGCCACCATCACCATTTACAATAACGGGATTATTCTAGCTCAATCCACAGACAGGAACCTGGAACTGCTAGACAACCTGTTCCCCACCTTCAAAGAGCACCTCTCCCATCCGCGGTCCAACACTCATATCCCCTCCAGTCCCACCGACCATGACCTCACAGCCACATACCCCTCAATGAGGGTCACACCTACCACCCCTGATCGCCCATCTCTCACCCACAACCACTCTATCCCAGTTCAGCACCATGCAGTTGTAACACACGCCTCAAACACAGACACAGAGCGCTCCCCCACATACTCCACTCACACCCCCACCCCTTTTACCAACCCCCAGACCTCCACACATACCATCAACACTCCTCTCACACCTACAGCAGGCATCATTACTCCGCTCACCCCTAACAGCACAGCTCTCACACACAACACTCCTAACCTAGTCCAGCACCAGGACAACACGCAATGCGACGAATCCCCCCCTTCATCCCTCCCCATTCTCAGTCCCCATTACCCTCTAGCCAACCACGCAGAACTCACCTCCTCTCTTAATCTAACTCCCCCTCCCCACAACAGGACCATCCCCTATCCCATTTCCCCTCCTACTCTCAGCCCCCATTACCCTTCCTGCTCTCCAACCACGACTTTCAATCTCCCAGCATACACCCTGACCCCCCCGCCTACCACCAATGCCCTCACTCTTACCACCAACCTCCTCCCTACCTCATCCACACCCCTCCCGCCCAAAACATCTCCCCTCCCTAACACCTTCCCGTACACTAACACAACGCATACCTCCTCGTACACCAGCCCACGCTCCCACCTGCACACGAATTCCCTGGTCAACCATTCACCTCCGACTGCCGCCCCCACCTCCACCACCTACCCCACGATGGACATCATCATGGCCACCCTCACTCAGATCAAAGAAGACATACACAACATCAAGGAACTACTCGCCACCCACCCCATGCACCCAGCACCCACCTTCCCTCCCAACTTGTCCCCTTGTCCCCTTGCCCTCCAGCTGACTCCCCCACTCAACACGCCCCAAACCGGGCGTCAACTACTGCCCATAGGCGCAGCAACTGCCCCCGTCTCCCTCGTCGCCCCTACAACCCCCCCTCACACAACTACACCTCCCCGCCCAACGGGCCCCTCACCCTTCCGACTAACTCTCTCACTCAACTCTCCCCCAACCTGAACTCACTCCCAGCTAGCAATCGCAACAACCGCCCCCGTCGCACCCACAACTCTACTTCTGACCGTGACACTCTCACCCTTCTACGCTCCTACGACCCAGCCCCCCAAAATCACATAACAACCCCACACCTCAACATTCCCACGATACACTCAAATCCCCTTAGACCCCCCACACTAAACAGCAGATTCTCCATCCCCAATAACCTCAGAAAAGTCCCTCTCTCGCTAGAACAATCTACCACCCGCATCACACCTCGTCTCAAATGCACCCTCCTCAACTGTAGATCGGCCTCGAAACACTCTGCCGCAATTGCTGATCTACTCTTATTAACGGACCTTGACCTAATCATCCTGACCGAAACATGGCTAACTGAATCCTCGACACCTATAATGGACATTCTGGTCCCTCCCAACTACCACATTATCAGGCTAGACAGAACAGGCAAATTAGGTGGTGGAATCGCATGCATCTACAGGAATAACCTCTCTGTTCAGAAAGTCAATTCTACTTCCCTACCATCCCCAACAACCTGGGAATACATCTGCCTTGACATTATCAGTGAGGGCAAACCGATATGTTCTCTTCACAGCATCTACCGCCCACCCAGGGACTACTCCAACTCCACCTTTTCTCAACAAATCATGGATATGATCTCAAACAATTCTGGACGGCAGCTCACCCAAATATACCTTGGTGACTTCAACCTCCACTGGAATGATGGCAAGGACGCGGTGGTAAATAGTCTTAAAAACTTCCTCGATGCCCTCAACCTCACCCATATATATGTAACAGCCCGACCCACGAGAAAGGCTCTATCCCGACCTGGTCATCTCCAAAGAGGAATCCATCCAACTCGAATCCATCCAACCCTGTGACTGGTCAGATCATCATACTGTCACATTCTTCATCAATGAAAAAGTTAAAGTTAACCCGGCTCAAGTATCCAAGCCAAAAGTCTGGAAAAGAGACATGAAAAAACTCAACCCAGACTCTCTGCCCCCTAACAGGTGCAATCTCCTACTGCCACCGGCAGGCGATTCGAACGTTCAAACACTGACTGACCAGTATCTCAACGCTATGACCTCCCTAATTAATGAGGCTGCACCTTTGCAGCTAAAAAGAACCTCTACTAAAATCTCCAAACCATGGTACGACGGGAGACTCAATGAAGATAGACGAGACATGCGAATGGCAGAGCGTACCTGGAGATCAGCTCCATCGGCAATGCACCTAAAAGACCTAAAGGAAAAGAGAAACGCCTACTTCAGGAAAATAAAACGCTCAAAATCAGACTTCTTCAGCCTCCAGCTCGACCAAGCAAAAAACCGTCCGAGAAAACTGTTTGAGCTAATCAGATCACAATCCAAGGATCAACCCCAACCACTCATCACTGCGCGTGAGGCGCCTTCCTGTGAAGACTTCGCTGCTTTCTTTTCCCAAAAAACTGACAACATAAAGAGCGACCTCCTTATTGACGCAAGCCTCTACTCCAAACCACAGTGCCTAGCAGCCACTGAACCAAAAAACAATGCCACATGGTCAACCTTTGGCACATACTCAGAAGAAGAAATTGGCAAACTGCTCAGCACCCTGAAACCATCCAATCACCTCACGGACCCCCTTCCTGCTGCAGCAGTAAAAGACTTTACCCCCTTGCTTATCCCTCTCTGGACTAAAATTATCAACAGCTCTCTCCAACAGGGAAACATACCTAACTCACTAAAAGTTGGTCAGGTCACACCTCTCCTAAAGAAACCTACAGCCGACCCCTCTGATCTCAACAACTACCGTCCCATTACCAACATTCCCACCCTCGCCAAACTGCTGGAAAAATGTGCACAACTTCAATTGGCCAAACACATTGATCAATTTGATCTTCCCAACCCGCATCAATCAGGCTTCCGAGCAGGGCACAGTACAGAAACGGCTATGACTCACATAATTGACGACGCACTTCAAATGCTAGACCGGAACGACACCTGCCTCCTCATCCTCCTTGATCTCTCCTCAGCATTTGATACTGTTAAACATGAGAATCTACTAGAGCTCCTAAACACAAGAATGGGCTTATCTGGAACTGTTCTCAAGTGGTTCACCTCCTTTCTTCACAACAGGTCGCAGAAATTCAAGAGCAACAACAGGATGTCCTCGCCAATACCCGTAACGCTAGGTGTCCCCCAAGGATCCTCGCTATCCCCAATTCTATTCAACCTAGTCATGGAACCTCTCACCACCTTGCTACAAGCATCCAATGTACACTTTCACATGTACGCAGATGACACCCAACTCTATCTCAAATTACAGTCCCCCAAGGACATCTTGCTCCTGAACTCAACGATCAGATGCACCCAATCCTGGCTGGCCGATAATCATCTCAAACTCAATGCCCTGAAAACAGAATTCCTTCTGATGTCACCTCCAGCGAAGGCCTCCACCACTCAAATTTGGCTTAAAGACCTAACTGCACTCAATGTCCAACCCACCATCGTGGACTCAGCAAAATCCCTAGGCATAACACTCGACACCAATTTGAGTATGCAGCAACATATCAGCAAGGCAACAAAGGGAGCAAACTTCCAGATCAACACTCTGGGGAAACTTAAACCCTTCCTCCCAGCCAAAGACTTCCTAACCGCAGTACAAGCACTAGTCATCCCTCGAATTGAATACGGCAGCATCGCCCTCTGTGGACTCCCCCTAACTACAACCGCACCCCTAAGAGCTTCTCTAAACGCTGCAGCGAGACTCATCACTGGGTCAAAAAAACACTCCCATATTACCCCGGACTTGAGATCCCTGAACTGGCTGCCATTTGAAGCTAGAATACATCTGAAAATCGCCTGCCTGACACACAAGGCTGTACATCTAAACTCACCCAGATACCTCGCTCAGAAACTGACAATCTCTGGAGGAGCTAGAAATACCAGAGGCTCAAACAAGCTTCTGTTGAAACCTCGAAGATTCCGGAAGGAAAAAACATATAAGCGCTCCTTCTCGGGAATGGCGCCCAGGATCTGGAACTCTCTCCTGCCCGAAACAAGACTTATCTCTTCCACCACACTTTAAAAATGAAGTAAAAGCTATCCTCATGGCTAAATACACCTGAACTACTATCTGTTAGTACTCTGCACCGATCTATACTACTTGTTTGACCCTTTTGATTTTGTATTAACTGCTCTATTACTCACATGTGTGGCCTTGTAGCCACCTATTTGGGCTTAGTTGCCACCTACTTGTATAATTTGACCTATTGATGTATCTGTTTAACCATGCTCATGTACTTCTCTGTGTAAAGCGCTCTGATATCTGCAAGGATCTTGTCCGCGCTATATAAAACTTTCAAAATAAAAAAATAAAATAAAATAAATAAATTAAAGCCTTTATGGAAGGATTAAAAAAAGTGATACCACTAAGAGTCCTACCTGCCCCAGTATGGAACTTAAACATAGTCCTTACAAGGCTAATGGGTCCACCATTTGAACCAATGTACTGGTGTCAATACAATTCCTATCATGGAAGGTTGCCTTTCTCATCGCAATAACTTCACTAAGGAGAGTTGGTGAACTCCAGGCATTAACTATACAAGAGCCCATCTTTCATCTTCATAAAGACAGAGTGGTCCTTAAAACCAATCCTAAATTTCTTGCTAAAGTTGTTTCTGCCTTTCATATCAGTCAATCAGTTGAGTTACCTGTGTTCTTTCCGCAACCTGATTGTGTAGCTGAACGAGCTCTAAACATACTTGATGTTAGAAGACCTTTACTATATTATGTGGAAAGAACAAAAGAATTTAGCAAAACAAAGCAGCTTTTTGGCCACCACACAAAGGCAATCCCGTATCTAAATCAGGCATTGCAAGATGGATTGTGAAATGTATCCAGACATGTTATGTGAAAGCAAAAAGACATTTAGTAATACCCCCTAGAGCGCATTCCTCTCGAAGGATAGAGGCTACTATGGCCTTCTTAGGGAATATTCCCTTAGCTGACATCTGTAAGGCAGCAACATGGTCGACACTGCACACATTCACCAAGCACTATTGTGTAGATGTGTTCGGAAAGCAACAAGCGAATGTAGGTCAGGCAGTACTTAAAACACTATTTCAAACAACTACAACAACTGCAAATTCGCCACCGCTTTGGGAGAATACTACTTTTAGGTCTATGCAAAGCATGTGATCTACATCTCACATGCCTCAAAAGGGTAATGTTACTTACCCAGTAAGCATCTGTTCTTGGCATGTAGAGTTGAAGATTCACATGTGACCACCAGCCACCCCAGGTACCTGTAGTTGTTGTAGTTCTCATGTTATGTACATACGCATGGACATCTCTATTCTAATTCTACACTTACTAACTCCATTCTCACCCTCTGCATAAAAAAAAAAACTAACAATGGAGTAGGTGCCCATGCACACTATCACTGAAAGGAGTCGCCGCCTTACCTCGTGACTGGAAGGACTTCTTCGAAGAAAAACAACTTGCAAACATCCATATCCAACACTAGATTGCAGGAGTATGCAGAGCATGTGAATCTACAGCTTTACATGTCAACAACAGATGCTTACTGGGTAACTAACATTATCCTTTACTGGGTAATGTTTATTGTTTGTCTGATTGATGCAAAACATGATTCTTGATTGACTTAATTTGTTTTTTTGTTTTCTACCTAGATGGGAACAAAGAAAAGATCCTCATGGAAGAACCTATTATGTAGATCACAACACACGAACTACAACATGGGAACGTCCACAGCCTTTACCACCAGGGTAATATAAACATTTATGCATTTATAATTTGATATCTTGAAATTCACAAATTGTTTATCGAATATGTCTTTAATTGGTCTTCTCCACAACAGACCATCAGCATATCTTGATAAATACGGGTAAAAAGACAGTACAAAGGGAGCATTACTGGTAAAGAGATCAGGATGTGTTTTGCAAATCATAAAATAAGCAAACTAGTGTTAATGGCAGTCTTCTCCAATGTGTGCTAAGCTATCATGTGTTGGGCTTCACATAACTGAAAATTGATTGAGCTCTATGGGTTCTAAAATCTAGCTTTCTCTGTACAGTGAATATGGCATATAATATTACCCATGTTTTACACAATATGTTCATCTTACCTTGTTCATCCTTTGCATGGGCTATGTCAACGACCTTTTTGGGGAGGGGGGGGGGGTACACTATCCAATTTTCATGCTTGATAGCTGTTTTACCAAAGGTTTTTTTTATTGCTTTTTTGAAGTTCCATATCCCAAACCACGTCATGGAGTAAGCCATAGCTGTTCAGCCAAACCACTCTGTGGGAGTCAAGTGCAAAAAGGGGAGGACTTGGTAAATCAGTTTGAGTGCTGCATATTGTGACCCCAGGACACCAGTGGTAAAAGACAATAACCCTAGCAGGTATTTCCTTGTAATCCTAGACTGCCCTAAGATCCAAAGGAAAATCCTCTTAATAACAGCTTTCCTTACTTATTGCCTCCTGCAAGTGGTTCGGTTTGAAATTAACTTTAGTCTCAATTGTACATTTAGTAAGTGCCTTCTGCTTCAAACATTTCAAACTTTCTGTAGGAACCAGCAGCAACGACACCTTTGTGTGAAGATCACCTTCGTACTTTATTGCAGGTTTATATTTGAAGAAAGAAGATAAACTGCCTGTTATCCTTGTGCTTTCTCGCTCTTTGGCAGCTCATTAATGGTTCCGCAATAGCCTTAGGTTATCTCTTTTTTTGTTTAATAATTTAATATTGAACTGTATTCCATTTTATTCCCATGATATAAATTATTATGGATGCATCTAACTCGGTTCCTCACTTTTAGAATATTCCCAGACTGGATCTGGAGAATTCTCCAGCAATACTTCAATACTCCAGTGGATGTCCCTATGTGGCTCTGCTGTGTCTCTGTACCGCCCAGGAAGTGACTTTGCAGAGCTGCATATAAGCTCCACCTCTGCGCTCTGGCATTAGTTCTTTTCTTTCCACGCCATTCAATTAAGATTTGGAGCTGCTCTTCCACCTTGTTCCAACTCCTGAAGAGTGTGCTGGAGAAAGATATCTCAGTAGTCTCATTTGGTGCCAATCTATTGGCCATATATTCCTGCATGTTGTAGTATGACAACACTCCAATCCCCAAGTGTCTTATACGCCACAGTGGCCCATCATGAAGATGGTACTCTTAATACATAGCTGTAACTTGTTTGCCTCATATTCCCCGCATAACAACTGTGTAACTGTGAGTAGCAAATGATATGTCAAGCGACCCCCTCAGATATCCACCCTAGACCCATGTGGTTCATCGGTCCCAGTTTGAGAAGTGGTTTGCAGTGGTACGCCCTCATCCTCTGTCTGTAGCAGCCATCTTGAGAATATATCTAGTGAGCTACTCCCAGATATCGCATGGTCTAGAGCGAGGGGGTAGTAGTTCAGCGTAGATATTGCTTTTCTCTTGACAATAAGTAATGTCTGTCAGCCATTCTTTAAACTTAGGCGCTCTGCCCCGCGCCCATTTGCAGACGATTTTGCTTTTGGCAATCAGTAAACCTATCGACATGAACCTTTTTGAGTTGCCTTTGTGACCTGGAAGATAGCCCAGAATACCCGGTGTCAGATCCAGCTGCACCCCTAGCATGTCTCCCAAGGCATTTTTTACCTCAACCCAGTAATGCGCTATGGATCTGCACTCCCACTCCAAATGTAGAAAGCCTGCTCTTTCCTGCTTAGTGGTCGCATCTATCACTGGCTCGTAACTGGAGTCTGTGTAACCGTACTGGAGTTTAACACATTCTGTGGAGGAATTTAAAATGAATAATTCTGAATCTGCTGCTAGCGGTGATACGTTCGGTTTGTTGACAGCTGTTTGCCCAGGTCTCCTCAAATCCGTTTCCCATTCCGGTTTTGCCTTCATGGTATTGTGTGTCCCCTCCCCTATGGAGACCTTGTATATGTGGGACATGGCATGTGCTGCCCCTCCTCGTATGGTTTGGTGCAATGAAAGCAATGTGGGAAAGTTCCTCTGGGAAAGCGGGGGTAGCTGCTTTGACAGCTTGCCGTAAGCAAATACATAGGAATCTGTCCATAGTGGTAGGTGGTGCGGCGCCCAGGAATGCAGCTGCGTCCTTGAATTGTCCCTGATGGTACATGTCCCCCATGTGTTGAAGCCCAGACGGAGGAGCATGCGCTTACAAATCCCTTCCTGAGTGACTGGCAGGTTATGTTGGTCGAGTAGTGGGAGTAGGGGGCATATAGCATGGGGATTTGGGATCTTTTTGCAATGGCCCGCCATGCATTGTTTGTTCAAGCCACAGTTGATTTCCTTCCTCCAGCTGTCCTGTCATCTACACCCAGGAATCCCCTCCCCGGTAGCGGTGCCATGGTCCCCTGTTCCACTGCCAGGTGTCATAAAAGGCGGGGGCAAGCCAGTATGCTGCGAAATGTGCCTGGGCACTGAGATCGTGGAGTTTGGAATCGGCGCTTCTAACCCGCTCTGAGCGAACAGCAACGGAGGGTACTCCATTTTATCCTAGGCTGCTTACCGCCCCATGCTAGACGAATGAGTTGGCATGTCAGTCTGCTGAAGAAAGTGCTACCAGGGGGGAAGGGAATGTTTGTAAATAGATATAAGAATTTGGGCATTATGACCATCTTCATTAAGGCTATTCGGCCCGCCAAACAGAGTGGAAGAGCGATCCATCTGCTGATCAGGTCCTCCACTTTAGCGAGAGCCACCCCATAGTTAGCGCGCAGCAGCTCCTCCTCATCTCTAGTGACCTTAATCCCCAGATAACAGACCTCGTCAGTGCTCCACAACAGTGGATAGTCCATTTGAAACTGGGTAGTACAGTCCGTGAGTGGCATGACTTGGGATTTACCCAAGTTAATGGTTATTCCCGAAAAAGCCCTGAATTTTTAAATTTCTCGTATCATGGCATTTAGACCGTCGGCCGGGTTACTCACATATAGTGTGATATTATCGGCATATAATGATATTAAAATGGGCTGTGTGGGGTAGTTGAGTGCATATTGCTTGTGATGTTGGCGCAGCGTGGGTGCCAGCGGTTCCATAGCTATCTCGAATAATAGGGGCGACAGGGGACAACCCTGTTGTGTGCCCCTGGTGATGTTGAAGGCTGGGAAGCGTTCCTGATGTAATAGCAATGAGACACAGGGTCTGTTATACAGCAATTTGATCCACATAAGAAATCCCACAGGAAATCTCATGTGCGTCAATACCGCCAGGAGGTATCCCCATTCCAGGGAGTCGAACGCTTTGGTGACGTTCAGAAAGGCTGCCACCGCCTGTTCTTCCTGATCGATATTGTGTAGGATAAAAAGGAGAGTTCTCCGATTGTGTGATGTTGAACCCCCAGGTAGGAAGCCTGACTGGTCAGGACGGATGTGCCTATCCATAAACAGATTTAGCCTATTGGCGAGGACGTTAGCCAATATCTTCTCATCAGAGTTTATCAACGACAACTGCCTATACGAGTCTGTAGATTCAGGGAGCTTCCCAAGTTTCAGTAATGAGACCAGCATTGTTCTCACATGGTAGGCGGGAGTGACCCCGTTTGGGCGGCCTCTTCATAAACCTCTTTCAGGAAGGGGGCTGGTGTCCACGTATGTTTTATAAAATTCTATGCTAAGTCCGTCCTGCCCCTGTGCTTTGCCATTGCCAATCTGCATTATGGCCTCCCTTTTTTCGTCTAACTCCAAGTCGGCCACCAAGAATGCCCTCTGGCTATTGCTAAGCCAAGCTTGTTCTATCTGCTGCAAGTATTGTGTGGTCTCCTCCTGGCGTGCTGCACATGAGTTATATAGCGTTTGGTAGTGTGTGGTGAATACTTGTCCTATAGCTGTGGAGTCCCGATGCATCAGGCCATCCCTATCTCGAACAATCAGAAAGTGATTCCCCGTTCTGGGTGGATTCCGGGAGCTTCCCAGGTTTCAGTAATGAGACCAGCATTGTTCTCACATGGTAGTCGGGAGTGACCCCGTTTGGGCGGCCTCTTCATAAACCTCTTTCAGGAAGGGGGCTAGTGTGTCCATGTAGGTTTTATAAAATTCTATGCCAAGTCCGTCCTGCCCCTGTGCTTTGCCATTGCCAATCTGCATTATGGCCTCCCTTTTTTCGTCTAACTCGAGTCGGCCGCCAAGAATGTCCTTTGGCTATTGCTAAGCCAAGCTTGTTCTATCTGCTGCAAGTATTGTGTGGTCTCCTCCTGGCGTGCTGCACACGAGTTATATAGCGTTTGGTAGTGTGTGGTGAATACTTGAATAGCTGTCGTGTCCCGATGCATCACACCATCCCTATCTCGAACAATCAGAACGTGATTCACCATTCTGGGTGGACGGACAGTCTCTGCAAGTTCTTTGCCAGGGCGTTCCTCCATATCTGCGCGCCATGTGATATTTGCCTCGAAAGAGACGACCCTTTCTTCTTCCGCTTGGTACTCTTGTATGGTCTCTCGTATCTTGGCCATTGTGGGACTGTCATCCTCCCTCCGTATACCCATCTCCAGCTGTTTGATCCGGCGTTCTAATTGCGCTATCCTCGTTCGAATGTCTTTAAGAATATCCCCGTCTTGGCCATGCAATGTCCCCGTACAGTGACTTTTAGGGCTTCCCATACCCTGGCTAGGGATGGGACAGTCTATATTGAGTCGTAGGTATTCTTCTAGCGTTTCCCCCGATTTAGACCTAAACACCCAGTCTAGTAACGCCCTGGGCTGCAGGCGCCACTGTCTGGTCTGGGAGGACATTCCTGGGGGAGTCACCGAGATAATCACAGGGAAGAGGTCTGAATAAGTTTGCGCTAAATGGCAGGAGGAAAGAACGTGCAGTTCAATGTCTTGCGACACGAGCCACATGTCTAGTCTGTACCATGTATTGTGTACAGCCTAGTGAAACATGCCTTCATATTGAGTCGGGTGTTGGTGGCGCCATACATCTACTAATAGATTTTCAGTGACTATTTGCTGAAGTTGGCGCTGCGCTTTGGAGAAGTGATGTGGCAGTGGGTGTGGGCGGGCGTAGGATGGGTGCAATCTAACATGAAAGTATGATGCCTCTTGGCACCTTCAGGTGAGAAAACCTTGGTCAGGGAGTGTAATAATCTAGCAACCAGTTCACATGGAATTAAAATATGAATCTTAGACAATCACATATTGTCAGTGTTGTTTCTTTCTCCAGAAAAAAACCTACACTGATGCTGGGGATTCACAGCCTGTATAGTAAGCTGCAGTGCTCTACCTAGTGATAACAATAGATTCAATTTAGTATAATAATGTATAACAAAATACCTACTCCAAAGAACCCTTGTAAGTAAACAAGTTTTGCGACAAGTTAGCCTATTTTAAATATTTTACATTGTTATGCTTTTACCTGTAGCAGACTGGTCATCAGAAGTTGTGTGCACTTTTTTAATTGAATAAGTCTTGTCCATGTCCTCAAACGCGGTGTGAGTATGTGTATTATTAGAAATGGGATCTCTGGCTGGCCAAGGCTCGCGCCAAAGTCAGTCAGAGACCACCACTCTAAGTCAGGGCAAGGGAGTTACACGCCGAGATAACCCCTACTCACCCCCTTGGTAACCTGACATGAGCAGTAAGGCTAAACTCGGAGGCTATGTAAGTTAAGCGTTTTTGCGCGCACCCAGCAACAACACCCAAGGCCCACCACAAAGGAAACTCCACACAAGGTTATATAAAAAAATATATAACAAACAATGTGCAACAATGGGTCAACAGAAAAATGCAGCTAACTGAGTGACTGTGTGTAGGAGAGGGGCACAATTCCTGAATCCCAAGTATCCTTGGTGAAAAAATATGTTCCCATCAGATACCCGTCCTGTACCGCCCTACATCACTTGGGATCCTTCACCCGAAGGAAGTGGAAAGAACCACTTAGGATTAGGTAGAGTGTAGCCTAATCAAAGTGTGAAGGAATGTGAAGTGTGTGGGTTTAGACTTTATGCAGGTATCAGGGGGTACAAAGAATTAACAGAAAGCAGTGCATGAAGTGCTCAATGTGGCAAATAAAGGTGGAAAAATTAATATTGGGTTGTGGGAGTGGAAATAGAATTTAATGAGGTCCTACCCACACCCAAGGTTAAAAAACAGTGCAAGTAGTGGTAACAAATAACTACTCAGATTGTAACTAGGTCGACCTGTTTCTGCAGTATAAGTTGGTTCAAAGGATACCGGTCTGCTTCATCAGGACCTTCTTAATATTAAAGTGCAACTGCCAAGTTCTGGGGAATGCACTCTCCACCTCACCCGGCAACAGCTCAGGTACAAATGGGGCACCGCTCTGTCCGTCGGTACTCCTCGCCTTCCTCTAGGCTGACTAGTGGAAGGCGAGGAGTACCGACGGACAGAGCGGTGCCCCATTTGTACCTGAGCTGTTGCCGGGTGAGGTGGAGAGTGCATTCCCCAGAACTTGGCAGTTGCACTTTAATAATAAGAAGGTCCTGATGAAGCAGACCGGTATCCTTTGAACCAACTTATACTGCAGAAACATGTCGACCTAGTTACAATCTGAGTAGTTATTTGTTACCACTACTTGCACTGTTTTTTAACCTTGGGTGTGGGTAGGACCTCATTAAATTCTATTTCCACTCCCACAACCCAATATTAATTTTTCCACCTTTATTTGCCACATTGAGCACTTCATGCACTGCTTTCTGTTAATTCTTTGTACCCCCTGATACCTGCATAAAGTCTAAACCCACACACTTCACATTCCTTCACACTTTGATTAGGCTACACTCTACCTAATCCTAAGTGGTTCTTTCCACTTCCTTCGGGTGAAGGATCCCAAGTGATGTAGGGCGGTACAGGACGGGTATCTGATGGGAACATATTTTTTCACCAAGGATACTTGGGATTCAGGAATTGTGCCCCTCTCCTACACACAGTCACTCAGTTAGCTGCATTTTTCTGTTGACCCATTGTTGCACATTGTTTGTTATATAGTTATAGGGACTGCAACAATGCAAGGTCATTAAACATTTTCCCACCCTTGCCCCCCTTAGTGTATTATTATATAAAAAAATAGCCTTTTTATTATAGCAAAACACATTAGATAAAAACACACACTTTACAATGTACCAACAGGCACGGGCAGAATTTACAGGGGATATGTACAAGACAGGGCCACCTGGACCACTGTCAGGAATATACACTTTTAGACTTAGTACTTGGTAGAATTAGCACTTGTAGGAACAATAATTAGCACATAGAACATAGAACACTTGTAGCATCAAATAGCAAAAGTAGCACAAAATATAAAAATAGAGCACACAACCAGTAATTACTGGTAACAGGTAAGTACCACCTACGCAACCCTAACCACCTTAGGAGAATGTCACGCAGGGAACCAGGACCTCTATACTAACACCTGTACTAAAAAGAACAACCACCTAAGTATCACCATACATGTAGGGGTATAGACATAGGAACATTACACATGATGCATCACATACATTCAGCGGTGTAGGAGAAAGCACATGACGCCTAAACACATTCAGAGGTGCAGCACAGAACACAATTGTGCAGAAATCACATTATGCCACAACCAGTGACTGTCCCAAATGTCAGGGGCCTAAATGTAGCAGCTGCCCACTTAGTGCTGGGCAGCTGTAGAACTGAGCCTGGCACCAGCGTGCCTCCTGGCTCTCCTCTTGGGGCTCACAATAAAACCACTGGGCCCAAGAAAAAAGCGGGAGCCTCGCAGCTCTGGCAATCAACGCGCTTGTGGCCCTGCGAGCCTCGTGGGCTCAAGAACAGATATTTGGGGACCTTAGGAGCCTCGTGGGCTCTGCATCCTGTCGCCTTGCTGAGGGAGCGGCCTGCTACCATCCGGGGCCGCTCTACTACCCACAAATGCCACCAATCATCGGAGTCCCTCTTGGGGGACTCGAAGTAGATTATGCCCCCAAGAGCCTCTCAGGGCTCCTCACAAAGTTGGCCCCCAACATTGGAGTTCCCCCCCCCCCCTCTGGAGACTCGGAAATGCACAAATGTCCCCTGAGCCCTTCGGGGCTCTAAAACTACAAGGCCCTAGGTGCTGCCGCTGCCCACTGTACAGCGGGGCAGCGGGAAGGGAGAAGGGGGCCCAGGTCACGGGGCGGGCACCGAAAGCGTGCCCCGACACACCCTCCAACCCCCCCCACTCACCGGTCTCTGGCAGGCGCTCCCCGGGTCTCCAGGCTGGCCACGTGGGACTCTGTCTTCTTCACTTTATCGGCAGCTGCAGGGCTCTCCCCACATCACGGGGGCCCCGCTGCTGGGCAGGCGGCTTCTCCCTCTTCTGGGCGAGTGCACCGAGGCGCAGAGTAGGTTCCTGCCTGCTCCGGTGCTCGTGCAGCCGTGACTCTTCCGGGGGAGGCAGGGTAGGCTCCCGCCCTCCTACTTCCGGTTTCCGGTTGTCCCGTAGTCCTGCCCCCGGCCTGCCTGACTCCCTGGTCGCGGGCCAGTCGGCGATTTTCGGCTGTCCCGGGGTGATGCGGGGAGACGCACGAGGGGTAGGCTCCCTCAAAATCAATAATAAAGCGAAGTGGGCACTCGCTTGGGGCACAAAACGACAACCGGTCAAGTCGTAGGGTGGGCACCTGCGCAAGGTCAAAAGAAAGAGCTAGGGGGATGATTGCATCGCTCCCAAGCGCTACACGGACAAGGAGAATAAAAGAAAAGCGTTCCCAAGCGCTGGGTGCACAAAAGTCAAGGCACAGTCGTGTAGGAAGTTGGGGGGGGTGGGTGGCAAGGCTGGGCCCAGAGCCAGCTCATAGGGTCCTTCTAGGCAGGGAGGCAATCCCCAGTGGCGGTCCTCCTGGCGCCCAGCAGCAGTCCCCTCAGGAAAAGGATCCAGGAAGAGAACAACTTGTAAGGGGACATAGCCCCTTTTTATACAGTGAAAACCTTTGTCTTGGGTGCAGAGTGGGGGAGAAACCAGTCGCAGCTGGTTTTGGAGCACTCTTGATGTGCTCAGCCACCCTTCCTATTCACTAGGGAGGCTAGGGTCATCAGTTGCACCTGAGGGGGCGGAGCCAGCATTGTGTGGGGAAAGCCCAGCCCTATTCAGGTCCCAGGTGTACCCCTCCCTCACATCACTCATGCTAATCTCAACAATCACCACCGGGGCAGACCCATCCAGACTCCTGGAGCCAGGCTCACCAGCCAGCTCCAGCCAATCACACACCAGCACCCTTACTGCACATGCACACCAATGTCTAGAAGTGGCACTTCCACACTAGACACAATCACGCCACATACATCATTGCGCTGCATTTAATCCCACGAGTCCGCACATACCAAACTCGCACCTGCACACCATACGCATCAGGAACTATCAGGGACACAGACATTCCTCATGCATTCCTATGGGAGGGCTGGCCAATGTCACCACACGCACTCAGAGTGTGCACGCACTTTCCACTGGGACACAGTGAAAGTGCGCCGAAGCCAAAAATTACTATCACCAGATCAAATACCAAAAGCAAAAAGTTCAGGGGTGAACCTGCCAGAAGGGCCAAGTCCAACATGTATGCATATACAAATCACTTTAATGCTATATATAGACATGTCAACTAATAACATGGGTAATGTATATTAACCAAAAGTGCATTAATGGACTTTCCTTGATATAGGAGACTCCCCAGCACACAATTAAGCATCAATTTTTAAGCACTCGTGGAATTTGCAGCGAAGCTGTAGGTACCAAATGCTATATTTATTCCCTGAACAAAACGAAGTTAAAGGGACATCCTTGTTAGGTGTTCTAATGAGACATGAACTAATGTTAAAAAACAAACAAACAAACAAAAAAACAAGCACTAACCACTGAAATGTGCCCAGTCTAGGTAAGTGAACTAACTGTAACTTGAACCGCCAACATGCATAGCTTAGGACCTTCTTTTTGTGACTCTCTAAAGCAGGCTTTCACTGTAGTGTATTCCAGTAGGGTTCAATGGCCCTGTGTCCTGTAATAGCTGCCTCAACAAGTTTTGGCTAGCCAATCAAACCGGGGTCTCCTTGGATCCACCAGACTCGCCCCGCCCCCTTATATAATGTTTAAAATTAATTATCAAGACACATGTACTGCAGTCTGTAATATATTGTTAATGTTGTTGTCAGCTAAGGAAGATTGACTAGTCTCCTTAAAATTAGCTTATCAGAGCCTATTTGTACACCAACAGCCCAGATATGCCTAACTTTTTATTCCTTGAAGCCCATCCGAGTCGAAGTAAAGTTCAGACTTTTAGCCAAATTTGGTGTAATGCTGTTCAGCCATTTTCTCTCTCTAGAGGAGAGGAAAGCTTCCTTTGGAAATTAATATTGAAGGTCTAACATTTGACACCCCCCTCTTTTTTAGGTCGAGCTAAGGCATTGCTTTAGCAATCCTTGTTGGCGGGATATTATGTAGGGGCTTAAAAAAATGCACCCAAAGGCTTTTATAGGCGGATTTTCTACAGTGCACATGTGCAAGCGCGTGCACATCGCACACCATTTGCTTGTTGTTTACAAGCTACACCCCAGCAGCTTTCGGGCAGGGAGGAGACTGCAGATTCTTGATTCCCTTTTCGACAGTTTCATTTTGGCGCATTCCCCCCTCCCTTTTAGCCCACTCCCTTTTGGCTCCTCTGCTCCTTGCATTCCCCACTCCCTTTTCGACAGTTTCATTTTGGCTCCTCGAATTCCCCCCTGCATTCCCGGGCAGCCCTTTGATGCTCTGTTCGCATCACCCTCCTCCCCCCTCCCTTATCGTCTGCTTTATTCAGGCTCCTTGCATTCCCCCCTCCTTTTTAGCGCACTTTCCTTTGGGTCTTCTGCTCCTTGCATTCCCACCTCCCTTTTCGACAGTTTAGTTTTGGCTCCACACGCAATGAGTTTAACACAACCAAGCCTGAAACTGTACAAGTTGAACACATTTTCAGCTTGCACAGTAGTGGTGTTCAACATGAGATACCCATCTCCTACAGAAATATATGGAGTTATTCGCATTTCAGAACGTACACCATTACAGTCGACTTAAAAAAAACTGTGTATGTCACAGCTCTATTTCAGTAAGCTCTCTGCCCCAATTTCTTCCTCAAGTTTCACTCACTCGGCGTCTCCGTCACTCTTTTCCTCCCTCCTCCCTCTCCCTTCCCGATCTTGTCTTCTACTCTCTCCCACATTTCTCTCTTCCCTCTCTCACTCCTCTATCCCCCTCTCTCTCCTCTCCCCTCCCTCGACCCTCACTCTCCCCTCTCTCCTCACTATCTCCTCACTATCTCCTCTCTCTCCTCACTCTCTCTTCCCCTCTCTCCTCACTCTACCCTCTCTCTCCTCCCCTCTACCCTCTCTCATTACTCTCCCCTCACTTTCCCCTCTCTCTCCTTACCCTCCCCTCGCCCCTTTCTCTCCTCTCTCTCCCCTCTTTCCTCTCCACTCCCTCTTTCCCCTCCCCTCCCCTCTCCACTCCCTTCTACACTCTCTCCTCAATCTCCCCTCTTCTTACTCTCACCTCACTCTCCCCTCACCTCTCCTCGACCCTCACTCTCCCCTCACTCTCCCCTCTCTACTCACTTTCTCCCCTGTCCTCTCTCTCTCCCCTCTCCTCAATCTCCCCTCTTCTTACTCTCACCTCTCACCTCACTCTACCCCCACCTCCCCTCACTCTCCTCTCTTTTCCCCTCTCTCTTCCCCTCTTTCCTCACTCTCCCCTCACTTTCCCCTCCCCCTCTCCTCACTCCCCCCTCTCCTCACTCTCCCCTTGCCTCACTCTCCCCTCCCCCTCTCCACTCCCTCTCTCCACTCCTTCCAAAATCATCTGTCTCTCCCCTCTCTTCACTCTCCCCTCTCCTCAATCTCCCCTCCCCTCTCCTCACTCTCACCACTCATCCCTCTCCCCCTCTCTTCCCTCTCCCCGTCTCCCTCCTCTCCCCCCTCACCCATCTCCCCCTCTCCGCCTCTCCACTTTCTCCTCTCTCACCCTTCTCCCCCTCTCCCCTTTCTCCTCTCTCACCAGTCTCCCCTCTCACCACTCTCCCCTCTCCCCACTCTCACCACTCCCCTCTCCCCACTCTCACCACCCTCCCCTCTCACCCTTCTCCCCTCTCACCCTTCTCCCCTCTCACCCTTCTCCCCTCTCACCCTTCTCCCCTCTTCTCCCCTCTCACCCTTCTCCCCTCTCACCCTTCTCCCCTCTCACCCTTCTCCCCTCTCACCCTTCTCCCCTCTCACCCTTCTCCCCTCTCACCCTTCTCCCCTCTCACCCTTCTCCCCTCTCACCCTTCTCCCCTCTCACCCTTCTCCCCTCTCCCCACTCTCCCCTCTCCCCACTCTCCCCTCTCCCTCCTCTCCCCACTCTCTCCTCTCCCCACTCTCTCCTCTCCCCACTCTCTCCTCTCCCCACTCTCTCCTCTCCCCACTCTCTCCTCTCCCCACTCTCTCCTCTCCCCACTCTCTCCTCTCCCCACTCTCTCCTCTCCCCACTCTCCCCACTCTCCCCACTCTCCCCACTCTCCCCCCTCTCCCCCCTCTCCCTCCTCTCCCCCCCTCTCCCCCCCTTTCGCCCCTCTCGCCCCTCTCTCCCCTCTCTCCCCTCTCTCCCCTCTCTCCCCTCTCTCCCCTCTCTCCCCTCTCTCCCCTCTCTCCCCTCTCTCCCCTCTCTCCCCTTCGATGCTTTGGTGGCATCTCCCTCTATTCACATATAATACAGTTCTTAATTCAGCCAGCGCATACACATTAAATGAGACCAGACATGCAATGAGTTTAACACAACCAAGACTGAAACTATACAAGTTGGACACATTTTCAGCTTGCACAGAAGTGGTGTTCAACAAGAGATACCCATCTCCCACAGAAATATATGGAGTTTTTCACATTTTAGAACTTACACCATTACTCTAGCCTTAAAACAAACTCTGTACGTCACACCTCTATTTCAATCAAGCTCAGTGCACCTCTGCACTTACCTCTCTTAACATTTAATTTACAGATCACTGCGAACCTACCTCGACATCTCTAACTCTGAATTAGCTCTCTGCCCCTATCTTCTCATCAAATCTCCCTCCCACTCTCCCTCTTACTCTTAACCCTCACCTCTTTCCTCTCTCCTCACTCTTCTCTCTCCCCTCACTCTCCCCTCCACTCACCTCATTCATCACTCTCTCCTCTCACCTCAATCTCCCCTCTATCTCCCCTCACTCTCTCCTCTCTACTTTCTCCTCTCTACTTTCTCCCCTCCCTCTCACTATTCTCCTCACTCTCCCCTCTCCTCACTCTCCCCTCTCCTCACTCTCCCCTCTCCTCACTCTCCCCTCACTCTCCCCTCACTCTCCACTCTCCTCACTCTCCCCTCTCCTCACTCTCCCCTCTCCTCACTCTCCCCTCTCCTCACTCTCCCCTCTCCTCAATCTCCCCTCTCCTCAATCTCCCCTCTCCTCAATCTCCCCTCTCCTCAATCTCCCCTCTCCTCACTCTCCCCTCTCCTCACTCTCCCCTCTCCTCAATCTCCCCTCTCCTCAATCTCCCCTCTCCTCAATCTCCCCTCTCCTCAATCTCCCCTCTCCTCCATCTCCCCTCTCCTCCATCTCCCCTCTCCTCAATCTCCCCTCTCCTCAATCCCCTCTCCTCACTCTCCCCTCTCACCACTCTCCCCTCTCACCACTCTCCCCTCTCACCACTCTCCCCTCTCACCACTCTCCCCTCTCACCACTCTCCCCTCTCACCACTCTCCCCTCTCACCACTCTCCCCTCTCACCACTCTCCCCTCTCACCACTCTCCCCTCTCTTCACTCTCCCCTCTCCTCCATCTCCCCTCTCCTCCATCTCCCCTCTCCTCCATCTCCCCTCTCCTCCATCTCCCCTCTCCTCCATCTCCCCTCTCCTCCATCTCCCCTCTCCTCCATCTCCCCTCTCCTCCATCTCCCCTCTCCTCCATCTCCCCTCTCCTCCATCTCCCCTCTCCTCCATCTCCCCTCTCCTCACTCTCCTCTCTCCTTACTCTCCTCTCTCCTCACTCTCCCCTCTCCTCACTCTCCCCTCTCCTCCATCTCCCCTCTCCTCACTCTCCTCTCTCCTTACTCTCCTCTCTCCTCACTCTCCCCTCTCCTCACTCTCCCCTCTCCTCACGCTCCCCTCTCCTCACGCTCCCCTCTCCTCACGCTCCCCTCTCCTCACGCTCCCCTCTCCTCACGCTCCCCTCTCCTCACTCTCCCCTCTCCTCACTCTCCCCTCTCCTCACTCTCCCCTCTCCTCACTCTCCCCTCTCCTCACTCTCCCCTCTCCTCACTCTCCCCTCTCCTCACTCTCCCCTCTCCTCACTCTCCTCACTCTCCCCACTCTCCTCTCTCCTCACCCTCCCCTCTCCTCGCTCTCCCCTCTCCTCGCTCTCCCCTCTCCTCACTCTCTCCTCTCCTCCCCCCCTTTCTCCTCTCCCCCCTCTCCCCCTCTTCCCCTCACCCTTTTCTCCCCTCACCCTTTTCTCCCCTCACCCTTTTCTCCCCTCTCACCCTTTTCTCCCCTCTCACCCTTCTCCCCTCTCACCCTTCTGCCCTCTCACCACTCTCCCCTCTCACCACTCTCCCCTCTCACCACTCTCCCCTCTCCCCTCTCACCCCTCTCCCCCTCTCTCCTTTCACCCCTCCCTCCTCTCACCACTCTCCCCTCTCACCCCTCTCTCCTTTCACCCCTCTCTCCTTTCACCCCTCTCTCCTTTCACCCCTCTCTCCTCTCACCACTCTCCTTTCACCCCTATCTCCTTTCACCCCTCTCTCCTTTCACCGCTCTCTCCTTTCACCCCTCTCTCCTTTCACCCCTCTCTCCTTTCACCCCTCTCTCCTTTCACCCCTCTCTCCTTTCACCCCTCTCTCCTTTCACCCCTCTCTCCTTTCACCCCTCTCTCCTTTCACCCCTCTCTCCTTTCACCCCTCTCTCCTTTCACCCCTCTCTCCTTCCACCCCTCTCCTCTTTCCCCTCTCTTCTTCCTCTCTCTCCCCTCTCTCCTCACTCTCCCTTCTCTCCCCTCCCATCTCTCCTCAAGGTACACAAAATTGTCAATGAGCACTAACACAGCATCATGTATACCATTTTTGCATTAGTCAACACCACTAGAGCATCACTCGGTACACCACATCATTAAACATCATCAACACAGCATCATTCACCACCACTACACCATCTTTGATCACCAGCCCTGCATTTGGCATCACCAATACACCATAAATCTGCAGACCTCCCACACTACAATTATAATATGCCCCTCAAGCGGGGCACAAATTCAATTGAGCAGCAACACAGCATTATTTTTGCCACCAATGCAACACTCAAGACCACTACAGCATCAATCACCACACCACATCATTAAACAGCATCAACACAGCATCAGTCAGCACGACTACAGCATCATTCGTCACCAGCACAGCATCAGGCAGCAACGTTACTGCATAAATCTGCATTCACTAGATTGCAGAGGTGGGAACAGAGAACTTTTTAGGTCTCGCCTAAGGCATTGCTTGTTGGCGAGATATTATGTAGGGGCTTTAAAAAATGCACCACAGTAAATGTGTGCGAGCACGTGCACATCGCACACCATTTGTCAGCCTGTGAGCCTCTCTCCGCACTCATTCTGGTTTACACTTCAAAGGAATCCGCTCCCCCGCCCCACTCTTCGCAATGCCAGAGCTTGTTCTAAACAAGCAACACCCCAGCTGCTTTCGGGCAGGGAGGAGACTCCAGATTATTGTGGGGAAGTGTCTTATATACTTGTTAGTTTTGTGAGCTAGCTATCACTCCATCTGCACATCGTCCGTATTCTTTCCTCACCAGCACTTGGGGGGGCATGGCTGCTTAGTTTACACTCCTCGAGCAGCCTAGAAATGGTTTTTGATGTATTTTTTTCACCCTGCGAGGGCAGACTTTACGTATTAACAATGGTTGTAGCAACTGCTCGTTTGTTTAGCTGGGGTGGGGCGGAGTTTTCTGACATTTTTCACCTGGTTTCAATGTAGACCTCATTGATTATCACATGTTTTGATTCTTTCCAAACAGCTGTCCCAATTCACATTTCACTAACTTTTTGCTAGTGAAACACGAATGGAAGAACATCTGCAATGTTCAATTTTTCAGTAAAGTTCAGAATCCTAACTTGTGTACCAATTCCCGTTTGTGCCCAAATCGGTATTCCCGCCTGCATCAGAACTCGGGACGAGCGCATGTGAACAGAAATTTCACACCAGTGGCATTTTCATGTGTGCATGAAATTGATTTTTAACATGAAGGCTAACGTTACATTGTGCTGCATGTTAATTTTCAAAACAGAGGTACAACGCCACACATGGACATGTATGAGTGTTCTAATAACAGGAAGAGGCTGGTAGGACACAGTTTGAACCAGTTTTACAATATCGTTTTTTTTTTCATTAGAGCGCGAAGGAAAATCTTTAACTTTTACCAATGCTTGCACTATTTAAAACTACAAAGAATAAAATAAATAACCGTGCTCTCGTGCCTCTCCTTCCTTGCATGCACCAGTGCTCTCTTTGCTTTCAGTTGTTTGCTGTCCTTTCACTGCCTCCCATCCCCCCTTGCTAGTCAGTTCCAGCACTTGTTTCCTTCTCTACCCCCATTCGCACACCACCTCTCACTCTTGTTATAGCCCCTTTCCACACACCTTTACCACTCAGTGCCACATAATTACCCGCCACACAATTACTCTACTAAATACAACATACACTCCACACAATACCACTCAGTGCCACATAATTATATGCTACATAATTACAATGCAACATACACTCCAAACAATACCCCTCAGTGCCACATAATTACACGCCGCACAATTACATTCTACTGAATACAACATACACTCCTCATAATACCACATAATTATATGCTACATAATTACACTACGCTTAACACAACATACACTCCAAATACCACTCAGTGCCACGTAGTGACCCCCCACATAATTACACTCTACTGAATGCAACACCCACTCCACACAATACCACTCAGTGCCACATAATTATATGCTACATAATTACACTGCGCTCAACACAACATACACTCCAAATACCACTCAGTGTTACATAATTACACACCACACAATTACACTCTACTGAATGCAACACCCACTCCACACAATACCACTCAGTGCCACATAATTATATGCTACATAATAACAATGCAACATACACTCCAAATACCACTCAGTGCCACATCATTACACCAGGGGTGTGGAATTGAATAAAATATCTACTTGTCCATGGAACAGGTAGCTTCATAAATCTGCTTGTCCTGTTACTAAATCCACTTGTCCCTTTAGTGCCATGTAGTGCACCGTCAAATAATAGCAACACTCATTATAGAGCTCGGATAATAGCCTCTCTGCTTATGTCAGGCTCATATTATAGAAGGTTTCGAATACTAGGGATTTCTTTATTTTGCCTCTTTTTTGCAGATTTACCCATTCAGCCTTTCATTCACCCACTGATATCTAGCATTTCACAGTTACACTGTCATCCATTCATTCTTTCATCAGACTTTCACCATTCTGTTTGTCCATCCATCCATTTTCAAACCTACCCTTCCATCCCCAACAATATACATCCATCGATCCATCCTTTCGCTCACCCAACTTTACGTTCATCCATCAATGTACCCTTTCACTCATCCATCCTTCCACTCATCCGTCAATTTACCCTTTCACTCATCCATCCTTTAGCTTACTAATCAATCCACCCTGCAACCCATCTATCTTTTCACCCTTTCCTTCAACACATCCATCATCCATCATCCCCCATCCATTGTTTAACTAACTCATTCATCCATCTAGCAAGCCACACTCACTCATCTATCCACGCTTTCACCCACACATCCATTCATTCATCCATCCTTTCACTCACTCACCATTACACGTTAATTATGGGCCTTTGACTGTTGAGCTGCAGACAAATGAGTCCCATCAAGAGCTCTACCCCCGCAATAGCTGCTAAAGAGAGGGGTTCACAATGTCCCTGGCCAAACCTATCCTTCCAGCTCTAAATCTATCATTCAAACTCATCCATCCCTCTTTCTTTCCACTCATCCATCCTTTCGCTCATCCATCCATCCACTTTCACCCCCTCCATCCACCCTTTCACTAATGCCCATCCTTTCACTCATCCCTCCATCCTTTTGTTCTTCCATCTTTCACCCCCTCATCCTCCTCTTCACTCATATCCATACAGTGACCCTTTCACTCATCCTTCCATCCTTTTGCTCTTCCATCGTTCACCCCTCCATCCTTCTTTACCCTCATACCCATTCACCTTTTCACTCATCCCTCCATCCACCCATCCTTCTGCTCTTCCATCTTTTACTCCAACCACCCTCCTTTTTACTCATATCCATCCACCCTTTCATTCATCCCTCCATTTATTTCACTCAACTATCCACCCTTCTACCCATCAATCTATCAATCCTTCCAGCCAGCCATCCATCCACCCACTCCACCATCCATTCATCCACTTTCTCATCCTTCAATCCACCCTTTCATTCGACCATTCATTTGTTCACTCATCCATCCACTTTCACCCCATCCATTCACCCTTGCACTCATCCATCCATTCTTTCACTCATCCATCATTACATCCATCCTTTCACTCATTAATCCATGTATATATCCTTTCACGTCAATTATGAACCTTTGTCTGGACCTGTAGAAAGAAGAGGCCCATCAAGAACTCTACAGCTGCTGTAGTTGCTACAGCGACGTGTTCAGATGCCCCTGGTGCATGCATAAAGTGAAACAAGAGGCCCAGTGCAAGGACAGACATGAGGGTGTGCCTGAGGACGGCATGCATTTCACATGGGGAAACTAATGAGCTTTATTGTAGGCCCTGGATGATGTGAATATGAGAGGCCAAGGGGGGGTGGGTCAAGGCAGTCAGAGGGGGCAGCAGAGGGGGGTGGGGTGGGATTAGCAAATTCAGGCACCGGGTGAAACATAAGGTGCACAGTAAAGGAAGGTTGTGCAAGAGCTGCGTGAGAAGGGAACAATTACATGTAATGGGGTGACCCTGTTACCCTCAGAACCTGGGTGGGTAATAGAACTATTAATAATGGTTCTGTCGGAACGAAATACACACTGATATAGTATTTCTTATTGCATTACTTAGAGAATCCGTCCCTGCGCGGATACCAGGATAATGGACTATCGTGTTGACTGAGTCGGCTGACCAGCAACCCTAATCATACAGGACCAGGTTTCCAAGAGGAGTCGAGGTTCATTTAAGGCTGTCCCACCATTGTTCAGTCCTGATGAAGACCTGCCCTTGATGCGCACAACCAGCGCATCGCTCCCCCGGGGTCGAAACGTCGACGCATTCCTTCTTTCCATGAATCAACTATACAAATACCAACTAGGACCCAAGAATTAATTCATGTACCTATTGGTTTATTGCAATTCTAGTTGGCTTTGTCAAGGAACCGTTTGATTTGACATAAATGTATGTTGTTTTTGCACAAAATTTATGTGGGTTATATGTTGTATGTGTTTTTGTTGGACAGCAAAATTAATGATTTAACATGATTCAGATATGATGGACATATATGACTAAAACTTTATTTCCTTTTTGGTCAGTGTGCTTTGTTTATACTGGTATAGATACCATTATCCTGGTACCCGCGCAGGGACAGATTCTCTAAGTAATGCAATAAGAAATACTATATCAGTGTGTATTTCGTTCCGACAGAACCATTATTAATAGTTGCATGAGAAGGGAAAGCATGGCGCTCTACAGTAGGCTGTAGGCCCGGGAGTCGAGGGTGAGGAGGGATCTTGGGGCCGATTGAGGCCCAAGGGTGAAGCACAGAATAAAAGGCAGGAGGTCACAAGGTTCAAGTCAGAGCAGGAGCCAAATGGCCGATATATTACATTCCCGTGATGTGAGTGTTCTGGAGCTGCCGAAGCTCCATGGCTCCATGTTCGTTTTGTGCTCGAAGAAAATGAAAGGACCAGGGGAGGACCATGAGTCTGGCGGAGAAAGTAAAAAGACTCCAGTGCTGTGGAAGTTTTATATGGAGCTGCAATTTTGAGCTCAGCTCCATCATGTTGTTCTTATACTCTTGGGAAATTAAAGTGCAGGCCCCAGCTTTTGCATTGACCCTATCACTGCCAAGAAACTTTACAGAGCTACGTATTAACTGTCTGTGACCAACAGGGTTGAACAGCTGTGTATCAGATTACTGTAAAACTGTCTACTTGTCCTTTGGACAAAATAGAAATCAAAACCTCTTAGCCCTTGTAAGAAATCTAGATGTCTCGGGCGTCGCAAGATAGGAATTCCCCCACCCCTGATTAAACGCCACATAATTACACTGCACTCAATGCAACGTACACTCCAAATACCACTCAGTGCCACATAATTACACTATCTATCGTCCTCACTCTATCTATCTATCTATGTATTTGTCTATCTATCGCCCTCACTCTATCTATCGCCCTCACTCTAGCTATCGCCCTCACTCTATATATTTATCGTCCCTCACTCTATATATTTATTGCCCCTCACTCTATCAATTTATCGCCCTCACTCTGTCTGTCTGTCTATCTATCGCCCTCGCTCTATCGCCCTCGCTCTATCTATCGCCCTCACTCTATCTATCTATCGCCCTCACTCTATCTATCTCTCGCCCTCACTCAATCTATCTCTCGCCCTCACTCTATCTATCTCTCGCCCTCACTCTATCTATCTCTCGCCCTCACTCTATCTATCTCTCGCCCTCACTCTATCTATCTCTCGCCCTCACTCTATCTATCTCTCGCCCTCACTCTATCAATCTATCGCCCTCACTCTATCAATCTATCGCCCTCACTCTATCAATCTATCGCCCTCACTCTATCAATCTATCGCCCTCACTCTATCAATCTATCGCCCTCACTCTATCTCTCGCCCTCACTCTATCTCTCGCCCTCACTCTATCTCTCGCCCTCACTCTATCTCTCGCCCTCACTCTATCTCTCGCCCTCACTCTATCTCTCGCCCTCACTCTATCAATCTATCGCCCTCACTCTATCAATCTATCGCCCTCACTCTATCAATCTATCGCCCTCACTCTATCAATCTATCGCCCTCACTCACTCTGTCTCTCTATCGCCCTCTATCTATCGCCCTCTATCTATCTCGGTCTATCACCCTTCTATCTATCTATCTATCTATCTATCTATCTATCTATCTATCTATCTATCTATCTATCACCCTCACTCTTTCTGTCTTATCGCACTCACTCTATCTATCTATCTATCACCCTCACTCTTTCTGTCTTATCGCACTCACTCTATCTATCTATCTATCACCCTCACTCTTTCTGTCTTATCGCACTCACTCTATCTATCTATCTATCTCTATCTATCTATCTATCTATCTCTATCTATCGCCCTCACTCTATCTGTCTTATCGCACTCACTCTATCTATCTATCGCTATCTATCTATCTATCTATCGCATCACCACAGCATCACTCAGCACCACTCAGGGGCACCACAACATCACTATGTTCTACCACAGCATCACTGAACGCCACAGCATCAATCTGTGCAACCATTCAACAACAACTGGTTAAAATATGCTCTCTCAATGTTTCAAGCTTTATTACAAATGTCACAAAAAGATGTTAATATTTCACTTCTGATCTATCTATCTATCTATCTATCTATCTATCTATCTATCACCCTCACTCTTTCTGTCTTATCGCACTCACTCTATCTATCTATCTCTATCTATCTATCTATCTATCTCTATCTATCGCCCTCACTCTATCTGTCTTATCGCACTCACTCTATCTATCTATCGCTATCTATCTATCTATCTATCTATCGCATCACCACAGCATCACTCAGCACCACTCAGGGGCACCACAACATCACTATGTTCTACCACAGCATCACTGAACGCCACAGCATCAATCTGTGCAACCATTCAACAACAACTGGTTAAAATATGCTCTCTCAATGTTTCAAGCTTTATTACAAATGTCACAAAAAGATGTTAATATTTCACTTCTGTTCTATCTATCTATCTATCTATCTATCTATCTATCTATCTATCTATCTATCACCCTCACTCTTTCTGTCTTATCGCACTCACTCTATCTATCTATCTCTATCTATCTATCTATCTATCTCTATCTATCGCCCTCACTCTATCTGTCTTATCGCACTCACTCTATCTATCTATCTATCGCTATCTATCTATCTATCTATCGCATCACTCAGCACCACTCAGGGGCACCACAACATCACTATGTTCTACCACAGCATCACTGAACGCCACAGCATCAATCTGTGCAACCATTCAACAACAACTGGTTAAAATATGCTCTCTCAATGTTTCAAGCTTTATTACAAATGTCACAAAAAGATGTTAATATTTCACTTCTGTTCTTGGATTTTCGTCACAATAAAATACACTGAACATAATCTTCACAAAAGTTATTTACAAAAGTTTAAGCTATTGCCATTATAAATTACAATAACTTTTATTTAAGTATTAATTATTTAAAAAAAATTAAAAGCCATTGTTATTTGTAATATTAATATATCTAAGTCACGTAAATACAACCCATATTGCATTACAAATGCTACAGGTGTCACATTTGCGAAAGTTAAAACTATTGGCATTGTAAATGACAAAGCTATTAATTTCGCTATTTTCAAACCCAACACATAAATACAAAATGTGTCATTTACAAATACTAATAGCTCAAACGTTCCTAATGCGAGACCTATTGCATTGCAAATGCTTGTTTTTTTTGCTTTCCTTCTGCTTGACTGAAGGAGCTGAGGTGGAGGAACTTTTTTGGGGATTTTTCTTGTAGATTTGTAAAGTGGCAACAAAGGTATTAGCGAAACAAAGACTCTTGATGTAAAAAATCTTACCTAACTGTAACTACATTAAACTCAATTTCAATACAGTGACAACTGTCACTGTATAATATGTGTGCACACACTTTATTATTTTGTTTTTACATTTGTTTCTCAGTTTAAATAAGCATCTTCTTTTTTTTATTTTTTAAAGGTGTTTCAAATCTAAACCTAACAGCAAAGTTCAAAGGAGCAAGTAGAACAAGAGGGTTTTATATTGTTCACTGTTTAAAGACTTCCAGGTAGTAGAACACACATACCCCGTTAAGTTTGTAGTTTAAAGGCATTTTTGGGCAATCTTTTGGCTAACCTTGCATCAGGGAAGATTGAATAATGTTAAAACATGTCAAGGAAACATACGTTATTAACTGCATTGAAAATCTTAAGATATTGAAGAAAATCATGTAGGTAAATCATTTCTTCACAATGCATTGTTGTTGACAGAATCCTTGCGAAATGCTGCCTATGTTTGGCCTACTTGGGCAAGGATAATATTTTGCCATTGAACTACTATTGAATGAATGTTTTTTGTTAGATGGGAACGTAGAGTGGATGATCGCGGCAGAGTTTACTACGTGGACCATAACACCAGGACAACAACTTGGCAACGGCCAACAATGGAGTCAGTCAGGAATTTTGAACAGTGGCAGTCTCAACGTAATCAACTACAGGGTGCTATGCAGCAGTTTAACCAACGATACCTCTATTCGGTAATTTTCACACTGTTTACTTTTAATACATTAATGGTGCATCCTGGTAGAGTGAGACCATTTTTGGACTAAAATAATTATTACTGTAACTTGTTACCTTACCTGTATTGTTGTTAAATTCACCATAATTAGAAATTCATAACATTTTGTATGCATTAGAATTACCTAAAGCATAACCCAACTCACCAGTTAAGATAACCATAATGAACCCAAACAGTGAATCGGAGATGTTAATGACCTCTCATCAGCAATGTATTGAGTGATCACTGCCATCAACCAATATTGTACTGTATCCTCTAAGCAGTAATATGACACAGCAACTGTTGACTACTACACCTTAGTAGTTAACCCCAATAGCCTGTCCTGAGCAGTAGTCAACACCATCAGCAGGTACTGTACAGTAATAGTCTTCCCAGTCAACAGTGCACAGGACCGTCCAACATAATTATTACTGTCTTCTGTTTACCCCCCAGTCTGCTCTGCATGCTTATTTGCCCAATTACCTGCAAATGCTGCTTAATACTGTCCAATAAGCCAATGTCCTGCAGAATGTGAGTCAGCCTTTACTGTGCATCCTCCATTCCGTTAACTAGTACTGTCCATCTGCAGTGGTCCCTTCTTTACTTGTGTTTGGATCTAAAGGGACTAAAAGGGTGGATGGAAAATGAGGTCAGTCTTGGTGATAGGTAGAGAAGGAATCTGCATATGTAGAATGACACTTAGTGTGGGTTGATGGGAGAAGAAATGTCTTTGTGGGCAGTGGGGTTGCAAATAGATTGGTAGAGGTAGGCAATGAATCTGCAATTGTTTTGCTTTAGTTTAAAATAGGAGGAAAAGAGACTGAGCTGTGGAACTTTTCTGCAAAACAAGTAAATATTGATTGTTGGAATTATTCGGAAGAGACAAACCTAATGTCTGCCACCCTCCTGCATAAAGTCCATATTTCATTGAAGAAATACTGAACGTGTTGACACATCAAAGACCTTTTTAGTGAGTAACACTCAACTTGTCCGCAAGTGTACTAGAGTCAACAGGCTTCTCTTCGATGCTGTATGAAATCCCCTAGACACAAGGAAACAAAATAACTACCAGAAAATAGATTATTAACTTTCAATTTGGATTTATGGGTATTTTCTTACTTATGATTGCGCCAAAGAATTAAGTATACACCCAAATGTTGTTGTTTAACCCCTCCGGCACTGCACAAATTTTCCCACTGTGCAGGAGAATTAATAAGTGGGAGGGATTCGGACTGCCCCCGGCCATCATCAGCACACGCCCACCGTGACGTCGGACGGCCGGGGCCGTCCTGAGCACCGAAGAGGTTAAGGGGAACAAAGAGGATAAAGTCCGAGTTTAGAAGTCATACCAAGTGGGCCTCATTGGTCTCCATTTGGCAAAAACATAACAAATCTTTGGTTTAGAGAACATCCTTTGTTTGACTCCTTGAACTACAAGGTACTCCGCAATTGGGCATGTGCAGCTAACCAGACTTTTGGATTGCTAAGCTTTTGTGGAGCGCCTAGTTGCTGTCTACTTACAGTACAGTTCTACCATTTGCGAGACCTAATGTAGAGACTGCTAGAGCAGGGTACAAGCAATGGGGTAAACAGAAGGAACACCTGATTATTGTTTAGGTCCGGAAAAAATAACCCCATGAAGGATTGGATTGGATGAAGGTAGTGGTCTCAGGCTCGGGACTACATACAGACGTCCAGCTGTTCTTGGTGGAAGATGAGCTGCAAAGATGTTTCAAGAGTTTAGATCATGGCCAATCTATTTCAGTGCCTGCAGGTAAGAAGGAGCAGGGTGAGCGAGGTGCATACAATGTGGTGTATGAATATGCTTTAGTATCAATCAGTTGTTCTGGGAGTGCAAGGGACCCTGGACAGTGACTGGACTTGTAGAGTGTGGAATAGAGGTCCAGTCATGCAGCAGCAGATTTGGTGCTCCCCCAGCACCGGTCCGTGCTGTGCAACCAGCAGAAAATGGCTTACTGTGAAAGTGGGTTCTATCTTTGTTGTAGGCTGGCATCCCTACAACCCTACAAGAGTTGCTCAGGTAGTTTTGTCTTGGATCCCCTGATCTCATTATGGGCCAGAGTTCCTCTAGCACTTGTGGAGAAAGTTTACTAACAGTTTATTATGTTGAATGGAAGCTTAGGATATACAGGAAACATGAATCTAAGTCTTTAGAGTGTGATGGAGGGCCTACACATTAATGACTTTGTAAAAGATGCAAAGAGAGTCTGAACCTAGGTCTGGTGTGTATTTATTACAAAGGAGAAAGCTGTAACCAACATAAAGGTGTAACAAGGAGCATAGTACCTTTAAATTGGCAAGATGTGCATAAATGGATGATGATTATAGCTAGAGTGAACAAACCCAGTCTTGAGATGGTTGAGAGTAGGTTGTGACTGTTGTGATTCAACTTGTTTGACATGGTCTCCCAAACCTTCTCTATTCAACACCTACATGATGTCTGAATCCAAGGATACGCACTCCGATGGATTTGCCCCTTCCAGACTGGAAGGACCCAGACACTGAGTCTTTTTGACATATATGTGATCTGTCTAGCTAGCATAATCCTCTCTCACAACCTCAACATCCTCTCATATGCTAACCACACAACCCATTGTCTTTTCAAGGACAAGACACCCAGTACTGACATCAGGTTCAGTGCTTGCATGACGGAAATCCCTCGCTGGATGTAGACCAGCTCTCTAAACCTGAATGCCGACAAGACCAAAATTGTCACCTTCGGGAAGAGCACTTCACCGTGGGTTGCACCTTGTGGGCAACCGAGCCAGGACCGGCTACCACCCCGACAAGAACCTTACGATCGTCATTGACAGAAAACTTGAAATGACCTTCCAGGTCGACGCTGCCTTATCTCATGTTTCATAACCTGAAGACGGAAAAGAAGATTTTCAAATGGCTCCCTATCAGAAGCGGCAAAACAGTCACAAATACCCTCTTAACAAGCAATGTGGACTATGGGAACACAATCAACAAAAATCGCAACTTAAGTCCGAATTCTGGGACCAGAATCACTCTCAACCTCCAATGCCACACTTGCATCACTTCACACCTGAATGAGCTCAACTGGCTCCCCATCCACAAAAGGAGTAAAATTCAGGCTCCTCACCCACACTTTCAAGGTACTACTTAACACTGGTCCAGCGTATCTCAACAATCGCATCTGCTTTCATAAACCATCCAGACACCTCCACTTATCCGGACTCTTACATGTAGACATCCCGTAATCTTCTGCTACATCACTCCTAAAGTGTGTTATGACCTGCGGCTACATAGAAGAGCTTCCTCCTCACTTCTTAAATTCTGCAAGAAACTGAAGAACTTTTTTTGAGCTTTCCCACTAGACCCTAGATTGGTTATACTCTCACCTGCTCAGCACCAAGATACCATCTCTGCGATAGTGCACTCTACAAAGCTGCATACAGCCCATAACTGAGTGGATTCTGGAGGCTACAGCTTGGTGCCTGATGACCCTGAAGAGCCTTGAGGGTTTGCTTTGCAGGAGAAAAGGATCTTTTTTTTTTTTAGGTCCTCATTTGCCTTTATCATACCATTCCGCTTTTCTCACCAGCTGAAATGTCCATAACCTCATTTGCTGACACAAGTAACCGACAATGGTGTAGCTATAGGGCACCTTTAATCAATGACTCACACCCTGTCGAAACCTGTACGCATTAATACCCGGTGGAGGGAAACCTACCACCATGGGAAGAGAGATGCTATCACCCGAGGCAGAAAAAGGCGTAATCATAGGACCACTGGCCTAACATAGCAATAATTTCACCAATTCAAAACAGGTGCACAAAATTCCTGCCTGCTGCGTCCCTTAATCATACTATCTAACTTTGCCACATGTTTTACAGAAGATACCCAGTCTTCATAACTTGGTGGAATTGATGATACCCACAATTTGCAGATCTCTCTGCGGGTCAATAAAACCGTATAAAATATTACATTTATATGATTCTTATTTCTAACACTTTCAATGTCCATCAATAACAAAAATAACTACTAAAGTGCTTTCCTCAACTTGAATCATCAAAGCATGAGAGAGCGCTTTACTCACGGCCATCCAAAAGGGCTGGATCTTTGGACAAAGTAAAAACATATGGAGATCATCTTCCTTCATGCTTCCACATTTTGGGCACGCCACATCTCCTCCTCGGCCGAACTTTGATAACTTCCGTGGAGACCAATAAGCCCTGTGGACGGTGAAGAGATGGTTCCTTCTAAGGTATGCAGGTTTTACTATTTTGTATAAAGTACGCATAGATACTTGCCATTGATCTTCCAGCGCAGTAGACCGCAAGCATCTGCCCCAAAGTTCATCCGGGAGGTTGAAGTTCCCATCCTCCATGTCCACCATATACCAGTACCAAAGTGCGATTTCCTTGACTGGAGACTGCCTGGAGATGACTTTTTCCTCAAATTCGTTATAGCCTCCAATCTCTGTACTAGAGGATTGAAACCAGCTCAGGACTTGAAGATATTTAAATCTTGAAATTCTTTGATCTGATAACTGGTTACATTCCTCCCAAGACATCAGTTGATTCTTGTGTAGGAGGTGATTCCAAACAGCTAGGCCCGCTTCCCTCAAGGGTAAGGCCAACACATCTTTGGCCCATTCAGGGGACCCCGGAGAATCCCAGATAGGAGCATAATGGCTAAAATATGGCAACTTCACCGTTCTCCTAACTCTCTACCATGTTTCAGCCATACCTCTTAAGATTTTTAGCCTTACTTTTTTGAAGAACTTTGGGTCCGCATACTTAAACATAAAACCTCCTTCCTTTAAGTTGTGGCTTCTCAACTGGACCTCGAACAGCCTGCCTGCTTCTGAATTGCATGGTGTAAGCAGAAGCATTCTTCCATTTTTTAACATAAAAGGCCACGAGTACAACCGCAAATCTGGTAACGCTAGGCCACCTTTTTCCAACCTCCTTCTCAACTTCTTCCAAGAAATCCTTGGCCCCTTAGAGGCCCAAATGAAAGAGCTAATCTGGCCCTGGAGTTTCAAAAACCAAGCTTTAGAAAAGGGGAGAGGGATAGACTAGAATAGGAACGTAAACTTTGGTAGGATTACCTTTTTTATAAGATTAACTCGGCCAAACAGGGTCAGAGGGAGATGCGCCCAGTTCTTCAACAGGATGGCTACTTCCTTCTTAACTCTCTCGAAATGTACTTCAGTGAGCTTAGCAATGTCCTCTCTAATCCTCACCCCGAGGTATCTCATCTCCTTAGTACATCTTATTCCATCTGCTGTGAGATTCCAAATCATAATCACGTTTTTTTCCTTATTGATCTTATACCCTGAGATTTTTCCAAAATCAGTAGTAGTTAAAACAGCCTCAAGAGCACTAATGAACCTCACTAGTAAAGATCAAGATATCGTCTGCATATATAGACCAATCTTTTTGCTCCAGCCATTATAATTGAACGTTCGAATTCCAGCATTACCCCTAAGCCGTCTGGCTAGTTGCTCTGTATACAGATTGAATAAAAGGGGGGACAAAGGACAGCCCTGCCTTGTTCCCCTTGATATCTGAACTGGTTCTGTCAGGGCTCCATTAACTAAAACCCTAGCAAGAGGCGCAGCATATATACCCTCCAGCACTTTACCTATATTCGGGCCCAGGTTAAGAGATTTGACTACTGTTTTTAAGAAGACCCAATGAACACTGTCGAAAGCCTTGGTGGCATCCAGTGCCAATACCGCCAAAGGAAGACTATACGTGGTGGCCAGATCTATTGCCCCAATAAGATTAAATGTCAATTCTTTAAGCATTCGCCCTCGGATAAAGCCCTTTTGATCTTCATGCACAACCAAGGGAATAACCACATTTGACCTTTCTGCTATGATCTTTGTAAATAGCTTATAGTTGCAGTTCAAAATTGACACTGGCCTGTATGAATCACAATTTTTGGGGGATTTACCAGGTTTCAAGATTGAAGTTATAGTGGCCTCTTTCCAGGAATCGGGAAACTCATCCTAGACATAAAGATGGCATTAAACATGTGTAACAGAATTTGTACCAGGGTATCCGCCAGGACACTATAAAGTTTGTGAGAGGTCCATCAGCTCCCGGGGCCTTTCCTTTCTTCCCCTCACCTATTGCTTTCAGTAGTTCCCCTGTGCTAATCTCTCCATTCAGATGGCCAGTTTTCTCTGTTGGAAGCTGCTCATACGAGTCTTGTGGTAACCAACTAAGCACTTCTTCCAGGGTGACCTCTAGATCCTCCTTATAAACATCTTCATAATGCTTATAGAATGCTTTTTCAATCGCCTGGTTATCAGATAATAAATCTCCAGTTTATTCACACCTGATCTCTTTAATTGTGTTTCTAACCCAATCGCTCTTATCTTTCCAGGCTAATAGCTTACTATCTCCCTCCCCATACTCAAAATGCTCTAAGCGACTTGTTTCCCATCTCTCCCTAACCTTTGCCTGAATAGTGGCAGACAGAGTTGTTTTTAATGACTCGATCTCAGCCTGGGATCCTGTTGTCCCTGATCCTCTACAGATATCAGACTAGACTCCAGCACCCGGATTTGTTCCTCTAAACCTAGAATCTTATAATGATATACTCTTCTTCTAGCTGCTACCAGAGAGCCTAGTCTGCCTCTCAGAAAGGCCTTTCTAGGAATACCAGACTATTCCCAGCGAATAGGAGCCCCGGTTATTATAAAAAAAACTCCACTGTCTCTAGTTTCAGTATACTAATAGCCTGTGGCTCAAGCAAGATAGAGCGATCCAATGTCCATCTAGACTGAGGTCTTTCCTGGGCCAGGTTTATACCTAGCATTATAGCTGAATGATCTGAAAGGTGTACCCCTATATGTAGAAAATCTATAACCAGGTCCTTTAACTTATTATCCATTAAAAAATAATCGATCCTGGAATGATGGCTGTATTTCCTATTATGAAATGTATAATTTCTACAAGGGCCCGCTCTCTGTCGCCAGATATCACACAGGCCCAATTGTTTATTCATGTGATGTACCAACGCCAACATTTTTGGATTTACTGCTGCTCTACTGTTTGATGATCTATCCAGCTTATGATCAATCACGGCATTAAAATTCCCTGCCATGATGAGCGGATCAGGAAAATTAAGTAGCTCTGGATATAAATCTTCAAGGGGACCAGTATCATCCTGACTTGGGCCATAATAGCCGACTAACGTGTACTTGTGCCCGTAAATCCTTAATTTGGCTACCAGCCACCTTTCCGAGATAGTTGACACCTGACCCTCTACTGTAATGTCCATCCCTTTTTTAATCAAAATTGCAATCCCCTTAGTCACCGCCACCTGGTTTGTTACAAGTGCACTGGAGATCCATTTTTTTTACTTTAAAAAAATCATGACTCTCAACCTCTGTCAAGTGGGTCTCCTGCAAAATAATAATTTGTGCCAGACAGTCCCTCAAATACGGCCATATTCTTTCTCGTCTTGCCCTAACCCGCAACCCGTTCACATTCCAGTAGATTATTCTTATCTCGTTAACTACTTTCTTGGACAATATCTGGGAATTTCATGCTGAATCAAACGCTGACTTGGAACTAAAATATTAATCTGGCAAATGAGGATTTAAAAAAAAAATTACCACGATGCTCCCCACCCTGCCCCTCACTACATAAGAACCTCCCACCCCCCCCAGGAAAACCCTTCTCTGACTTTACAACATAGGAAGCCCTTTTAGGAACCCTTCCACCAGAGTTGGGACACAAGTGAAACCAAACAAAACAGTATATCAAAGTAAGAGAAGAAAAGAAAAGCAGACTTAAAATAAAGCTGTACACAGTCACTTTTTTTTTTTAACACTTTTTTTTTCCTGTTCAGGAATTATGCTCCTTACAGGGACCCTGCCTGCATACCCTCCAAGAACCTATTCACTTCTTCGACAAAACGGAAAGAGTGCATCTTGTTAAACATCATCTTTAACATCACTGAAAATGTTTGCTGCACTGACGCACCAATCTTCCTAAGAGGTTCAATTCTTTTGCCCAGCTCCCATTGTCTATTTGCCGTTTCGCTCTAAATATCAAATCTAAATTGAAGTTTATCTCCATCCCCTTTTTATGACAGGGCACGAGACAGAATCTTCTCCTTAAGGGAGTACGTCAAGAAATTTACCAAAATCCTCCTGGGTTTAGCCCTATTTGGGTTAGGCCTATAGGGGTCCCTGTGTATTCTCTGTATGTCTTTACTTATCTCCTCCTCCGATTCCTCAATCAGTAGCTTTTTTTTAAACAGGTGAACAATAAAGGATTTAATGTCCTCTCCTTCCCTAACTTCTGGTATCTTCAAAAACTTCATATTATTTCTTCTCTGAAAATGTTCTAACCTTTCTAACCTCTCCTGTTCTCTCTCTCTCTTTTTTAGGACCTCTAGTTCGGCTGCATTATTCTCTACTGTTTCTTTAAGAATCTTTACTTCCCCTTCCAGGATCACCGTCCTTGAACTTAGGTCATCAAACTTTTACTCCAAATTGTCACAAACACCTCTAATGTCTTTCTGGGTACACTCTGAGACTTCGAAACAATTTTTTATTTCTGTCGTAAGAGCTGTAAGGAGATTAACAATAGACGTGTCATCTTGCGGAAGAGTTTATCGATGGGAACACTGCTCTGTACTAATAGGCTTAATAGCTGTATCTTCTTCCTCGTGAGCTACCGGGTCCTTAGCTGGGCCTGAGCCTAAGAAATCATCATCTGGAGCCGGTTCTATGGCCAAAACCTGATAGCGATTTGGAGAAACATCATTAACCAGTCTCCCATACTTGGGGCCTGATTAGAAACCATAGTGGGGGCCGAGACAGAGGGAGAGGAAGAGGGCTGAGACATCCGATTATCCCTACTTTCAAGCGGGTGCTCATCCATCCTTGGCTGAAGACTATAACTTAGAATAATACTCTTCGGTAAAATTTTAAAGTATGTTCTGAGTGAAGGTGTAACTTTAATTTTATGCTCAACACTTGTCCTGTTCTTCATTGATTTATTCCGTGCTGCTGCCCCTGTCTCTGTTCCCTTGACCACCCGTTCCCTTGTTATCTTAACTGCTTTTTGGTTGCCTCTAATCCCCTGAACTCCTTCTGCTTTTGTTCCGGAATCTGCTTTACTTGAGGTTACCACTGCTTCTACTTCCTCAAGATTGGCCACTTGAGTACTCCTCAGCGTGTATCTGGACAAACCTGGACCCTCCTTAGCACTCACCAACCCCTTTCTTCTCCCTCTATTAGATTAAGGGCTCATGCACTTCAAACCGGGATGAACAGAGGTAGGGGAATCGTCAGGAAAAACACAACCTAAAACCCCTACCTCATTCAGCAGTGTAGCTCGTTTGTTCTGACTTGCGGTAAATGCCAGTGCAGGAGCAGGTTTACTTGCAGTTTCAATTGCAGCTCTCTGTCGTCCTGTTTGGTCTTCTAACTGAATACTTGGCTCTGGGGGACTGGTGCTGCTCTGCCGTCCCCTGCCCCGACACTACCTACGACCCACTTAACCAGCAAGGGAGACTTCCACGGCGTGTTACGCTGTCTTCATAATCCCCAGCTGCCAGTTACCTCTTCAAAAGTGACTCGGTTCGACACTAATCGTCCGTAATCTGCTCTTTTCCTCCTCTCACATTTCCTGCTAATACATTACTTAGTTTCACCTAATTTCGCCTCATTTCGAATAAAGAATGCTCCTCTTGGTTCCGGACTCCTGCGACCCGCCTTCTAGCTGGCCGCCATGTCCCCCCCCCCCCCCCCCTCCCCCCCTCCCAAGGATCAAATGGAAGGGGAAAAAGATTGGACGAGGCACTTGGTGAGACATCCTTGAGAAAGAAAATTTAAGTTGTGCTTACTTTTCAAAAGAGTTAGTGCAGCAGTTCTCAATATTTTTAGCCATTACAGTTTACTTTTTGTTTCTGTTCCCCTCCCTATCTGACTTGCCTTTCAGTAGAGAGAGTAATGCGGCAAAAGTAAATATGGAGCCAACAAACACTTACTTGACATTGACTAGTGCTTAGTAAGGATTGTTTATTTCTAATCTCAGTTAGGATTATTAGTATTAGAGGTACTTTATTCTGATTTTCGATATTAAGTTTCAAAGTGAGTCACTTACGGGACATTACAGAATGTGCAAGTTGAGTGTGGTGTTTTTTAGGCCTCTTTTACAATAATGAATGCATGCTTTCCTTTCTACCATGAATTGGCACACTGATCCTTAATGTCTGGAGGAGGTAATAGCCTAACAAAACAAAGTCTGCATGTGAGTTAAATCTAATGTTCGAGGCATGTGTGGCGGTATGTACAACAGCTGTAAATACTCCTGCCATCTAGTAATGGGCCCGGATGTGTACAGGCTGTTTTTCTTCGAAGAAGTCTTTTGTGTTCAGAGGTGGTGATAATGCACATGGTCATCGACTTCGTTGTTTGATAATTTTCTTTACGCCTTTTTGTTAAGGTGTGTACTACTCTGTTCTGGTCGACACCATTGTGCTGCTCTTTTTTGTTCGCACAGTTCCTTCCCTCTCTGTATTTAACTACAATTGCATCTCCCTTTCTTTCTGTCTCGGGCTGACGTTTGATTACTTCGCTTGAGTGAGGCCCGGCTCGGCTGTGTCCCCTCCTGACTTTGCCCTTCACAGCCTCCTCCCGTCTCTGCTTTGCCTCTCTCCATCATGCCTAGACATTGACAAAATGGACTCTATTTTGGTACTGTCTGTGCTACCATGCAAAATATCTTCAAACCTATCTCCATCAGGGCTACAATCTGTGCCTGTCGCCAGAACACAACCGAATCCTTCTGCTCCAAGATTCTTTGCGGCCTTCACGCTCGTCGACTCAAGATATTGCATAGGGGTGGAGACGACACCTGAGACCTTTTTAGTCCAGAGGACATCGAAGGGGAACATCATCCACAATAGTCGACTTCAGATACAGAGACTTTCTTCCCTGAAGAAAGTTCTTGCTCTGCCCTGGAGATCGAGGACCCTCTGTCAGCACAGCAGTCCATGAGTACAGCACCCTCTCATCCTCGACACCACTCTCAATCCAACAGCCTTCAGCTCAAGGGCACTCAGGCACTCTCGAGCACCAGATTCAAGCTGTCGGACTACCACTGCCTTTGGGCCATGGTCGGCACCGACAAACCACTTTTGACGTCCTGCCTCTGCGTCAAGCAGCTGGTCTGACACCAGCGGAGTAGAAGTGATTCTCCATAAACTACAGTAGGAGCTTGAATGAAGGTAGAAACATCTAGTCCTCCACCTCCACACAGGCTTCATCCTTTCCTGCTGGAACGATGGATTTGGACCCAGTTCTTTGGACTGGGTTGAGTGTGTGACATTGATCCACATTCGGTCCATCACCTGTTGTGTTTGCATATTCCGCCCTAAGTGCGCTGGGGATGCCCAGACGTGGGTCCCAGGCACTCCACACCACTGGAGTCAAGCTAGCCGGGCTGATGAGAGGTGTTACCTCGAAACCGGTCCGGTCCTCGGATGCTTGATTCCGTTCTAGGAAGGACATGGCTTTTGTAGTTCGGACTGGACTGTTCCCATGGGGCACAGGGTCAGAGCTGATTTGCATATCGCCATTGTCTAACCCAGGGTGGTGTGGAGTGCAAAAAAACGATGGATTTGGGCCCAGATCTTTGGACTGGGTTGAGTGTGTGACATTGATCCACATTCGGTCCATCACCTGTTGTGTTTGCATCATCCTTTCCTGCTGGCATACCCCCAAAACGTCAGCTGTCCTTTGACATTCCAGTTCCAGCAAAACAATGCAAGAAAGCAGATAAAGCTACCAGCCCATCACCCCCTTGCACAACCATCTCCTCACCCTTTTCCTCAGCCTTCGTCCTCCCGCAAGGTTCTCCAGGGGACCCTCTTGACATCACACCTTGGGGATCTCTAGGTTGATGACCCATTTGACACTCCTCCGCATGGTGACCCATGGGACTCCTACGATGTAGACCCACCAGGGGGCACAGACCTCGACCCCCCCCCCCCCCCCGGATGTTTCTACGTCCTATCAGGAGCTCATTGGTAGGGCCTCCTCCTTTCATAATGTGGAAGTCCACACTGAGCCCTTAGAGGAGAACTTCTTCTTTGAAACACTCTCCTTCACCACCCAACTCCCAATGCTCAAGGACATGTTACGTCACACTCCTGACATTTTTAAAGACCCTGTCCACGCTAGTGTTAGAACACCTAGGGTGGATAAAAATATTAAGTCTCCCCTTATGACCTATCTAAGTACTCATTCAGCTCCTGCCTGACTCTCTGGTGGTCACCAGTGCCTGTGAGTGATCCAACTCCCAGGTTAGTGGGGATGCCCCTCCACCAGAAATAAAAAGTAAACGCATATATGCAGAAGGAAAAAGGGTGGCCAACCAAAGGCGTATAGCTCATTCTGTTGGCCTTCTAGCCATATATAAATGCTAACGTGCAAAAAATGGAGCAAAAGATAATTTCTGAAAGCAAGCAGATATCTAACAACTCTATATGCTGTGCTCTACATGCAGCAGACACTGCTGCGAGGGGTGTAAATTCCAGTGTTCTGCTACGCAGACACGCCTGGCTCTGTATCTCTAGCTTTAAGTCAAAAGTTCAACAGAACCTGCTGAATATGCCTTCTGATGGTCAGCATCTCTTTGGTCCTCCAGTAGAACAAACCATATAGAGAAGGTAAAAAAATACAGGAAACTGCCAAAGCGATGGGGGCACTTCAAACACCTGCTCTCCATGGCCTCTTTTGCCGCATACCTTACTTGAGAGGGTCAAAGATCAACTCTCTTGAAGACTCCACATCCTAACTGCACATCCAGGGCCAGCAATGCTCCCCATGGGGTTATTTTAGAGGGCCTATAGAGGCAGAGGCAGGGGTAGCGCACCAAAAGGAGCTACACCTATCGCCAAATGCTGCATTGCCATAGTACCTCATGCCAGGCTTCACATGCATCTGTTGCAAGAATGCTTAGCGCAAGAGTGGTCTTAAGCAGAGGGCCATTGGGGTGATCTAGTGTGGATCGACCGCCACACTTACAGCTCTCTGTAGTGATGGATCACCATCAACTAATTGCAGGGGTGGTCTTTCCTCGACCTGGTTCCCAGAGAATTGTTACAACAGACTCCTCCCTTACTGAGCGGGGATGTTCATTTACAAAATCTGATTTTCCAGGGTTACAAGAAAGCCAAGCACCAGGACCTCCTCATCAACTTCTTGGAACTTCTAGCAGTTCACCTATTGTTGAAGGCTTTCCTACCTCAACTGATAGGCAAGGTTGTTCTTGTACGGAAGGACAATATGACAGCCATGTATTACTTTTAGGAATAAGAGGGTGACACGCTCTCCACAACTGTCTCCTCTATCCCAGAGCATTTGGCTTGGGCTGTTTGCCACAAAATTCATTTGCTAGTGCAATATCTTTCAGAGTTGGCCAAATATTTTGCCGACCTCTTCAGCAGGATGCAGCAACAAGTCCTTTAGCGGTGGGAACTCAATCCGCAAGTTACTCCGCTACTGTCACAGATGGAGGTTTCCACAGATGGACATGTTAGCAACAGCAGCAGAAAATGCCAAATGCCCAAACTTTCCCTCAGGTTCCTTCACCCACAGCCCAGCGACAATGCACTATGGATGTACTGGTCAGGGATATTTGCTTGTGCTTTTCTTCCTCCTCCCTCTTCTTCCTTTTTGTTCGGAGGCTTCGGCAGGCATCCCTTAGACTCATGCTAGTGGTACCCACATGGGCCTGCCAGTCCTGTTTCACAACTTTGCTCGAGCTATCTGTGGTTCCGGGCAAGAGGCTCCCCAACAAGCTGGACATTCTCACATAGGACCATGGAGAAATCAGGCACTCAGATCCCGCAACTTGCAATCTGGCTCCTGAGGTCATAGAATTTGATTACTTTAATCTTAACCTTGAATGCAAGACAATTCTCAAGGAAGCACACAAACTACCACTTATGCCTGCAATGCAGCCAAGTGGAAAAGATCTATGTACTACTGTCACTCAAAAAATATTGATAGTTTGAAAGCGAAAGTACAGGACATTGCCTGTTACTTCACTTGCAAGTTTCTGGTCTGGCCATTACCTACATACTGTTACACCTAGCTGCAGTGGCTGCGTACTTTCAGAATTGACAACACATCTCTCATCATTAAAACTTTCATGGAGGATCAGAAAAGGATCTTTCCTCCCCGGGTCCCACTGGCGTGTTCATGAAATCTCAGCATTGTACCTGCTTGACTCATGAGCCCTCCTTTTGAGCCCCATCCACTCCTGCCCTCTTCAGTTCTTATCCTGGAAGATGGCATTTCTGGTTGCTTTCACCTCACTCAGACGTGTCATTGGGCTTCAGGCATTAACCCTGTTAGGACATTTTTTTCCAAGTACATAGAGAAAGGATTGTCCTGCACAGCAATAAAAAATACCTCCCTAAAGTAGTTTCACTTCCCAAAACCTAATTCACTTGCAGAATTAGCTTTCCATGCTTTGGTTGGATTAGCCCTCGGTACTAAGTTGATAAAACCAGACCATTTAGAAAATGACAACATTTGTCGCTTTCTGCGAATCCCCAAAGGGAAGGCTCTATCAGACATGCAATGCTAAAGCTAAGAGGACTCTGCACACTCGACTGTGGAGAAAGGAGCATCTATGGCTTTCCTGGGGAACATCCCTATAGCAGACGTGCAAAGCAGATACCTGGACCACAACGCACACTTTAACAAAACATCACTGTGTGGATGTCCCAGATGTCCTAGTCCACCAACAAGCTAATGTTTATCAGGCAATTCTCCCTACACTCTTTCAATCTTCTGCAACACCCACTGGCTAGCCACTTCTTTTTTGGGAGGACTGCTTTGTAATCTATGCACAGCATGTGTATCTACAGTCACACGTGCTTTGAAAATGTTACTTACTCTGTAAGCATCTGTCCGTGGCATGTAGTGCTGTAGATGCACATGCGCCCACTCCCCTCCACGGATGCCTGTGGCTGTTGCAGTATCTTTTATTATCCCTTTTTCCTCTTATGCATGATCTCTCTCCTTAGAACCACCAGCAGTTTTGGTTTACCTTCCCTGGTGTGTCTGGATGCAGAGGTGCTGGTCACAAGGATAGTCTTGATTGCTACAGCTGAAGTCAATGTAGAAAACCCGTACCAGGAAAAGGTTGCAAGTGGGAACTTGAGGACAAGTCCGTCAGAACCCAAGGAGAGGTGGGGGGGATAGGGGGAGGGGGGGGGGCTCGGTTCTTGAGGGTCTCAGGGGTAAGGGTGCACCATCAAAGACTTGGGCTAAGGGGCTCAGGTGCAGAGGTGTTTTGTCTGTTGGGTTGCTTGTGTTGGAGGCTCTCACTGGTTAGGTCAACCTGGAGATGTGTACAAAACAAGGCGGTAGGAGCTTTGAAGTCCCTGACCTCGATATGCGAAATCACTAACCATCCTGGTGGACGAGGCGTGACCACCTTCCTCTGGGGCAGACATTGTTTCTGACCTCAGACAGCATGGACTCTACTCTGCAGGGAGTTAAACTAATCTGTGGTGGCAGGCTGGTGGATATCCGCCAGGCAGCACACTAGACAGCGATAGATTTTTCAGGGAGCACCTCATGGTACATGTGTGGTAAATATTTTACCTAATCTGTTTTTCCATATAATTATCATTACAAGACAGTTCATAAAAATGAGAGGCAGAGTCCGTGGTATCTGAGTCTTACGGGTTTTAATGGGAAGAAAACCTCGAGGTTGGAGATCATGTTCCGTCACCACTAGGGTTCGGGAAGGGACAGTCAACGTTTTATTAACATTACACATTATATATAGTAAAGTAACATCATTGTATCCAATACAGTAGGCGTAACAGGTGAAAAAAGAAGATAAGAACACATGTGCGTAACAGGAGGCGTGAAAGAAGGCGTATAATAGGCGTACACGGAGGCGTGCACTGTACATGTCAGAGAAACGTCATAGGAATCGTCACATGTGGGTGGGTGCATAGAGAAAGTTGCAGGATCAGCAGAAAATGCGGATGCGCGCGCAGCTTGCATGACGTGACATAGATGTGTAACTGGGGAGAACTTTAACACTAGTAGAGGAGACAGAAGTCTGGGATGTCAGAACGACCTGGACCTATAACATATCTGATATCTTATGTTTGGAGGATGTATTATCTGGAGTAAAAGGTCTCTCGGGCAGAGGCTAATCTATACTGAATACTGGTGCGTGCATATATGTCTACGTGCAGGGGCCATAGGCCTACTATGGCAACGGGAACTGAAAATTACTTGCATGGAGACAGGAAAGCTTGCTCTTCAGCCGGGGAGATGTTTACCTAAATCACTAGACAGGAATGTATTTTCGAGGAGGCTGAACAGATAACTTGAAGGCAAAATACGATCTTGGCAGGCAGGCCAGGTTGAGCCAGGCACCGCTTCGCTTGGCAGGAAGTAAGGCAGGGGTCAGGGATACGCGTCCATGCTGCAGCTTTCAGAGGCAAGAGGCAGAAAGGGCTTAGAGACAGAAATCAGGGCCTAGCTCGGCAGAGCCAGGAAAACCGTAAAAGTGTACCAGGTAAAGACGTTGGCATGGTATGGTTAGGAACTGAATTATCGATCCATTCATGGTGGATCTGAAAGAGGACATGTTAACGTTGGACGCAAATGTATTTGGGTCTTCATATTCGGTCATGGAGGGAAATTACATGTACTTGAAGCAAGTACATGGAGCCGTTGGGGTACACGATAGGGGACATACTTGATCATAAAAATTTCAATTACCTCATTCCCTCCTTGTCCCCTACGGACCCTTCATGATATATCAATCTTCATGAGTCCATCTATCTGTTCATATAACATCATTTGCTCATCTTTTTTCATTCGGGATTTAGAACGTGGGCTTGGATGGGGAATACATGATGTGGCACACAGACCACAAATCGCCGGCCCACATTGTAGACATAGGCAACAACTGAATACTATGAGGAGGGCTATGCCAAGGAAGGATAGGACTTTCCATCCCCAGGCTGATAACACGCTCCAGAGCCAACCGGACCAAGTCCAGGTGCCTGGATTCTGGTGTATCTGACTTGCAATCTTGTGGAGCCGAGTTATGGCTCTATATACTGACGGTGCATTATTTGGAATGAAAAACCAGCAGCTAGATCCGATGACTCTACAAGCCCCGCCCCTATCTGCCAGGATGACGTCAAGGACGAGACGATTTTGAAGAACGACAAGTCTCATAGCAGACTGTTCGTCCGTTAAGTTACCTAGGGCAAAAGTAGTTTCATTCACTACAGCTTCAAGGGTTCTGGTCAATCTACGTATCAATTTACTATTTGAAACAGTGCCTAAATAAGGGAAGAATCCTTTATTGAAATCTGTGTATTGTTCCCATGTTGTTTCAGTGTAATCGACAATCGGGAGATCTCTCTTAGGTCTAATATGAACGAGATGTGAATTTCTATGATAATCAGGTGGGGCTAGGAAAACAGGTGGCAGTAAGAATGCAATGTAACAAGTACCATCCCAGTCTGGAGGTAAACTTATATAAGCTGTTAGGCCACAAATGAAATAGGAATGTCGGGAAGCTTTGAATGTAGACTTGCCCTTATCACTGAATTCAATAACTGTATTACAATCGCTGTGTCCTAGATGTACTGAACCATTCTTTCTAACGCATAGGTCACCCTTCACTGGTAAAACTGAAATTGAGGGTAAGTTCGAACTAGTTTCTGATTGAACATTCAAAATCATGAGGTTAAGTGTAAAATTGCCTAATCCATATACTTCGTTTTCCAGATCGGTACCTGTCATTTGGGGAAGACCCTCCTTGTCAGGGAAACATGCCTTATGCATAACGGTATTCAGGTCTCCCCATATCCAATTACCTTGAGAAACTTGGGACTTACTATCTAATGAGGACATTAATGTAAACCATGCACCACATGAACCATTATGTGTAAACGGGTAAGGAAAAAGAGGCAAGGCTCCTGCCATCTTCTGGTAGGGAGGGAGTCGGCCACATACCCAGCAATTAGTAGCATTGCTGGTCTGATGGGAATGATGCAACATACGGATGAATGAATTGTTACGCAGTGCAAGTCGATATGAGAGTTCATGCGGGGGCAGATCACTAAAGGTGTGGTCTGCGGAGTCATTGAAAGAAGAATGTGCTTGTATAGGAAAATATACATGTAAAACATAGCTTAGGCATATAATCGTAAGACTCAGAATAAACATGACAATTAAAGTAACGATACATCTGCTCCAGAGATTCTTGCAATATTTCTGTTTCTTGATCTCCTGTCTATCTCTCTCTCTATGGGGGTCTAGCTTGTACATGTCAGGAACCTGTCTAACCGCTTCACCCAGGGGGGGACTTAAACAATTAAACTGTCTGACTTACTAGACCTCAACTTTAATCGGTACTCCTGGGACGGAGTTTTCTCTACCAGGGGGAGTTTAGTATCACTGTCTGGAATGTGAGAGTCCTGGGAATCAGTTTTTGGCGGAAGTCCATGGAATCTTTTCACGTGGCTCGAGTGGAGCCAGCCTTTACGGCCCTCTAGTTTGACTCCAGTCCTTGTAGTTAACAAAACAAGCTTCGGCTCCTTCCAGCGGGGCTCCAGCGGACTCTTCCGATCGAAATTCCGCACGAGAACCAAATCACCTGGCCGGACTTCATGTGGCTTTACTTGAGTGTTGTCCGGAAAGGCTGCTGCGACCTGTGAACGACATGATTGTAGTGCAGACATCAAGGAAGCAAGGTAATCTGTCAGCATATTACTGTCAACATCGGTCAATTTACGGGGCAGAGGCGTCCCCCACATATTCGGTGGCCGGCCAAAAACCACCTCATACGGGGATAGCCCTGTCCTAGAATGGGCTAACATTCGCATATAGAAGAGAGCAACTGGAAGGGCTACTATCCAGTCTACCCCTTTTTCTGCACAGACCTTGGCAAGACGTGTTTTCAGAGTCTGATTGTGTCTTTCTACTAATCCAGCTGCTTCGGGATGCCGAACACAGTGGAACTTCCATTTATAACCTAACAGAAGGGAAACCTGTTTCATGAGCTCGGACGAGAATGGCTGTCCGTTATCTGAATACACGACACGAGGCAAACCAAACCTCGGGAAAAATTCACGAACCAACTGCTTGGCAGTGGTCGGGGCAGTGTAATCTGGAACTGGATATGCTTCTGTCCATCGGGAAAGTGCACATACAACTACGAGGACGTACTTGAATCCTCGACAACGGTCCATCTGGATATAATCCATCTGGAGGACTTCAAAAGGGTGATCAGGAGGATGAAATCCACCTTGCTCGACGGGAATGCCTTTGCCTGGATTGAACTGACAACAGATCATGCAAGTACGCACTTTCTGTTTTGCTGCTGCTCGTAAATGTTTATTGAACCAAAGGTTTTGAATACTGTCTAACATGGCCTTTTCTCCTAAATGTGCAGGACTATGTGCTGTGTTAATGATAACTTGAACCATAGAGTCGGGGAGAAACCATGTTGGTTTTCCCTTCGTCATCCATCCCTGTTCTGTCTGGATCCCTCCTAGTTCTGTCCATTTCTTGATTTCGTCTGGGGTTGCATGTGTCTGTATGTCAATTACATCTAGGGCGGGATCCCTAACTGTCATGCAATGTGTTGGAACTACTGCCTTTGTCATATCAGTCGTATGAGTATGAGTCTGAGCTGTATGTTTGGCTGTTCGATCTGCCAGGTCGTTACCCTGGGAAATGGTGTCTGTGACTTTCGTATGTGCTTTACACTTCATGATGGCTATTGCTGTAGGCAAATGTATTGCTTCTAACAGAGCTTGAATGAGGGGACCGTGCTGTATCTTGGCCCCGTGTGAAGTTAAGAAACCTCTCTCTTGCCAAAGGACTCCGAAGTCGTGTACAACTCCGAACGCATAACGGGAATCTGTGTATATGTTAACTTTCTTATTCTTGGCTCGAATACAAGCTTGGGTCAGAGCGATGAGCTCTGCTGCTTGGGCAGACAGGGTGTCAATACGATGTGTTTCTATGACTTCAGTTTCAGTGGTCACGGCATACGCGGCCACTAACTCTCCTGTACTTGTTCTCATATATGAACCATCCACATAAAGTGTCAGGTCTGGATCTGGTAATGCGATATCTGTCAAGTCTTGTCTGGGCTTTGTCATAGTGTTAATGACTTCCACACAGTCATGTGCCATAGGGTCAGTTGTACTTAACGGTAAAAGTGTAGCAGGATTCAGTGTATTGCAGCGTCTGATTTCTATGTGTGGCTGGAATAATGTCAATTCATAACCTGTCAGTCGTGCTATAGTCAAGTGCTGAGTCTGTGTACGGTTTAAAAGAACTTCAACGGAATGGGGAACCTGTACTGTCAATTGATGTCCTAATACTATGGAATCACTTTGTCTGATTGCTAGAGCTGTTGCTGCGACTGATTTCAAGCACGCAGGCAGAGCCTGGGCTACTGGATCTAATGTACTGGAAAAATAAGCACATGGTTTGTGTGAACCTGCTTGATCTTGGGTAAGTACTGACAATGCAGTACCCTCGCGTTCTGTGACAAAAAGTGTAAAAGACTTGCTGTAACATGGTGTCTCTAAAACTGGTGCTTGACATAGGGCTTTCTTCAAGTCGTCAAAAGCTTGTGTATGTTCCTGAGTCCAAGGGAGGACAGTCGACGACGCTGCCTCCTGGGTTGTCAACTGTATAAGGGGCTTGGCTAGATATGCGTACTGAGGGATCCATTGTCTGCAGTAAGAGGTGAGGCCTATAAAGGCCCGTACTTCTTTTTGTGTCTTGGGCTGTGGCATATGTACAATTAACTGGATGCGGTCAGGTGTAAGCTGTCTCCCCCTCTTGGACAGCAAGTGACCAAGGTACACAACTTGCTGAACACAGAATTGCAGCTTAGAAGGAGAAACTTTGTGTCCCTTGTCGGCCAGAAAATATAAGACTGTCAGGGATGCGTGTTCACATTCTTGTTCACTTCGGGCGGTGATCAATAGATCATCGACGTACTGAAGTAGGGCAGTGTTAGCAGGCATATGGATACTGTCAAGTTGTCGTTTCAATGCTTGGCTATAGATACTCGGACTTTCCGTGAACCCTTGAGGTGCACGTGCAAATTTAAAGCTTCGGCCATTTAAACTGAATCCGAAAAGATACTGGCTCTCCGGATCAATGGGAACACTAAAGAAGGCATTCTTGAGATCAATTACAGTAAAGAACACCGCTTCAGAATCAATGGCTGTCAATAGGGATGAAATATCTGGGACCACTGGAAACTGAGGTATGATACATTTGTTAAGCTCTCTGAGATCAATCACTAGACGATATACAGGGGGTGCTTTTGGATCAGTACGTTTGAGAATCGGAATGATTGGAGAATTACAAATATTGGAGTCAGTTTCTACAACCACTCCTTGAGCAATAAGCTCGTCAATGATTTTCAATAAGGCTACTACAGCCTCAGGTGGCAATTTGTATTGTCGGATTCTGGGCAGAACTACTCCTGGTTTGAGTGTGACACGATACGGTGTAATATGCATGCAACCTACATCAGTAGGGCCTTGTGCCCATAAATGCTGTGGTACATTCTGTAATCGGGGATCAAAATCTCTCAACACATAGTGACCCTTAAAGTCACGCAAGAACAATCTCACTCCTTCCGGAGAACAACAAATTACAGCTCCTAGAGCCTTCAGCGTTCTAATACCTAGCAGGTTTTCTGGACATGACTTCGTGAGCAATAAATCTGTAGTACGGGACAATGGACCAACTGCAAGGGGAACTGGTTTCGATACTTCATTAACAATAGGTTTTCCTTAAAATCCAAGGGAAACATTCTGTGAGCCTGAGAGGGTTGCCCCTGGAACCTCGTCATGACTAATGGTAGTTCTGCTTTCCCCTGTGTCAATCAAAAACTTTCTGTCTTTTCCTAATACCCGACTATGTACATAAGGACCTTCTTGATCTACAGGAATCTCGATGAGAGGCAAACCCACTTCCCTCTCTAGGCTGTTTCATGAATACTGTTGATAATCTGGATACTCTGACTGTGCATACTGGTACATCTGCTGTGTAACGTGTTGTGCTGCCGCTATGGGTTGAGGCTGGGGTACCACTACGGTCTGTTGCTGTGCATGTTGTGGAGCAGGTTGCGGATTCTGTTGAATATTCTGTTGAACGTATTCTGGCCTAGGCTGACGTGGTCTTTCTTTCGTTTTGCCTGTAGCAATATTGTGTTTCAGAACGGCACAATCACTAATAAAATTACCTGGCTGTTTGCAATAATTGCAATTACCTTTAACAGGACCTGTAGGACGACTAGTCTGGGTGTTCTGCATGTTACCCCTCTTCTGACCATCTGCTGGAACAGACTGGGCAACTAATACTTTCATTTTAGTGTCTTTCATGCGTCTCTGTTCATGATCGTGTTCCTCTCTGATTCTATTCTGGTGGTACTGTAACATCAGTAACATTTGGAAAGGCGTATTTGCTTGCCATGTACTTTCGACTTTCAATACTCTGTTCTTAACCTGAGGTAAGGAATTCTCAACTAATTTAGTTACAAAAAGATGTGGATACGACTCGCTACTTGTTTTCAGGCCACTATTAATAATAAAACATTTCTCGAATCTAGAATAAAAATCGCTAGTGTCTTCGTCTGGTTTCTGTTTGCAGGCTGAGATTGCATCCCAATCTTCCTTTTTAACTGTCAATAATCTAGGCAAAACTTGTACTAATAATCCTGGTAATGCTTTAGTCTTGTCCCCAAGACCTAAACCTGGGGTACGTCCTTTTTCTTCGTCCTCTAATTCGGTCCAATTAATCTTTTTATCTCCCACCTCCCAATCCTTCTCTTTCAGTTTTTCATAAATCCCTGCTGGCAACAATACTTTTAACATTTTAAGAATGTCTGAATATGTGTAATCGCCCATTAGTAACATGTCTTTTAATTCACGGTGAAACCCTGCTGGGTCTTTATCGTGACAAGGTACAATTTTCTTCATTTCTAATAATTCCATTTTAGTCAAAGGAGCGTATACAAACACACGTTCAAGCGTATCATCTGGCTTCCGAATTGGATGTACTTCTCGTAAGGGATTCTGTCTGTCTAGGTGATATTGTTGTCGTACTGGGGGTGGGACTGAAACATGACGTGGAGTCAGGAACGTACTATATTTGTGACGTTGCTCTAAAATGATGTCAATCAAATCGGTACCTAGGCCTCTCCATCTTCTCAGGAGTAAGTCTTGCAATAAATTATACAGTGGACCTGGATCAGACTGTTGGTTTTCATACTGGATAATGAGATGTTGGGTCATGTATATACCAGCTAGTCGCTGTTCTTCTGGAGTAAGACTTAAAAACGTTTGCACTACTAGATCATCTTTATATATACTGTCATCCCCGGCCCATTGGACTTCTGACCGGGCTAGTTCCTGATCACGTAAGGTAGTGAGTTCGTGATAACCTATTCTTTCTTTCAGAATATTATTAGTAACCTGGAATATATGTTCAAGAGAACATCGCTCTGGTATCGGGGAAAGGTATCGTTTCTTGCTTTCTGGACGAATGGGTTTGTCGAACGGATTACTTAAAGGATACTGTTTAGGGAGTTTCGCTCTACCCACATACGCTATCGTCTCTTGAGTCGCTGCTGGATCCTCTAGCTCTTCCTCCTCTGAGGAGTCTTTATCGTCTGACTCTACTGCCCTATCGGCATTCTGTCGGATATGTATGGCTACTATTTCTTTACGGATTTTCCTAGTCATGCTATCTATGCAATTCTGCCTTTCATGCTTACAATCTGCAATATTCTGACTCCATTTAGTCAATACATCCATCTCTTCTTGTACAAAACCCGGTCTATCTCGTTCTCTTATCAAACAATTTATCAAGAAACGTAATATTAACCCTTGCGTCTCAGTTTTCTGATGTGCCATGGCTTCACGAACACATTCAGGACTTTCTCCAGTCTGAATGAAATGATATATTCTGTCTAGATAGTCTAACATTCCTGGTAGTGTAATCAAATAATCTGCAGCACGTCTTACACGTAACGAGGCTAACATCATGGCCCCTTGCTTGCCTGGTCGGGATCATATCTACAATCTGTAAGATATTCTTTAAGCTTTTCTGCAGGGGTAGCTTTCGGGGTACGCTGTAATGCAAATTCTCTCATTGTCAGTCGATGTACTGGTGGCGGGGTTCGGTGGTAACCTCCTACGGCACCTCCCGAAGCGGAAGCATGAGCATGACTTGACGTCATCGCGTGTGGGAGTGGTACATTTAACGGGGACGACTGAGTCGTACCTGTACCAAAAGGGTTAAGAGGACCAGAAGTAGGGGGACCAGTGGCAGCAGCAGAAGGGGAAGTGACAACAGGTGCAGGAAGTAATCCTGGACGTGGAGGGGTCGTGGCTTGGGCTTGTGCTTGATCAGCAGGAATCTGCTGTGGCATATTATTATTAGCAGGATGTACGGGAACATTGGTATATGCGGGAGCCACATCATCTAAATAGGAAGAAAGGAAAATATCTGCTGCGGTCTTATGGTGACGTACTTTAGTCGGAACCAATGGTGGTGGCAAGTTACTGGGAACTTCCGGGGTCGCCTTGGGCAGGCCCTCGGCAAGAACTGGATACATGCCTGTAATGAGTGCATTTCTTTGACGGTCTAATTGTTCTGATCTAACCTGTTCTCCTTCTTCTAGTAACTCTTTTTCTCTGGCTTTTTTGGATTCCTCTCTACTTCTGTCTGCTTTTCTGAGTGCTTTTTCCGTTCTTCTATGCGATTCTTTACGCCACAATTCTATGGCATCTTTCTGTGATTGTCTGGCTTTCTTTTTCCATAATGCTTCTTCTACTCTCATGATGCACTCGGCATCCCATGTCCCTGAAACAGGCCATCTAAACTTCTCTTCTAAGTGCTTGGTATAGTCCACCCACAAATCTAAATACAACACAGCCTCTAAGCCGTGCTTGTGGTACATAAAATACCCTGGAGTGTCCCTCGGCGGGACAGGAACTGCTTCTTCGAGTATCCCTTTCCTAGTTCCTATCTGACGTAATTTAGAGAATAACGGCATTTCTACTTTTTCCAGAACACGATAAACACAGTTATGAAAAGCAAACAGTCATTCATACCACGACATGAAACACATTAAAACATTTCGAAAAGATACTGTCTAGTACATATAAACACAATACTGGGAATCACGAGAAATAACACTTGAAAGCTTGAATCACTGAATCACTGAATTACTAGATGTACCGCTAAACAGTACAGACCGGTCCCATAAAGAGACACGTCTTACCGCGCTCACCTAAGTGAACACGTACGGACCAGGACTGTGTACCCAGACCTGTCTTGACCGGACACAAACTAATGCACCCGTCTAGATGCGTCCCTAGCAACGGTACTCACCGTGAGCAATACTTGAATTGGAAGGCCTTGGACCGGACTGGACATCTACTGGTACTGCTACTACGCATGCGCCTCGGCACGGCACGTCGGAACAGGTGGGCCTCTGGATACCTCGGACACTGTTACTCTCGGCTGGGCTCTGGTCGGGATCCTCCACACTCCTCACCGCCTCGTCTGGATGTCGACCGCAGTCTCCGTCACCTCCGTAGGCCTGAGGGAGATACAGGAAAACCTGCAGATGCGCATGGATGTCCGTCACGGCTGTGGCAGGGAACAAGGCCTGCGACGCATCGCCGGCGCGTGGGGTGGGGGTGGGGCCCCACGTTGGGCGCCAAATTATGTGGTAAATATTTTACCTAATCTGTTTTTCCATATAATTATCATTACAAGACAGCTCATAAAAATGAGAGGCAGAGTCCGTGGTATCTGAGTCTTACGGGTTTTAATGGGAAGAAAACCTCGAGGTTGGAGATCATGTTCCGTCACCACTAGGGTTCGGGAAGGGACAGTCAACGTTTTATTAACATTACACATTATATATAGTAAAGTAACATCATTGCATCCAATACAGTAGGCGTAACAGGTGAAAAAAGAAGATAAGAACACATGTGCGTAACAGGAGGCGTGAAAGAAGGCGTATAATAGGCGTACATGGAGGCGTGCACTGTACATGTCAGAGAAACGTCATAGGAATCGTCACATGTGGGTGGGTGCATAGAGAAAGTTGCAGGATCAGCAGAAAATGCGGATGCGCGCGCAGCTTGCATGACGTGACATAGATGTGTAACTGGGGAGAACTTTAACACTAGTAGAGGAGACAGAAGTCTGGGATGTCAGAACGACCTGGACCTATAACATATCTGATATCTTATGTTTGGAGGATGTATTATCTGGAGTAAAAGGTCTCTTGGGCAGAGGCTAATCTATACTGAATACTGGTGCGTGCATATATGTCTACGTGTCTACGTGCAGGGGCCATAGGCCTACTATGGCAACGGGAACTGAAAATTACTTGCATGGAGACAGGAAAGCTTGCTCTTTGCTCTGCAGCCGGGGAGATGTTTACCTAAATCACTAGACGGGAATGTATTTTCGAGGAGGCTGAACAGATAACTTGAAGGCAAAATACGATCTTGGCAGGCAGGCCAGGTTGAGCCAGGCACCGCTTCGCTTGGCAGGAAGTAAGGCAGGGGTCAGGGATACGCGTCCATGCTGCAGCTTTCAGAGGCAAGAGGCAGAAAGGGCTTAGAGACAGAAATCAGGGCCTAGCTCGGCAGAGCCAGGAAAACCGTAAAAGTGTACCAGGTAAAGACGTTGGCATGGTATGGTTAGGAACTGAATTATCGATCCATTCATGGTGGATCTGAAAGAGGACATGTTAACGTTGGACGCAAATGTATTTGCGTCTTCATATTCGGTCATGGAGGGAAATTACATGTACTTGAAGCAAGTACATGGAGCCGTTGGGGTACACGATAGGGGACATACTTGATCATAAAAATTTCAATTACCTCACATGTCATAATAAGTCTAGTTCTGGCAATGGTACTGATTTATTAAGACAATGTGTTTGATACCAAACCCCAGTATTTTAAGTAAAACCAGTATGTAACTATTGATGACCAGTGCCCAGTACATGTCTTAAGATGGCTTCCCTCAGCACTTGCAAAATCCAGTAATAGAACTAGACATTATAGGGGCATATCTGCTCATCCTGGTATGTCCTCACATTTGTTATAATGCACCTTACCTTCAGGATCCAAGGCCTTCTGTAGGGGTGACTTACAGATAGTACCTAATGTGCGCTTTGGCATGGCACAGGATGCGTGCTCCATGTCATGTTTTTTTAAATGGTTTTCACCATTTCACGCAGCATGCAATGGCAGTGTCCATGCAATTTTGTGTGTGGGTCCCTTAGGGTGGCATAACACATGTTGCAACCCTTTGACCCGATTTCATACCCATGCCCTAGGTATAAGGGGTACTATTTACCATAGACTTATTGGGGTGATAAAGTACTTGCCATTTGGGTTACAATTAGACTTCAACTGCTTTTAGGAGAAGAAGCACTGGCACTGAGGTCTGGTTAGCAGGCCTCTGTGCACTGTCAGAGTTGGAAACTAGCATCTAAGTCGATATGGGGACAAAAGTTGGGGTACAACTGCAACACAATTCCATTTCACAACAAAATATAATGATAGATCTTTAGACTTTGCTTTACATTTCATCCCCACCCTCTATGCGGGAAAACAATCTATAAATGGAGTCGATGACTATGCACCTTATCACCAAGAGGAGGAGTCACAGTGTTCGAGGCATGTGGGCTGCTGAATTCATATCTGTGCATAGATCGCCGCCTAGTGTTGGGTCCGGATGATTGCACATTGTTGTCCTGGAAGAGTCTTCGCAGTATCACGAGATAGGTGGCTCCTCCCCTGGACTACAGTGCGCATGGGCATCCACTCCATCCTCAGATTGTTTTTTTCCGCCATTGGGTTCGGAAGTCTATTTGTTAACTCAAGTTCGGAATCAATAGTAAACTTTCTCTTTGGCCAAAAGGCCTTTAGTTATCGTCGGTATTGTCTTGCGATCGGTACCAGTACTTGTTCCTGCTCTGTTCCGAGCCGGACATCAAGAGGAGCCGCGTGGCTTTTCGACACTGAAGGCCCGGTCGACGCCAGAGGCCTTATCGACGATCCATCATGGAACTGAGCCCGTTCAAGAGATGCCCCGTTTTCAACTCCAAGTATCCTCACATCGACGTCCACCCGGTGTGCAACAAGTGCCTGTCTCCGGATCACGATGAAGCCAGCTGTATGGCTTGTTCTCGGTTCCGCTCCAAGAAGACTATTCGCCTTCGACGCGCTGCGCGGAAGGAGGCCCAGCAGACGGCACCTGACCCGGTGAACATCTTCGATGCCGAGGAAGATGAGGGAGTCGACCAGGAAGATCAGGAGAACCTGTCTGATCCAGCTTCGGAGATCGACTCCAGCTACGACGCTGATGTAGAGATGGTCGATACTGAGGATGTCGTCGACGAGGTAGGAGACGACGATGAGGCCATCGCGACCATGGAAGATAGCTCGAGCGAGGAGCTACGCCCAACCGTTGGTACGGGGGCTGTGACTAAAACACTCGATAAGGCTCAGGACGAGGGATCGCCACATGGCCTTACCCAAGATCGTACACTTGGTTCTACACCCCCGCCTCAAGGCCCGGCTACGGACATTTCTAACGAGCCATCGGTTGACCGATCCAAATCGAAACCGAAAGCATCGGTGTCTTCACAACCGAAAGCGCAGGACGCTAAATCGAAAGCAAAAGTGCGTATCGCTTTAGTCGGTTCGAAGACCTCTGAACCATGGGCACCGACAAAGCAGAAGAGTGTTATCGACCCGGCGAGGTCGATCAAGGGTGTCGAGTTGAAGACCGGGGCACCGAACAAACTGGTCAAGGACGTCGACCCGAAGAAGTCGGCGCCGAAGGCCGTCGACACAGACCAGGGACTCGGAACTCAGAAGGTTCTCGATCCTAAGCGTCGACCGGACAAAGCTCGGAGCAGTACCGGCCTCGAGTCCACACCCGGTGGTGGCTCGAAGGAACCCGTCGAGTCAACACAGCCATCCGCCTCCTTTTCGAAGCAGGTTTCGGACTCGCTCAAACGTATTAAAGAGAAGGCTACTACTGTCGGACCAAAGGCTACTCCGCCCCTGAAGTCGGTCAGTAAACCTCCAAAACCGTTGGCACCCATCCAGTTCACACTGCCGCCCAAGGTGGTGCCTAAGGCCTTCGCCCCGAGGGCGGCCGTCGAAGCCACCAAGAAGGTGTCCGTGGGGCCGAAACCTACAACTGATGAGGTGGCCACCAAGCATCGACAGCCTCCACCTGAAGATCAGTCGAGGCAATTCATAGATGCCAAGACGGGTAGACTTTCTATTTTCAAACGGAAGATCACCCCTGAACAGCCTATGGAATCATTTACAATTCCACTGAAGAAGAAGAGGGATTCTGCTACGTCACCTCTTCTCTATGAACCTATAACACCACATGGACAAGACACTGCCCCTATCTCACCCACATACTCAGATGTGGAGGCAGGGGAAGGTGACAATGAGGAGTACAGCTATCTTGCAGACACTGATCCGGAAGATCACGCTGAACACTGGACAGACGCTGCTGACCCAGGAGATCCACAAACTGCCCCAGACAGTCATGTCTATGCTATTAAAACCTCGCCTACTGAAGACACGGCTGCGTTTAATGCGCTTATTGAAAGGGCAGCAAAAAATCACAATGTCCAGCTCCATGCTGTCCCTGTGGAAGAGGATTTTTAGTTTGACACCTTCTCAACCTCAGAAAGAACTGTCAAGACTCTGCCAATGCTAAAAGGTGTCCTAAAACATGCTGGGGAGATTTTTAAGGAGACCACAAGGGCAAGGGTGATAAACCCCAGAATTGAGAAGAAATACAAACTGGCACCTGGAGACCCTACGTCTATCAAGGGGCAGTTGCCGTTGGACTCTCTGGTTGTTTCCAATGCCCGGAAGAGGGTGAACTCGCAAACAACGGGTGATGCTCCTCCCCCTGACAAAGAATCTAAAGTGCTAGAAGCTTCAGGGAAAAGGGTGGCAGCTCAAGCGGCCAATATCTGGCGCATCTCCAACACTCGGGCACTCTTAGCCAGATATGACAGGGCTCATTACGATACACTTGAAACCCTGTTACAACATTTGCCAGATGAATATAAGGAGGCAGCAGAGATGCTTCTTCAGTAAGGAAAGCTTATATCAAACGCATCTATCAAGTGTGCGCAGACACTGCAGCCATGGCAATTAACACAAGTGTGATGTTACGGCGACATGCCTGGCTGAGAATCTCCGGATTCAAGCCAGAGATACAAACCACCATACTAAATCAGCCTGTTAACCCCGATCATTTATTTGGCCCGGAGGTGGACACCACCTTAGAAAAAATAAAAAAGGACACTGAGACTGCAAAGTCTATGGGGGCTCTACAGTCGCAGCAGTTCAGGTGTGGTTCCTTTCGTCGCTCCAACAATAGAGGAATTTCCAGAGGCCAGCTTTCCCAGCAGACAACATACAGCAAAGGAGGCACGCAGACCACCTACACCAGACAAAGTAGGGTTGGCTATCTTGGAAACAGCACCAAGGGCAGAGGGCGTGGTAACAGCTCCCGATCCTCCGCCACTAACAAACAGTGACGTCTTGTCACTGCCCCCGACCATTCCACACTGGTCGAGGGGAGACTGCAACAGTTCCTGCCGGTCTGAAAATCCATCACCACAGATAGGTGGGTGAGGCAACTTATCCAGTTCGGTTATTTTCTGGAGTTAGCATCCACTCCACCCAACATACCCCCAAGACACCGTCCTATGTCCACAGAGCATTTGCAATTATTGCAGCAGGAGGGAGTCGTCATGCTGCGAAAAGGGGCTGTAGAGCTCGTGCCTGTGGAAGAAAAAGGTACAGGGGTGTACTCGCTGTACTTCTTGATCCCAAAAAAGGACGGTCCCTCAGACCCATACTGGACCTCAGACCCCTAAACCAGAACATTCTATCAGAACACTTTCACATGCTCACATTACAGCAGGTTCTACCGTTACTCCGTCAGGGAGATTTCCTCGCAACATTAGATCTGAAGGATGCATATTTTCATATACCGCTACACCCGTCACACAAAAAATACTTCCGGTTCACCATTCAGGATCAGCATTATCAGTTCAAGGTCCTCCCTTTCGGAGTGACGACGGCGCCCAGGGTGTTTACCAAGTGCCTGCCGACAGTGGCTGCACACCTACGGAGACAAAACGTTCACGTCTACCCTTATCCGGACGACTGGCTTATCCAGGCGAAGTCGGCCTAGCAGTGTGCCGACCAGATGTCCCACACCATTCACCTTCTTCACGATCTGGGGTTCTCACTGAATTATCCAAAGTCCCACCTTCAGCCCCCCCACGTACGGCAGTATCTGGGTGCGACAATCGATACTCTGGCAGCCAAAGCACAGCCAAATTCAGTGAGGATCAACAGCATGCAATTGCTGATACAACAATTCAGACCACAACGCTCGCTTCCAGCACGAGTGTTCATGCAGTTGATAGGCATGATGGCCTCCTGCATCTTCATAGTCCCGCACGCGAGACTACACATGCGTCCGCTTCAGGAGTGCTTAGCACGTCAGTGGAATCAGGCTCACGGACAGTTGAAAGACCTAGTGTTGGTGACCGGTCGCGCATACAACTCTCTGCATTGGTGGAATCCACAAAACCTTTGCAGGGGCCGACCGTTCCAGGAACCTGTGCCACAGATTATTCTGACAACAGACTCATCTCTCCAGGGATGGGGAGCTCATGTACTCCATTACACAGTGCAGGTACTATGGACAGCACCGCAAAGTAAGATGCACATCAACCTTCTGGAACTGATGGCTATCTTCATGGCGATGAAAGCATTCAAGGTATATCTGTGCAACAAGGTTGTGTTGATCCGAACGGACAACATGACGGCCATGTGCTACATACAGAAGCAGGGAGGTACACACTCTCCACAGTTGTCTCATCTGGCTCAGAGCATGTGGAAGTGGGCCATTCAAAGGAACATCTTCCTCATGGCGGAGCACCTCCCGGGCAAGGACAATCAGATGGCGGACCTGCTCAGCAGGTACAGCCACCAGATGCACGAGTGGCAGATACATCCATCAGTACTCCAGCCGTACTTCCAGCAGTGGGGTCATCCAGAGATTGACCTGTTCGCTACAAAGGAAAACGCCAAATGCCAAAGCTTTGCCGCCAGGTTCCCACACCCACAGTCGCAGGGCAATGCGATATGGATGAACTGGTCAGGCATATTTGCGTACGCTTTTCCCCCAGCACCTCTAATACCGCTGGTGGCACGTAAGCTGAAGCAACACTCGATGACACTCATCCTGGTTGCTCCGACGTGGGCACACCAACCATGGTACACTACGTTTCTAGAACTATCCGTGGTACCGCATCAAAGGCTGCACCTCACACCCAGGCTTTTGACGCAGAGCCATGGCGACATTCAGCATCCAGATCCGCAACAGCTCAACCTGGCGATCTGGCTCCTGAGGTCTTAGAATTTGACTACCTCAACTTGCCTCCAGACTGTATGGATATCATAAGGGAGGCAAGAAAGCCCACCACCAGAGCATGTTAAGCGGCGAAATGGAAGCGGTTCGTCATTTATTGTGCCGACCACAACATCAACCCGCTAGATGCATCTACTCACAACACCATTTGGTATCTGTTACATCTATACAAATGCAATCTGGCCTATGCTTCCATTCGTATACATTTGTCCGCAATAGCAGTTTATCTCCAAAACAGGCAGCATCTGTCACTTTTCAGAGTGCCTGCCAATAAAGCCTTTCTGGAGGGACTCAAACGAGTTATTCCTCCCAGACACCCACCAGCACCTGCATGGAACCTGAATGTGGTCCTCACCAGGCTGATGGGTCCACCTTTTGAGCCTCTACACTCATGCGAGATTCAATTCTTGACATGGAAAGTGGCTTTCCTAATAGCAATCACATCGCTACGACGAGTTAGTGAACTTCAGGCACTAACTATCCAAGAGCCATTCATACAGATTCACTCCAACAGGGTGGTACTCCGCACTAACCCTAAGTTTCTGCCTAAAGTGGTTTCACAGTTCCATATCAATCAGACTATAGAACTGCCAGTGTTCTTCCAAAATCCTGAGTCAGTGGCGGAGAGAATGCTCCACACACTAGACGTCAAAAGAGCTCTAATGTACTACATAGATAGGACCAAGGATTTTCCGAAAACAAAACAACTGTTTGTTGCCTTTTTGCCACAACACAAAGGCAACCCCATTTCCAAAGCAGGCACAGCCAGGTGGATTGTTAAGTACATTCAGATTTGCTATCAAAAGGCCAAGCGCACATTAATTGTTCCCCCGAGAGCCCGCTCCACGCGAAAGTTGGGGGCCTCCATGGCTTTCCTTGGAAATATTCCCTTAGAAGACATATGTAGAGCAGCCACATGGTCTACCACACACACATTTACAAAACACTACTGTGTTGATGTGCACTCCAAACAGCAGGCAGCTGTAGGGCAGGCTGTTCTTAAGACACTTTTTCAAACTGCTGCAGCTGGCACAGGCGGCCGCCGCTAATGGAGGGACTGCTATGTATTCTATGCACAGATATGAATTCAGCAGCCCACATGCCTCGAACCGTATATGCTACTTACCAGTATGCATCTGTTCTTGGCATGTAGGGCTGCTAACATTCATATCTCCCGCCCTCCTCCCCGGCGCCTGTAGCGGCTGCAGCACTCAGAATTACTCTTAGCATGGTCATCACTTACAGTGTTGCACTCCATCTTTGCCATTGTGGCGAAAAACAATCTCAGGATGGAGTGGATGCCCATGCGCACTGTAGTCCAGGGGAGGAGCCACCTATCTCGTGATACTTCGAAGACTCTTCCAGGACAACAATGTGCAATCATCCGGACCCAACACTAGGTGGCGATCTATGCACAGATATGAATGTCAGCAGCCCTACATGCCAAGAACAGATGCATACTGGTAAGTAGCATATTCGACCTCGTGACTCAAAAGTATTCTTCGACATGAGATGTCTAGAGCATGTGCATCTACAGCTCTGCATGCCTTGAACCGATGCTTACAGAGTATAATTTTTCTTATGACCTCATCACTGATTATATGGATTAGGATTTAGTTTTGAACGTCCTTAGTTTTAATAGCAATCCATGTTAATACAATAATTTTACATTAATGGTAATCATTCAGTAATTTGTTGCCATATGCAATGGCTTTCATCGCTTGTCGATTTATGAGTTTAAGTTTTAAATTATGATTCATTTGCATTGTTGATGACTATTAACTAATGTTTTACATTTCTTTTCTATGACAGGCTTCAATGTTATCAGCTGAAAATGATCCCCTTGGACCTTTACCTCCAGGCTGGGGTATGTAAATTATGTATTTGTGTTTGATGTTTTAATAAATATAATATTGCGTGTCCTGTTGCAGTAGTAGTGCAATGATTCATTTCCCTTGAAGTGCTGAAGAAGCAAATTGAGTTCCTCCCAGATAATATCCTTTATATTCTCTTTTGCTTCTTCTTCCAGGGAGGATGTACCTTGTAGATAGCTGGCACTTATTCGGTCCTACCTAGGTAGTGATATGTTCTTTAGATTTTCTAGAGAAACAGAGTTATGTTTTCTAGACCCCCTGACACTTCTTAGTCAATGTGCCAGCTCATAACCGAAAACAGTTCTACACAGTAACCATTCCACAGCCCACTGAACCTTATTTGAGCAAGATGTGTTACAGGTAACAATCAATCCTGTGAGCTACATCAGGAAAAATTAGTGGAACCTCCAAACCTTCTTTTATTAAGGAATAACAGACACAAGAACACTAGAACACAATGGATACAAGTTAATTTTAAATCAAAAACCTTATCTAGCGCATATGATCTGAATTGAACCACAATTGAGACAAATAAAATGCCAGCTGCAACGTCCACCAAGCTACTTACACATTATTGCCGTTATAAATGTATTGCAATCCTTTCCTCATTCTGCTGTTTCTTAGATGCTAATCTCATTCTAACACATATAAAATGACACCTATTTTGAGTTTCAGAGATGGTATGTACCACATACTTGTTTGAACAATAGAATTTTATTTTCACTGAAATAGAAAATCCAACTGCACTGATAAGCCAGCGAGCAAAGGCTAAGTGCCTCCCATCCTGGTGGCCTTCAACTGGGATTAAAGATAATGTGTACTGCCTGTTCCAGTGTGGCCTGGCACGAGGATTACCCTCTCCAACCCCTCATTCTTTGTGTTCTGCTCTTATAACATTGTTTCACTGTTATAGAAACTCTCATTATAAATACTCAGTATAGAGTTTCATGATGCCTTTTCACTTATTTTCCTTCTTCAAGATTGTGTTCTTTTCAACAACAACAATAACCGAGACATAGTTATCAACCTGCTAGAAGCCTGTCAGAAATCTAGAACAATGCAAAACAGACCACTTAGATTGTATAATGCAAATATGTTCAAGCAGTCTTGGCTACCATGTTGCAGAACATAATATAAACTAAATGAACATTCCAGTAACCCCTTAACTGCTGAGTCTTTTACACTCCAGTGTTAAAGTTATTATTTTAAGTTATCGGGGATGTAAAGTCAGAAAAACTTGCATTGGTTCTTGGGAAATGAGAAACTGGAAGTAGTAACATTTTATCCATATTTAGGAAAAATCTTTACAAATGGGTGTTCCGGTAGCAATCATATGGATCATTGTAAACGCAAGGCAATTTCACAGGGCTTTGCAATCAATAGTTTGTATACACACTGCGGGAAAAGACACTTCACACACATTTTATCAGTCTATAAAATAAAAATACCAGCAGCATTTAGCTATGCCTGTGAAACAATAGATGCACAAGAGAGTGAGTGTCCCCGGCTACAGTCCACAATGACAAGAGGTGGGAGCGGCGGAGGGACCACGAAACAAGGACCCATTGATAAGTACACTGGGCCGAGTGGAGGCACTGGAGCCACAGGGGGTCACCACGACCCGGGGCCGGACAATGCGGCACTGATGGCAGCTATAACCCAATCCAGGGATATGATGGACGCGAAAATAGGAGCCGTGGGTGCAGATGTCACATTACCTACAGCAGGAGGACTATAGGAAACACATGGGGAAGGCCATAGCACATTTTTTAGTGGAGACTGTTGGTTCGGTCGCAGATGCCGGGACGGTGTGGGAGGCCCTGAAGCCCACACTGAGAGGAGTGGACATCGCTTGGTGTGCGGCAGACTGAAGGAAGTGCAGAGAGGACTTAGTGAGTAGATATAGAGGCCTTGGAGGGACGCTGCTGTGGAGATGGGGATGGACAGGTGGTGGGGCAACTCCTACTAGCTCAGCAGTCCTATGCTTCCCTGCTACTGGACGAGGTTCAACAGGTGTGGGATAAATTCGAGGTTCAACAGGTGTGGCTGGCGACACGCAGCAGGATCTATCAATGGAGGGATAAATCGGGCACTATGCTACATCGCTTCTGCCAAAATACGTTCCAAGCACAGACCTTATCAGGGATGATGCCGGGGCCCCGATCACGAACCCAAAGGAGCTGGCGGACAGTTTTGCAACATATTATGCCGATCAATATGCCCAGCGGGAGTGCCTTCCGGCGGACGCGGTAGACCGATTTATTGCGGACCTACCACCACGTGTGGTATCCGAGGAGGTACGAGAGCGCCTTGAACTTCCATTGACTGAGGAGGAGCTGGGCACGGCCCTGGGGGGAGCTTAATACCGGAAAGGCCCCCGGACCTAATGGGTTCCCGAGTGAATTTTTAGGTTTCGCCTATTATCATTTGCTTGCGAATGTAATAGGCGAGAATTCAAGTGATCCATCGACTCGTCAAACCACTGCGGTTTTTTCACAGTGCATGTGAGTCACGTGACCACAAAAGCGGGTCACGTGACCACACAAGCACGCGCATCTCCCTAATCCGCCTGCCACACTTCTCCTCCCCTCGCTCGCATTCCCGCCCCCCCCCCCCCCGCCCCCCCCACCGGGCTCTCCCGCCCCCATCCGGGTTCCCTCCGCGCATCTCCCTAATCCGCCTGCCACGCGTTTATCTTTAACAATGGCTGAGGCTCCTTTCATTTCTCTGGCTCCGCTTGTTTTTCTTTGGCATTCATCTCCAAGCGCGAGCAAAATGCTTTCACTTTCGCGCTTACTGAAGCTTCCCCAGCCGTCCACTGGTGAAACACACCTCCGGACACAGTGCTTCATCTTTTTTTTTTTGCTTGCTTTATTTCATCGGTTGGCAATATGTTTTTTTTTATTATTTGTTTAGAATGCAGCGTGTTTTGTGTGCTTTGAGATGCATTTGCTGCTGCCAGTTTAAAGTTTCATTAAAGCTGCTTCCTCCTGGTCGTGTCTTCATTTTGAGATGGCTGGTGTGCGCTCTCTGCGAGATGCCTCCCATTTACTGTGCTTACTAAAGCTTCCCCAGCCATCCAATGGTGAAACACTCCTCCCGCCCCCAGCCCGCCGCCTCCCAGCACAAACACACACAACGCTTTTAGTGCTGTCACTGCGGATTGTTATCCGAGCGGCGTCAGCATGGAGCCGTGTTCTCTGTGACAAATAACATACCGCTGTGAGAATACCAGGGTGCTCTCGTGTGTGGCGGGGGGCTTCTGGTAGTGCCACTTCTGCAGCCTAAAGTGACCGGCTTACAGCCTCACCCTGGCTCATTTGAAAGAGGGGGAGGGTATTTCCTCATTACATGGAGGTGGGCCCAGGGGGCACCGCAGTCTGTGAAGGGTTAGCAGAGAGGGGCTGTTTTTGTAACACTGAGACATCCTTGGCACACGAATCACAGTAGGGGAGAAATTTTCAAAACTGATAGTGTTTCATTTTTGTACATTTACAGACCTTCGTGCGTACATTGCCCTCGGTAAAGGCATATATGGGAGAGAGGAACATAGCGCTAGGCGGAGGAAGGGAGACAACATGCACTCTTGGAGAGAGCTGAAACAAGCATTAACAAGCACTGGCGTTGCCAATAGGTTTCACATTTGGAAAGTTGGAGCTATTGGTTTTGTAAATGACATTTTATATTTATATATCGCTATTGGCATTGTCAATAACAATATATAAATATAAAATGTCATTTACAAAACCAATAGCTCCAACTTTCCAAATGCGAAACCTATTGGCAGTGCCAGTGCTTGTTTAAGAGATACCATTTACAACTAGGTACACACTATAGAGCGGCGTTGGAAGAGGCTAGAGAACGAGGTAGCCTCCTGGCAGACTGGAGACACGCGGAAGTGGTAGTGTTCCATAAGCCCGGCAGGCCCCCAGATCATCATGCGTCGTACCGACCAATATCGCTCCTAAACGTGGAAGCAAAGTTATTGGCCAAGGCGCTGGCCAACAGTCTCCTTTCCCACATAGCAGGGCTGGTCCACCCGGACCAGGCCGGCTTTATGCCTCACAGGGCGACAAGACACAATATCAGACGCGCTCATGTCGCGGTGGCAACAATTAGAGACACCGGGGAGCAAGCAGCACTCTTGTTGGCTGATATAGACAGGGCCTTCGACTCGTTGAGTTGGTTCTACATGTTCGCACTCCTGCCTCGACTCAATCTTGGGCCCCATTTCCTGTCATATTTAAGACTATTATACACAGACTTAACTGCCCCGGTAAGGTTGGCAGGGGCCGTGTCCAATAAATTCTCCATCGGACGTGGGACTAGGCAGGGTTGCCCCCTTTCGTCATATTTGTTTACCCTTGCCATGGAGCCTCTGGCGGCATGGGTGCGCATCGATGCGTAACTGTGGGTCTCTGAATGGGAGACTGGACCATCGGATAGAATCGCGCTTTACGCAAATGATGTTCTGTTTTTCATCACCAATCTCAATAGGTTGGGACCACGTATCCTAGAGATTATGCGGATATTCGGCGAAGCCTCTGGGCTTTACCTGAACCCGCACAAATCGACCATATGGGTGCTGGGAGAACGCTCCGGGGTTAGGATATGGGCATCCATGCTGCAGGTGGCGGTGGGAGGACTTAAATACCTGGGAGTGTTCTTATCCCAGATCCCCACAGTCTCTTGGGAGCGAAACCTGGCGCCAGTTTGGGACCGGGTTCGAACATAGATGAAGACATGGTCACGCATGCCCCTCAATATCTATGGCCGGTCGGCCATCTTTAAGATGGTTGCCCTCCTGCGTCTGCTATACAAACTACAGAACATCCCCTACCCGATTTCACCCCACTGGTTCCGACAGGTTGACTCAGCGTTGGGACAGCTTCTCTGGGCGGGAGGCGCAGTACGGGTTGCGCTGCGCACATACTTTCTGTCAACGTACTGTGGAGGGTTAGCAACGTCCGATATTTTATTGTACTATCAAGCTTCCCATCTCCTGGTCCTGAACGAATGGTGGTACGGGGATAGGGGGGACCCTGCGTATGCTTTGGAACGGCACCTCATGGGGTCCGGCACGCTACATACAATCCTATACTCTGCGCCGTTGCGGAAGCGGTTGCCACAGGCCACCCAGGTAGTGTTTCAGATATGGAGGCAGGCCCTACGTCGTATGGGATGGTGGGGCGCATTAACTGAGGAGACTCCCCTGTGGCATAATGGACGCCTGCCTGCACTGGCGTCCCTTCAGGGCTTTCGAGGTTGGGACAACATCGGAATTTCAACGCTGGGGAATGTGATGTCGGGAACGGCCCTTAAATCATTTCAAGATATGAGCGAGGAGTATGGCATGCCCCGATCCCAATTCTATAAATATCTACAGTTCCGCCGCGCCATCACGCCGAGCCTGGAGGGACTTGACTCCCTCAGAATTTAGCCTACTAGAGGCAAAGGTATTTATGGGAGACCTGGGGGATAAAAAGATATACTGCATATATCAGACACTAGTTACACACTGTTCCACATCACTGCACAAACTGTCAGAATCCTGGGAAAGGGATGTGGGGGCACTGGAGGAAGAAGATTGGCGGGAGGCACTTGAGGCTCCCAGAGGTGCTGCCATTGCGATGCGCTCAAGACTCATCCAGTTCAAATACCTTCATAGAGTCTACTTCACAAGGGAAAGACTGTGGCGGGCGGGCCTGATCGCGTCCCCAGACTGTCTTTGATGCGGCCGGGAGATGGGGACATTGATCCACACAGTATGGAGCTGTAGTTCCTTGGTCAGGTTTTGGAGAGGGGTGTGTGACTGTATGTCTGAGGTTCTGGGCTGGGAGCTTCCTCGTTCTCCACAGTTAGGCCTACTGCATGTACTGGAGGGGGTGGGGGGTAATGTGTATAAAAGGCGCCTATTATTGCTAGGCCTCATCATTGCAAAGAGAGATGTGACTAAGGCATGGAAAGATCCCTGGGCTCCTTCAGTGCAGGTGTGGAAGAAGGGGCTAGACTTCTGTATGGGGCTGGAGAGTCCAATTTTTGAGGCCCGGGGTTGCCCAGGGAAACAATACAAAATATGGAAGCGTTGGGCGGATTATAGGGGCCTGTGGATAGACCACAAGTTGAACAAGACGATTACCCGGGGGCGACATGACAGGACCAAGATGTGTGTACACTATCAATTAAGAGAATGTTCTTTAAAGTATGAGACGATATTGTGCGGCAGGGAGGGATTCGGGAGGGGGGAGTTAGGGATAGGGGTGGGATAAGGGGCGGGCTTGTGCAGAGTTGGTCGGTTTTACAGTTATTATTTGATTGCCAATCATCTGATGCTCTGTACTAAATTTGCAGTTCTCTCCGGATTGCGTAGTGCTTCGTCATGTGTGCAATCTGTCAATAAAATCTGTTTTGAAAAAAAAAAATGTGCGCAGAGAATAGTAATAATGATTGCATTGTGAGAAGTAGTGTTTACAAAAAACCCCAACCATATGTTTTATGGAATCTTAAACATGGAGTATGTAGAGTTATTCTGTTGCCTAGACTGAATTTACTCCCTCTAAGAATCGTAACAGGAGCGTGGGAGGGCATTGCTAGACAGGAAAGACTTTGTCACTTATGTAATTCCTGTATACAAGACTTAAATCATGTCCCATTTATTTGCCCCACATTACAACCAGTACGTTGCAGATACCTATGGAACTGCTATTTAAAGTACAATATCACCACAGCAAAAGAGGCCCACAACTGTCTGCTGGCACCTCCATCTGAACTTGTTTGTTTTAAATTTTTTAGCTTTTGTAAACAATTTTTAATTGTATATTAGAACAGTATCGATTGATTTATTATGTAAATATGGCTCTATGCCATACAATTCAAACGATCTGTGCTTCTCTTGCATCTCACGTGCTGCAATATGTGCAGCTATGGGGTATCATGTCATTGTGCATCACTGCCCTCGTATTCACTGAGCCTATATTTGAGAGCTCTGATAGTGCTTCCCATATATCTAAGAGTTGTAAATAGTAAGAATGACGAAAATTAACATTACAATGGCGACAGAACTCGTGTTGGCTAAAGACTAATGAACCAAATAAAGAGCGCAAGAACAAAAAAATCTGTGGAAACTTTATACATTATTTTATGGTGATATTGGCGTGTGCTGGGGGGAAAAAAATCAATGATATACCCATTATGTTTGATGACTGAACGATGGTTTGCTGTCACCAAAATGGTTTAGAAACTGTGTCTGCTGGAGTCTTTATATTTTGTATATAGAATGGACTGTTTGCAAGGCAAACGTTTCTGCCACAAAGGGTAAAGACATCTGTTCTGCATTAATATTGCAACAAGTTTATGTAGCCTACCAAAACTTATATTTATCATGTCTAGTTTCAAACTATTTCTTGAAGGAGAATGCAATGTAAAACCACACCATTTGTACAATTGTACCTTGTGTGGGAAAGACACCGCTCATCTCCCCGTTCCACCGCAGCTTGTGCTGTTTGTTGTGGAGGGAGTGGACCAGCGCGGGACAGAGGGAGTCTAGCACCCTCACTTCCGGGGGCCATCTTAGAGAGGTGACGGTCTAGTGGTTTCACTAGGACCGTCAGGAGCCTCCTACTTAAGGCGAGCTTTTTTTGGCGCGCTGAAGCACTCACTTGCACAAATACTCGGATAGGCAGACGCGCTGCTGATTAATTTTAACCCTAGCACGCTGTCAATTGCAGAATCTTAATTTTAAAATCGTCGTATGTACTGATGTAAAATGATTGATATTTGCACAGTATAATTTTAAATTGTTGACACTGTAGTACAATTGTACCTTGTGTGGGAAAGACACCGCTCATCTCCCCGTTCCACCGCAGCTTGTGCTGTTTGTTGTGGAGGGAGTGGACCAGCGCGGGACAGAGGGAGTCTAGCACCCTCACTTCCGGGGGCCATCTTAGAGAGGTGACGGTCTAGGGGTTTCACTAGGACCGTCAGGAGCCTCCTACTTAAAGCTCACATGGGGCTGACGCGCAGCGGACGCGCGCAGCGGACGCACCGATGGCGCGCCGGAGGTGCGCCAGAGGTAAGCCCGTCTGTGCCCGTCCGTGCCGCGGCCGGGACTAGGGACATTGCCCTTGGCCATTCCTATCAGGATTTACACTTATCTAGGGACACGCTATTCACACTGCAGGGCCAGAACAGCTGCTGTCAAAATACTCTGAAAGCAGATACCTGGAGGGGACCTATATGCTGTAAACACTGTAAAGTTGAGCTAAGCCCGCTGATACATGCCAATACACCTAACGGCTCAAAAATCTTCCAGGGTGGACTCATTAACGCTAGGTCAATGGGTAAAAATGGAGCCAATGCACACGACCTAATTGCTGAGAATGACCTAGATTGCCTGTTCGTCACTGAGACGTGGCTTAAAGCCTGGTCTACCCCTGATGTTGTCCTAGCGCTACCACAAGGGTACCGCATCCAGCGATTGGATAGGCAGATACAACGCGGGGGGGCTTGCCATTATCCATCGCGACTCGATCAAATGCACTACATTTGATCTTCCAGATATCAAGGAGGCGGAAAGTCTAGGTTTTAATCTTAATTTACTCAACACCACAACTTTCACTCTGTCTGGAGTACTGATATACCGACCCCCCGGTCAACAGAAAAACTTCCTAGCTAGTCTAGCTGAGGTGATCAGCAACCTCGCCCTCAAATTTGCTAATTTTACTGTTTTAGGCGATCTAAATCTACACCTTGATTCTGACTCCGACACTAACGCATCCTGTTTTAAAGATCTTATAGATGTATTAGGGTTGACCCTACTGACACGGGACCCTACGCATAGGGCAGGACACGTATTGGACTGCGTATGCTCTAACCTAACATCTCTAAAGGTAAAACCGCCCCGTCCCCTAACCTGGACCGACCACATGTTCATTCCATTTGACTTTTCAGTGGAAGGAAAGGGGATCAAAAAGGGTCTCCCTAAAGTAAACACCAGTATGAAACATGACTGGAAGAAAATAAGTAAGGACCCGGATTTGCAGCTCAGAGCTATGGCACTTAAACCCATTTGGACCGGCATCACGGAGGCAGATAATAAAAATTTTAATCACTGGCTAGAGGAAATTCGAGGTCCCCCCTAAGGCCACAAACCCCAGCAAGCCACTCCATACAAAAGAATCGGCACCCTGGTTCTCACTCTCCTTGAAGGAGAAACATGTAGAAGTTAGAAAATTGGAGAGAACTTGGCGCCGATTGTACAAGGAAGAAGACCTCAGCCACTACAAAGAATCTAGGAGGCAGTACCATGCCCAGATTAAAACTGCTAAAAAAGAATACTACTCAAAAGCAATTGATTCTTCGAATAACAAACAGAAAGAGATCTTTAAAGCGGTCAATGATTTTATGAAACCAAGGTTCCTCCTATCAGAGATTCCGCCCTCCCTTACCCTATGCAACTCGATTGCGGATTTCTTTGAGCAGAAAATACAAAACCTTACCAAAGGCTTCTCTGAACAGCCCGCTGTCATAGCATCAGAGGACCTTGAAATCGCCCCTGGAGTAGCACAATTTTGTGATTTTCTGCCTACTAGTCTAGAAGACTCACGTCAATTGATTCTGTCCACTAAATCTGGATCTCCCTTTGACCCCTGCCCCCCTATGATGTTACATGCCCTAGTAGATACAGTTAATCCCTTCATAAACAACATCATAAACTCATCCTTATCCTCTGCTGATATCCCCTCGGAATGGAAATTAGCGGCAGTGAAACCCCTGCAAAAAAAATCTCTGCCAGATCCATCAACACTCTCCAACCTCCGTCCAATTTCCCTGCTCCCGATGCTTTTTAAAATGACCGAAAGGGTGGCGAATAAACAGCTGACCAAATTCCTAGAGGACGAGGATATCCTGCACCCCAATCAATCTGGGTTTCGGGCCTCACACTCTACGGAATCCGCCCTTCTGTACACCGTGGAGACACTGAAGACCGCCATGGATCAGGGGAAGAAGGCCGTCCTTATCCTACTTGATCTATCGGCGGCCTTCGATACGGTGTCCCACTCAATACTAATCAGGCGACTGAGGGCAGCAAGGATTGGGGGCACCGTGTTGGACTGGCTGAGGAATTTCCTCGACCACCGTAGGCAGGTCACGGTGTTAGGAGAATACCGTTCTGAGGAAAAAATCACACAAACAGGGGTACCGCAGGGCTCCAGCCTAAGCCCGGTACTGTTTAACATATACATGATCCCTTTGATTGAGCTGATTTCGTCTTTTAACATCAGTACCATATCATACGCTGACGATACTCAGCTCATCCTAGTGCTAGACAGGGAAAATGGAAAGGCAGAGGACAATCTAAAAGCCTGCCTCACAGCAACTTTCATTTGGATGCGTGACAACCATCTAAAATGTAATGCCGGGAAGACCGAAATTATACCCTTCGGCCCCCAAAACCCCTTTTCCCCCAGCCTATGGTGGCCTCTAGGGGTGGAGTCCCCTCCGGATACCATCACTGCGGCCCGGAACCTAGGGATCAGATTCGACAGTGCCCTATCTTTCAAACAGCAAGCAGGGGCAGTGGCAGGGTCTTGTTTTAACATCATCAGAGGGCTTTGAAAGTTTTTTGATTTTCTTCCTCTGACAGCCAGGAAGACGGTGACAGTAGCACTTGTAACATCTCGTTTGGACTACTGCAACAGCTTATATGCAGGATTAAATCGATCTGTCCTGCATAGGTTGCAAGTTGTCCAAAATGCTGCTGCCCGTCTGGTCCTAAAATGGCCGAGGAGGTCTTCTGCCTCAGCCGCCCTCAAGGCCCTACACTGGCTACCTATTCACAAACGCATACTCTTCAAAATCTTAGTGATTACCTTTAGGGCATATCACCAAAAAGGACCCAAATACTTCCTTCCCTGGTTCAAACAGTATGCACCAACACGCTCCTTAAGATCAGCCAACATGAATCTATTACAGACCCCTAAATTCAGACTCTAAACCAGAGGAGGGAAATCTCTCGCAACACTGGGCGCAAAAGCTTGGAATAAACTCCCTCCCAACCTGCGCCTAATCTCCGATGAGAAGATTTTCCGTAAGGCTCTGAAAACTTGGATCTTCAACCTCCCAGACTCGGTCTGTATGACTCTGGTTTAGACACAGCGTTCTGTTTAGATGAGATAGATGTGTGAGCTGACTTTTCCGGCCTTCCATCTAGGCTACGGGCTACAAGCGCCAGGATGCTCCTTGGAGTGACAGTCGCGCTATAAAAGTGCACACTTACATTACATTACATTTCACAGTTTTTAACAGTCAACCCTGGAGACATTACACAACCGCTTTCATTTGTCCTGAATGGGACCCATTTCCTAGGAGAGCGTAATAAGAAAGAACGAATGGAGCAGGTATCTCCAGCGATTTGCTGGTGGAACAGGGCGTCAAAAGGATACAAACCCCATGCACAACTTATTTTATCTTATAAGAATAACAATACCGACATCCAAAGCTTGTTCAAGGAAGGCATGAGAGCCATAACATCTTTGATGAGCAGCAACTTCCTGCAGTTGAACGCTGGAAAGACAGAAATAATACTCTTTAAGGATGCGATAACCAGCTGGTCTCCTAGTTGGTGGCCTGAGGGTCTAGGGTCAGCACCTCTGCCTAAGACAGTTGTTTAAAATCCAGGGGTGTTAATGGATAAAGATCTAAACATGGATGAACAGATAGCTGCTGCAAAAAGAGCCTGCTTTTATGCCCTCAGCCTCTTTCGCAAGGTCTTTCATTTTTTACCCGCATCTACACGTAAAACCTTGGTTCATGCTTTGGTACTTAGTCGTTTGGATTTCAGCAATGCTTTGCTGATCTCCGCTAAGGAATCCACTTAGCAAGGTCTTCAGGTGGTTCAGAATAAAGCTGCCCGTCTGGTAACCAGTGCGCCTTATAGGGCCCCCTCATGTCCCCTGTTGCACAAAAGTCACTGGCTGCCTGTGCGCAAAAGAATACATTTTAAAATCGGTTGTATTGTCTTTAAAGGTATAAACCAGATGGGTCCTGCCTACCTAGCTGATAAGCTAGTGAAATATGTACCGCCTCGTTCCCTTCGTTCTGAAGGGAAAGGCCTGATTGTCATCCCTCGCATAAGACAAAACAGGTTGGGAGGTAAATCTTTCTATTACCTGGCTCCCAAACTGTGGAATCAACTACCTTGTGATATTCGTCTCACTACTAATTACCTAGATTTCAGGAAAAAACTCAAAACTTTACTTTTTTAACTCTGCTTCTCATACTAACAGTTGTTGAGATACCCCATTTGGGGTGATTCAGGCACTTTAGAAATGAAATGAAAAAATGCAGTGATGGAATTGCAGAGGAGTGAATGTCCTAGTGGATGGGTACATACAAATGTGATTATGAATGCTAGCTTGTTTTTGTCTAATAATGTAACTCAAATGGAATCTACATTTGTTTAAGGAATGCCTGTGTGTATTTTTCCATTCCAGCCTAAAGCTGTGTTTTCCTGGTACACATAAAAGTGAAATGCAGTAATTGGCAATGAGATCTCTCCACATAAGAGGCATGTGATATGCCACAGAAAATGGGGTGCTTTATGTTTCCTCAATTCTTAAAAGGGAATACTATGATTCTTTTACAGCCATTGTTCTTTGGATTGTGGTGAAACATAGCACTTATGTTAATAAACTGCCTTGGCGCTTTAGCAGCCTTTAAAGTTTGGGTTTTAATTGTGTTATTACTAGCATCTGTGCTGGCCCTTGTTGTAAAAGACTTAAATCTGCTTTCAGAAGATTTGAGGGCTGGTGAGATTATGGTGGACCCCTCTTGAGAGGGTCTGAAAACCATCTGTTAATGTAAAGGTAGTTTTCATTACGTCTCTGTCCGTTTCCAAAATTCTTTCTGCAGCTTCTTCTTCTGAATAGGTTTGCTCTTCTTTAATGATGGCATATATTAGTCAACACATACAGTTGATTTTTTTTTTTATCCGGATGGGGTCTGAGTAAAAACCTATTAAAATACATGTCCTCGCACATTTTCGACAGGTTCCTTTGCAGATGAACTGAAACCTGCTAGGCATCCCCGGCACAATTTACCCTTGCTACATGTGAACACTGTTTTTAACTTTTATATTTATTTATTAACCGATTAGGAAGTTACGTTGTTCAATTTACATACATCAGACATCTGCATATATTTTGTACAGTCTGTTTACATTTTTAAACATTTTTACATCAGTTTCATATTCGTTCTAATACGCCAACATGTTTCCAAAGCCAAAGGATAACTATGCAATTACCCCTACCCCACCCCCTCCCAACTTCATATTTAACCGCAACTGTTCAGCGTCACTTCCTTTAATGTTGATTTCGGCACAGTGCATCATTATCCGTCTTGTGGAGGATTTCTTACAGGAGATGTTATCATCTGTGTCTGTAGGTCCTTTATGTCTGCTAACATGGCCGCCCATGCCCGCAAATCGTCCACCAATTTCTCCTCACATCTCTCTCCTCATTCTGACCACCTGCGCCAGTGCCCATTCGCCCATATCTTTCAACCAAGACTCAATCTTCGGGGGAGTAGTCCCCATCCATGATATAGCAATTTGTTGTTTTGTTGTGTTTCGGTTTAGATGTCCGTATATAGCTTTTTCTGATACATGTCCTTATATAGGCACAATTCGCATTACCCCTATATCGGCACAAGATCCCAGCCCTTATTTAGGCATTAACCATGCTCTCCAAATATGGCATGGTCACCTACATCCGTCCACCCCAACGTCACAATGAGTTCTTAGAAACCATACTTTCCCTAGCCTAGGACTATTGACTTCTCCAAGAACTCATCTATTATGCATGAACTGCTATTCCTTAAGGGCTCATTCATGACGTCTTCCTCTGCCCTTCCAGGTACGAATATACCTTTCATTACCATGGCAAACCACGGCATGGCTCGACTTGGCAGCATGGTTCGCCACGCCAAGTGCAGAAGAGATCATATCCCATCCTGACACACTGACCAGACTTTGTCATCCCTGCTAGCAGAGAATCCAGCTTCAAGTGTTCTGACTCCCTTCGCGGGGTGTTAGAGTTTGAGACCCGGAAAGAGATTCCCACCTCTCTCACTCTAAGGTATGGAGCGGACTAGCACCTAGAGGGACTCTTGGCATACCAAACTATAGCTTACCATACTATAGAGTACCTCACCTACTTCTTACCTTGTACTACACTTAGGTTAGGTACACTTGTGTAGAACTAGTTAGAAGCATCAGACGAGTATCTACATTTTAGCCTGTGTTATTTATGTATATGTATTTGACTGTGTCATAGCTAAAAGATAATGCTATTTCAGTATTATTTCTTTCTACTGTTTACGCTGTACATAATATATCTTGAATACTGTCTTACGATTAGAACAGCTCATATCTCTTACACGAGAAACAAGACTGTTCAATAAATCCTTTTATTGAAACGCCCATCTATCTTTTTCTGTGTAACTCTGAAGAAACTAAGCATGCCCGATTGACTGAGTGAAACTGTTACCTATTGTTTCCATGATTCTGAGACATGTTCTGATTCTAAAGGGAAACAAAGTTGTCCTGTTTATGCAGTTGCCAGAAACGACTCCCTTCTTGTTTCACAAGGAGTTTCTAGTGGCATCTGAGTTAGCTGGCACACAAAGTAATTAAGTTTAATGTACTCAATAAGGGCATACTGACCTCAGTCCTATGCCGAAACTATAGTGTATTTTATAACAATGCGCAGAGCCTAGTAGGGAAATAGGAACTACACTACCTGGCACCCAATGGTTTGGTAAGGCATTAATTTAATGCTAGATACTGAAGTAACTCAGTCATGCTTTTTTCAGAGACCCCTACTCATAGTACTCCATTAGACGTCTGGTGTGGGTATGGTTATTATCCGCCATAGCTGAGTAAGACGAAAATCCTATGTATTAGCGGTTTGGTTTGTTCAACGTTGAAGGATACAGTGTTCTGGTCTGGTGGTGCAGTGGACAAATGCATCCACTGTAGGGCCTGTGTTTGACGTCATGGTCACAGGTTTTAATCCCGGCGGGTCCACTCAGCCTTTCATCCATCTGAGGTCGATAAAATGAGTACCATTGAGTTGGGTAACAATATACATCTGTTATTCTGCGCCTTGAGACTTTCGGGTGATACATGCGCTATACAAAAGTACATGTTATGTTTTTTAATGTTGTAAAATATTGTGCACCTTATCTTTGTTTACTTGAAACTTGTTCACATTTTCAAAACAACAATGTCCCTTAACGGGGATACTAATACTGAGTAATTTCTCTCAGCCTATTAGTTTGATGAGGAACTTTCTCCAAATAACACCCTCCAGCCCAGAATGTGCAGTGATATTTACAGACTGATAATCCTGCCGGCTCTGTGTGAAAAATGCAGCTGCAATTCCTCACCCACAGGAAACACCACTGTTTTAATATATAAGGGAATATAATTTCCTTGTATCAGAAGTAAAATCCACATTAACAGGAAAAAGACTCAACTGGCAATCCAGATATTTGACATGGGTTGAAGAAAGTTTCTATCACCAACCCAGCAGCAAGTGAGCAAGCCATCTGTAGCATTAATTCACTGGAAGCAGATTTGTAATTTCTTCTCTGTGGAAGTTAACATCCAAATCATTCTCTTACAGTGCAATTTCTTGCAATAAAAGTATTTCTTTATTCTTGTTTGAAATTGCAGCTTTTGATTCATTCATGGAAAATAGCCCTTGGTGTAAAGCTGGAGATAAAGCAGGCCCTCAGTCCCTAAAGTGGGATGTATTACTTCCCAGCTGTACTTGGGATAGCTCTCGCAGAGTCGGGAAAGGAGTTGCTGATCTACAGAGGCGGCATCTTGGTGTCAGTAGGGTGCTGCTGAATAGAATTGGCGACTTAGGGGCCCATTACGATGGCGGTAGGACCGCGACAGTCAGGCTGTCTGTCGGATCCTGCAGGACCGCTCGCCGCACTATGAAGTCAGGCGGATGTAGGGCGGGAAGAGAGACCAACCGCCATGCATCCAACAGGCTCAATTAGCCTGTCTGATCATCGGAGTGACTGCAAACCCTACTACAGTGGAGGGTGCCTGATTAGTCACCGCCGTACAGATTACAATGTTTCTTTCCTCTTGCCTTTTCATGTCTGTTAACCTGCCTTGAAAAGATGGGTATAAAGAGACTTTGGGGGGCCAATAGTGGGCCCCCTTCCCTCCTGGGCCTTTGCTATGGGCCCTGCCCCCTACATATCCCAGCACCATGTGGCAGGCACTGTATGGTGCCTGCGACATGGTGCATGGATATGTGAGTTGTTTTCTTTGTACTGCGGCGTGAGCTGCAGCCCGGAGCACACGCTGCAATGCTAACTATACACATTGCGACTGCCGTGAAAGCACTCCCATTGTAAAGCGGCCAGCGGGACTGCCGACTACTAGTCGTGCGGTCCTGCTTCCGCCATGTTCTTTCCAACCGGCGGTAATGGGGCCCATAGTGCTTGTTTAATGTGATTTGGCACCTTCCTGTTTTTCTTTGAGCTGCGCTATGACGGCCAAGTTATTGTTTTAGTACCGGAGTACCTTTTCACGAAAACCTGTTTGTCAGGGATCTTTTCTTGTATCAGCTCTCTCTCTTTGGGGAGCCACCCATCATCTGCTTTAGGAATCTTCTCTTCCCCAGTACCAATGCTTCACATTAAATAGCTTAGTTCTAGTTTCTTGAGCATTTTGTGATCGATTCAAGCGGAGGCAAAGGATCTGGTAATTTGAACTCTGCCAGCTTTTCAGGGACTTCAAGATCAGCTACATACATTAATACTACAAAGATCATCTCATTATGGGGGCTACTCTTCTAGACAGATTATCTAGTGCTGTCTGAACCCCATACTCTCTGAAGCCATATATATTAAGCAGCAAGCTTAATTCTCTATCCAATGCCCTAGCGGTCAAGGCTTGTTTAAGTATACTGTTTGCTCACACTGCTGTTCAATGACTTCCCAGCTGAATAGGATGTATGGCATACATACTCCCAGAGCAGACATAGCATGCTTGAACGCCTTAGTGGCAAACACAGGACCTCTGTAGGAATGAAAGGTAAGAACTGCTACCATTGTTTCCAGGCTCTGCAATTTTTTATGACAGCTTGATCAGTGGCAGTCTTTTGTGGCCAAACTCAAAGGACTCTAGAGCATGAATTGACTGCAACCACTATATATTTATACCCGTTTACACTTGGGATTCGTTCAACATGGTAGAAGAAAATTACCCAAAGTGTTTGTCACCAATAGTAAGGGGAGTCAGCTCTGGTTTTGCAACAGTAGAATGTTTTATCTGTTGACAAATAGTACACTTCTTACATATTTTTGGTCAGGATTTGTAAATATCGCTACCGGTATTCAGACAAAATATCGAAACAAATATATTGTTCAACCAAAATATTGTCCACAATATCATTATATAAAAATATCGTCTGCAGAAATATTGTCAATAATATCGATTTCAGGTAAGTAATATCGATTTTGAAAATATAGTCTACAAAAATATAGTTGTCAATATAGTATTGTAATTATTGTTATGCATTTTAGTATATATTTTCAATGTATAAGCTGTAAATTTGTTGTAGAATTATTTTGTTTTTTATACTATAAAATTTCCAGTAGTTATTCAATTAAATGTAATACATATTTGTGATTTTTAGTAGTGTAGCAGGTTATGGGTTTATATGGGTACAGGGTCAGAAGTAATTTATTTAATTCGTTTTTAATTAATATTAATTACTTGATAATTATCTTGTGTAATTAATTTTAAATTTTAGGTACGGGTTGTTAGTTTATAGGGGTACAGAGTGAATTTATAGCAGGGATCTCCAACCTTTTCTATACTTAGAGCTACTTCTGTTCAGTGAAACACATTGAGAGCAACTAATAGTGTTGAATAATTTCAATTTTTTTATATGTATAATAATTCAACCAAGCAAAAGCTTTCTAGTATAATAAGCTGGGCTGCACACAGGTGAGCTACTCGGAGGTAGCTGGAGAGTTACAGTAGCTCACAAGATACTGGTTGAAAAACCCCGATTTAAAGGGGTACAGGGTGGGAAGTCATTAAATGATAATTATTGTTAATTATTTAATTCATAATTTGTAATTCATTTTTATAGTTTGTTTTGTAGTGGTATACGGTGGGAAGTAAATTAATTTTAATTAAGTAATGAATTTCTGAATGATAATTTAGTTAACAATTATGTTAAATGTGTGAAAACAAAAATGGTTATGTTAAATTTTAGGAGCAAGTTGTTGGTTTTGTAGGGGTATAGGGTGGGATGTAACTAAATTTGAATTATTTAATAATTTGTTTACCATTTTTAAATAATTCTTTAAATGAAAAATAATTACATAAAGTATGTAATATATTAAATGTATTTTTGGTGTGTGTCTTTATGTAGAAATTATACTAAATAAAGTTAATTCATAAAAGTTATAGAAATGATAATCATGTAAAATATGTAACATTTATTTTTGATTGTCATATATTAGGTTTCAGTTCAATATGTAGGAGCAAATGATGGGAAGTTAAATAATAATTTATTTTTTCTTAATACATCTTTAGTTGAAATGTAATTAGTAAAATTGAAATAATTCCGCTGGATAGATAGAAAGATAAGTCCGCTGGATTATGTCACCCACTCATTATCGAAGAACTCTGCTCCATCATGACACTTGGATTTCCCAGTGCCTGGATCTGCAAATATGCGACGGGCCTCCTCTCGACCAAGCCAGGCCGCAAAACATCAATCTAACAGGTTGCCCAAAGTGAGGAGGCCACTCGGAGTTCTCGTCATTCAATGAGGGCCCCAGCAGGGTCAGCTCACACCCCTCCATTAAAATACGCGGCTCAATGCGTTTCGGCCTCCGCCCTTGCTCACGAGCCTCCTGAAATGAGGAAACAGCAACTTGTTCTGATTTTGAACACCTGCTATTTATTAAACAAAGTCAGCCCCCGTGCGTATCTTCAAGCCACACTCTGCATCGGCAACAAGGTGCCTTCTGGTAATTGCAGTCAAAATCAGCTGCATTACCCCAGTGGGTTGTGCCGTTGTCCATAATTACAGTTCATGAAATCCCCAGTGGGCCAATGGAAAGCGAAAGGTGAGTTCATGAATTATGTCACCCACTCGTTATCAAAGAACTCTGCTCCATCATGACACTTGGATTTCCTAGTGCCTGGATCCGAAAATCTGCGGCGGGTCTTCCTCGCGCCCGAGCCAGGCCGCAAAACATCAATCCAGGACACCATGTGTGTGAAACGCGTTGGGCAGTGTATGGATGGAGGGGGAGACTGTTACTCTGCTGCACTGAAATCTTCGAAAAAAGGCATTGTAACTGTCCGTGGTGACATCTTCATGTGGGGCCACCTTCTTGTTTGATGTTGGCGGCTTTGCTCGTGCGCGAAGATGCCCGCTGCGAGTCATGCAGATCCTGCGTTTGGTATCACCGAGCGCATTGTACCGGAGGTGCCGCACTGAGAGATATTTAATGGACAGTCTGACAGTTACAGCTGCCTTCTCACGTACTGGGGTAAAACAGTGAGGATTATTGTGAAGGTTATGGCAGCACCCACTAGTGTTAAACTGTGAGGGACTATGAGTACCAACATGTTTGCAGCATATGCCCACAGGGGCGGGTCTAAGAGCATTTATCAGGAGTTCCTCATTATTGGCTGCCATTTCCTTTTCCATCACCTGTGAACATGGACACCATGTGTTTGAAATGCGTTGGGCAGTGAATGGATGGAGGGGGAGGCTGCTACTTTGCCACACTGAAATCTTCAATTAAAGATATTTTAACTCTGTGGTGGCATCTTCATGTGGGGCGACCTTCTTCCTTGATCTTGATGTGTGTATATATATATATATATATATATGTATGTATATATATATATTGATGTGAACAAGGCTACAGTGACGTAGCCGAAACGCGTCATGCTGGAGGCGTTGAAATAATTAAACCACCTTGAGAACTTTCAACGCGCATCTGTGTGGTCTGTACCTGTTCGTCATACTTGTGGGCGAGAAGCAGAATTCAAAAGTGATATATATGTATATATGTGTGTGTATATATATATATATATATATATATATGTGTCAAGGGCAGTCCCTGCCCGAAACGCGTCATGCCTGCTGAAACTGCAAGAAATGGATAATAAAAGCCCGTTTTAACTCTCACGAAGTTGTATGGTGGTCCTTCCTGTCTGTGGTCTCAACCGACGAACAGATTTTGCTCTGCATATATATATATATATATATATATATATATATATATATATATATATATATATATGTATGTATGTGTATAATTATGTATGTGTATAATTATGTATGTGTATAATTATGTATGTGTGTATATATATATGTATGTGTGTATATATATATGTATGTGTGTATATATATATGTATGTGTGTATATATATATGTATGTGTGTATATATATATATATATGTGTATATATATATATGTATGTGTATATATATATGTATGTGTATATATATGTATGTGTATATATGTATGTGTATATATGTATGTATGTATATATGTATGTATATATATATATATATATGTCCAAGGTTTCTGCTACGATAAGCAAAACACGCTCTCAGAAAAGGTACAGCTAATGAAAGTTTATTCACAAGGTAACGCTACGTAGCGTTACCTTGTGAATAAACTTTCATTAGCTGTACCTTTTCTGAGAGCGTGTTTTGCTTATCGTAGCAGAAACCTTGGATATTGACAAACTCGGCGGTGGGATTGGCCGAGTGCAACACGCCACCTGACAATGGGATATGGATCCCGGAAACTAATCCTCTTGCAAAGTGATTGAATATATATATATATATATATATATGTATATATGTATATATATATATGTATATATATATGTATATGCTCTAATTTTGTTGCAAACTTTTTCATTAATTTTGGGAATTGTTTGTTTATGTATCGATCATCTCATATATTGTATTGCCAATTGATGTCGTTATTTTACCCTTACAACCTGTTTCTTTAGGTGTTTGGGCTTTTAATTTTATTTAACCCACCGCCTACTCCTGGCGCGTCATGTGACCAAGCCCCGTCCGCGGGGCGAAACGCGTCATGGAGGGCACTTGCTCTGCACTTTCTACTGCTAATTAAAATGCACTGCTTCAACTAACAGCGTTGGTGTCTGGCTCATCTATTGCCTGTTGAAGATTGAGGAGTTGTCTCGAGGTCTGCGCTCGCTAAATACTGCGACCATAGCAGTTGGGAGTCTGCTGTTTTCATTCATTTCACCGGGAGTGGATTGCTTCCGGTTTCGTGGACCCGCCCTTGTTGAGAGGCACGGCGTTTGCAATCCGACTACGCCTTTGGCGTTTGGAACTTATACTGTGTTCAGTATTTCTTGCCGTGCCCCCCGCTATTCAGGAGATTTCGGCATTTATCAGCGCATTTCTGGTGACCGGTTCCGGTGAGGAGCTTCGCAACCTGGGAGGTCGGTGGACTTTCCACGGTTTTGGAGGCGGAAGCTGGTAGGGCACCGGTGGTGCGTTTATTTACCTGTCCCATAAGACTGAATATTTAGCTGGTTGGGGCTTATTCTCCTTTCATTGAAGCCAGCTAGCAGTGAAGCGGTATATTGTTTTAACCGCGAAATAACTTTGCAGAAAAAAATGTTTTCCACGGAGGCGCTGAGGAGTAGGGAGTCAGCGGCAGAGGCTCTTTATGGTAATTTGCCGACCACTTCTAGAGAAACTGCCCAAGAGACTCGTATTGCAAGCACCAACAGCAATACCAAAGAACTCTTGAAAACGCTGGAAAAACTGCTTCGAAGTGAATTATCGAAGTGGTGGGAAAAGAAGTCATTGGAGAAGTATGTCGAGGCTAACCGAGTCCCTCGCGGTTTGAGAATATTGATTGTTCCCACCTACGAAAATCCGGACCCCAAAATGCTTCAGGAGTGGGCAGACAACAACTTGGAATCATCCAAAAAGATGTTGGAAATCTTAATAAAATATGCCCACACTGACAGAGAAGCGCTACTGAAGGAAATTGACAGAATCAACAACTTGTTGGAAGCTTCTGGTGAAACAGATTTATTAACAACTACCAGGAAGGAAATTGATCTACGTCTGGCAAAACTGGAACATACCATTCAAGAGCGCAAGATTCACAAGTTTGCTTGAGACAAACAAGACTATGCCACAGGACGCATTTTTACCTTCTCTCGTAAGTACGACTCTTATAAGAGAAAGGCAATGTCTCTTCAGCAAAAACCAAGTGCTGCTCCAGGTTCCAATGCACAAACCACTGCCACTGCTGGTGTGAGCGAGGACAACTTATCAGTGTCCTCTTTTACCGGCTCTGAAGACAGTACGCTATCTGCAGACACTGGGCCAACTGTTCCTACATCTTTTACAGTGGTTGATGAACTAAATTTTGTGAGCGAGGACCGGAGGTATTCCCTGCGCCCACGGTCCAACCCTCCCCAAGCAGGCAAACCAGCAGCCAAAAACGTTGGCGCAGAAAACGAGCTGCCAAAAAGAGGTGGAGGGAGAGGCAGAGCGCGCAGGAAATGGAACAAGTAATTGAAACACAAGATAATACCGTGATTAATCTGACTGACCTTGTATTGTCCAAAGCGGAAGAGCAACTTTTATCCTTAGGTCTCTCTTATTGCCCATCGAACAACTTTTCCTATGTGCAGGCAAGAATCGATGTATTTAAATTTATAAGGAAAATTAAGCTACAAAAATATTTCCTTTTACATCCTGGGAAACTTGAGGATAATAGACAACGAGCTGATCCTTCTACAAATGCGGCTCTTTCAGTCAGGAATTTGCAGGGATTACAAACCCTCATTTCTCTGGCCCATGAAGATAGCTCACAAAATGAGCCTACAGTCAGTCAAGTTGTCACAGTAAACCGCTCACCATCTACGGAATTTCGGGGAAAGTCTACGTTCATGCCATTAATGCCAAAGGACGCTGTTGATGTTTTCAGCGATAGGGTCATCACGGAGCTCAAGATGTTAAATAAGACCATACTGGGAAAGAAAAAACAGTGTGACTATAACAACTCCCAATATACTAAATTGGTGAAAAAAATCCAAGGCAACAATCAGATAGTTGTGAAAAGTGCGGATAAAGGGGGGAACACAGTTCTTTGGGCTAAGGACGATTATGTGACAGAAGCAACTCGTCAACTGAATGACCCCCTTTGTTATTCAAAATCAACAAAGTTTGTTATGCAGAACAGTCATGTTAAAACAAGAAAGGACATTAACACCTGGTCCAAAAATGGTCTTTTGACCAAAGAGGAATCTAAATTCTTGAATGTTTT